>NC_068355.1:190592397-190913647 GCF_020536995.1 Dreissena polymorpha | reverse complement strand
ATTTGATTTTTTTCAACGTGACATTTAACATAAATAGATCTAATAACCTTAACAATAATTTTAATTCAGTCTTAAAACCGCTTAAAATCGAATCGAATGTAACCATGCGTAGTGATATAAATATACGCAAAGTAGTCTTTAAAAAATCATACACAAACTGTAAAACAAGTAAAAATATCACCATGTGCCTCGATTTAATTTTACGCAGTATGCGATTTGTAACACTACGACCGCGAAACGAAGATTTTACATTACTTTAATTCTATACTATACTATAACTATAACGTTGAACAAAATCAAATGGGATAAACAGAATACTAGGATTAGCGTTAAATACAGAGAAGTTTATGTTGCTCGGCTCGAACACCGAAAGCGCTCGCCAAGGCTCGCGCTCCCGGCGTTCTAAGCCTCGCAACATAAACTTCTCTGTATTCAACGCTAACCTAGTATTCTCTATAAATAAATACGTGGAATTTTTTGTTAAATATTTTTAACATGGAAACATTCGTGCAAATAAGCTTATACCGGTTCTCAGGTGACTCGACAGCTGCTCACATACAATTCTTAATCAGGTGATCGTGCTGATAACGAGACCGCCGACGGCGTTGAAAGTATATTGGCACAATATAGGTAAGTCTCATCAGAATTAAATCTTTAAGAACCGTTGACTGAATGAAAATCTAAAAAGCTATCAACAAGAAAAGCTTAATAAATTATTTTAAATTATTTAAATAATTTGAATAAGGATAAAAAACTTCAGAACATTTGCTCCAAAATACAGAGTGCATGTAATATTTTGCGTATGTAACGACGTCGGTAAATATACCAACAACAACATTACAACAACAACGATTTATGTTTTCTGCATACATGAAAATGAAGCATGGTTTGCAATATTTCATCACTTCTTTTTTAAATTTATTTGTACGTATTCTAAAAAAGCTGAAGAATACAAATGACGCCGGGGTGGTATTAGCAATAATTAACAAAACGCACGTTGGTTCTAACAGTTTAAAAACAAGAGCACCGCCTTGCGGGTGCAGACCGCTCATCTATTTTTCTTTTTAAAGGTGAAGGGACTCTCAATTTCAATCACAAAGGAGGGATGGTGGAGTGAAGAGGGGTGTATAGAGTGGGGTGTGGTCATTTATTACATTATCTTCCAAAAATGCGAACGAAAATGCACAAAAAAAATCGGGGGTGGGGGGGATTCTTGGGTGCGATGGTTGGACGGTATTTCAAAAATAAAATAATAAAAATAAATATTTGTGTTTTGTAACCGTTTAAAAAAAATGGGATGGGGTGGGATGAGTGGGGTATAGTGTGAAGGTGTGGTGGTCATTTGTGAGATGATCTTTAAAAAAAATGGGGGGGGGGGGGTTCGGGGGGGAGGACGTGGGGGATGGTTTGGGTGGAGTCTATTGTGGTATGTCAGGTAAGAGTTGTTTTGTCAAAGTATCAATCAAATCTTATCATAAATAAAGAAGTTATGGCAATTTTAGCAAAATTTAATAATTTGACCTTGAGAGTCAAGGTCATTCAAAGGTCAAGGTAAAATTCAACTTGCCAGGTACAAGAACACCGCATGATGCGGCGTCTCATCTTGGTCTGCGCTGTTTGCTTAAAAGAAATTCTGTAAGAATATTCTTAATATAGAAACAAATATACTAGACATCTTAATTTTGGAAATAAATTGATCCAATTTAGAAGGATGGGAGAGTCCACTAGGCATAAATGGGTTAAAACTGTAAAAGAAAGGGAGTGGAAACGGCACATTTCGCAATTTTGCATACAAAGCGCAAGAGGACCTGGTACTTATTGACTGGTTATCAAAACATTTATGTAAACAAACATAATTATCCAGAAAATTTGGTTAAAATTCAGAGAAAACGGTATGAATAAGAGGGCAGATTTTCAAATTTCGGTTATTAAAATATGTTATTATCTCCGAGGTGCCTAGTGTGAATACGCCGGAGATCGTACTTGGCTTTCATTTTAAGTCAACTGACCAGTGCACAAAATTTGGCGAAGATTGGATGAAAAACTATCAGAGTGTGGGAGTGGACACGGTTAATTACAAATTGTGTGCATAGTTAAAGGGGAACTACAATTGAAATGCGTAGTGTGAAATGGTTGGTTAACTTACATTTCCAAAAGGTTTGATGAACATTCGATTTGCTATAATACTTGGAGAACGAAAGCCTCGCCCATCCGCCCGCAAAAAGTGTTCAATAATAAATAAAATAACCATAATTAAGTTTAAACCTATTTATTTTAAAAAAAAACATAAACCCCGCGACCTCCGGATCGCTATGCGGACAACATACCCACTACGCCACAGCGACATTTTGTATATAGTTCATAATAGAAATTGTGTCTCATTAGCTCAAGGTTTCACTGAATGTACTATAGAAAGCAAATATCTCTGAAAGTTTCTCGTGAATTATAAACTTCTCTGAATGTATATGCCACTGTTCTGTAGCTACTGTAATGTCCATCATATCTAGAAACATCAGTCTGTCGCTTTGTAGATCGCTAAAAACATCGCGAACAAATTTCTCGTAAACTGCCGCATACGAGTCCGGCATCCAAATAAAATGATCGGTCGATTTTGAAAATGAAAATGCATTGGGTCCTTTGATAACAATAAATGAACGCGGGTGGGATATCAATACTGCTTCCACAGTCGATTTCATCTCTTTCACATACTCATAAAACACGTGCGAATGAAAGTTATAAAAATGGGCAGCGCCGTGCAGAACTAACAGCAATTTGTCGGCTTTACTGTATTCATTTAAATGAACACTAAGAGGTCGGAAATACTGATGCGGTGTATTGGTTGTACAGAACGGAAGTCCATGAGGTTTCCAAGTGAGGCTGAATTTCAATGTCTCGTTCTCACATCGTACCTCATGATGTTTCCCCGCGAGATCCCACGTGTCTGTTGTAAATTCGCACGTCACAAGATTTTGCATTTCGTAGAAAAATTGCCTCGAGGTCGAATCGCCAATTAAGACCATTTTGACATTGTTAAGGTATTTCGTCAGTTGCACGAAACTAAATTGAGACCTGCATATTTTGTTGTACCATTTCTTTTCGTATAAGTACCCATCTGCTGTAGAAGTTTTCCGCGCACTTTCCAATGCGCGCAAATCACATTTCAGATCTGTTTTGAACTGATGTGAAGAACAATCTGCAAAAAGTGGAAAACATATAAGTGTCCCTAAAGTAATAGGTACATGGTCACAATAAGCCTTCAATAATATACTTCATAATCGATCATATTTTTATTTCCATGTATTGTAAAACAATTTAAAACTATTATCTCAACAAAGCCTTATGTCCTCGTCATTTTAAGTTAAATATGGTCAACTGTAAATTCAGGATGCTTTTAAAATCCAATTGATGACACAATATATTAAAGGGGAGTAACTCCTCAGTGTCTGAAGGAATTCGCTATCGGGAGTAGGAATTGTTTGACACGCCAAGTATCGCAAAGGGTCGTGATCATTATAATTCCAATCACAGTTTAATAGTTGGAAACGACTGTACTTTCCTTACTTTAACCCATTTATGCCTAGCGCATAAAAAAGGCCTTGGTAAATAGCGTAGACCCAGCGCATCATGCGGCGTCTCATCAGGGTCTGTGCTGTTTGCTTTAAGGACTTTTTGTAAGAAATATTCTAAATATAGAAATGAATATACTAAACATCCCTAATTTGGAAATAAATTGATCCAATTTAGAAGGATGGGAGAGTCCACCAGGCATAAATGCGTTAAAAGCGCATATAGTTTGACAAGCTGACTGGCTGTCTCGTAAAAACCGACACCATGTATATCAGACATTAGCAATGATGACATTGCTATGTGGAACGTTGTACTATATATATATTTACAACTTTTGTTATAATTAAGACTCGATTTCAAAATATTGCATATTTTACCTGAGGTAACGTTGAGAAAAATGCCGGTCTTCAGCGGTAAAGCGTTGTTACTCCTGAAATAAAAGACAGAAAATATCTGGTCGCGAATTTACTACAGACCAAACGGTAAATGTAAATGTATGTTTCTGTACATTTTGGATGTATTAATCTTCGCTGAATCGCACTACATTTTCCCGAGTTTTAAAATAATGCGATATATGCTGAAAAAAAAACATATAAAATCTAATCATCCTGTAAAATTATCAAAACACCCAGGTCTGAGAGCCACCTCGGAAGTTGCATTGGCTCATTTATTAATGCATCTCAAAACAGAGGTTGCCTCCGTGATTAACGGCCGTGGTGCATGTTCCAGGGACCAACATTTTATATTTTAAATTAGAGCAAATTTAAAGTAAAATCGTGATTGCTAAAAGGGACTGGTTTTAATCACTATGTTCTGGAACTAGGCGTTTCTTTTACTTGCATGTATATATATATAATATAAACAGTTCTTGTGACACAGAAAAGTATTCAAACTTTCTTTACATATTTTGCTTAAATAGGCTTTTTTTCAAAGTATGTATTATAAATGGACATGATGGTCTTTATTTTATTCAACAAAACAATTGTATATGACATCAAAAAGCGACCAAACCAGCACGTTTGATTTACGTACAAAGATATCAGTTCCAGTTGTGTGGACGTCATATGTTTCTGCTCCGTGTTCAGCTGCCATAGATTCCGCTCGGATGACAGTGTCCAATCAGAGCAAAGAAGTTTCGTGTTTCTGTGGATGACAAAAACAACAACGTGTATGCTAGTATGATGATTTTATCAATGCCGAGTCTTTTTATTGATGATAAGCCAGCAGTCTAGCTAAATATTTTAATGCTCAATTAAAAAAGGCATGAATAATCGTGATGTCAGTCCAAAAACCTCATCGACGCCATTAAGTAAGTACAAATAATTAATTAGCTGACACCTTGGTTTTCCGCAGTACCATGGCCGCCGAAAGTTGTCGTCTGTCAGGTTGCAGATGACGTCATATCCGCTTATGTAAGGGTAAAAACTACACGGAGTCTCTTCTGCGATACTTAAATCACGCGGATGAATAAATACAGCAGTGTTTACTTCCACGGGCGGGCACGTGTACCTGAAACCAATGTTTTTTAGCCAACATGTTTAATTTATAAGACGTAATGTCATTCTTGTTATTTCTCTGTTATTACTAACATGATAATGTGTTGGGATACTCTCTATCGCTTAATGCGTTTTATTCAGAAAGGAAAGTATAAATTAACTCTTTTCAGGACATATTGCAGCCCACTTAATATTAACCCATTTATGCCTAATTGACTCTCCCATCCTTCTAAATTGGATCAATTTATTTCCAAACATTGGGATGTCTAGTATATTTATTACTATATTTAGAATATTTTTTACAGAAATTCCTTAAAGCAAACAGCGCAGACCCTGATGAGACGCCGCATCATGCGGCGTCTCATCTGGGTCTACGCTGTTTGCCAAGGCCTTTTTCTAGACTCTAGACATAAATGGTATAACGATGTACGCGTGAAACATTATTTCTTTATTAAACATGAATATGTCGCTATATAAGATTCCCATCAACAACGTTAAGATTATATTGATAAACCTGTTAACAGCAATATACCGTCGTTTGTACGCCGTAGAAACTGCCTCCCTCGTCATAATTATGGCAGCTCTAACTTCCGGTCTCCCTTCCCAAAAGACCACAAATTGTGCTCGGTAAGTTCCGTCATTGTTGTCCACCACTCGGGCGGACGCAGCAGCTCCTAATGACGGCTCCGCCAGCCAGGCTCGAACCTACATGGGAGGGGAGGAATACGTAAAATGTGTAGAACAAGGGTCCGAATATATAAGCTATATCGAGTCCGCACTGATAAGTAGTGTATGGCCAATATACCAACCACATGGCAACTATGTACGATATACATCTCAATAGGCAGTTCATGTGTGTCCACTATGTGTGTGGTTTACCTAAATTTTGCGTAATCTACCGGTAATGTATGTTTTTCATGCAATAAGACGCGAAACCCGTATCTCCGAAACGAGATTAGATAACATCAAAACGCTTATATCAAGAAAAACAATTCTATGCAACAAATACATACATGCATACATTTTACATAAAAAACACATTTCATTATTTCTGTTCAAAAAAATTCCGAAAAAACATCAATTCAAAATAGAAAAAAAAGTTACTTTTTAAATCTCGTAAACAATTAAGGATTCCTAGGTTATTACTCTTTAAAAGAAACATTTTAAATTTTAATCTTAATAATTTAAATATTTACGCTAACAAGTAAACCTGAATTGAATTTTTTGACGATGACTTGAGGTCTCTTCTATATTGGTTAGACAAAGTTCATTTTTTTTATATTTGAAAAGCCCATAAACACTCAAAATCAACGAATATTTCGTACATTATTCCGACAAATAAGAGTAACACATAAACAAGGGCTGTTTGTAAAACATGCATGCCCCCCATATGGGCTGTCCGTTGTAGTGGCAGCCATTGTGTGAATACGTTTTTTGTCACTGTGACCTTGACCTTTGACCTAGTGACCTGAAAGTCAATAGGGGTCATCTGCGAGTCACGATCAATGTACCTATGAAGTGTCATGATCCTAGGCAAAAGCGTTCTTGAGTTATCATCCGAAAATCATTTTACTATTTCGGGTCACTGTGACCTTGACCTTTGACCTTGTGATCTCAAAATCAATAGGGGTCATCTGCGAATCATGATCAATCTACCTATGAAGTTTCATGATCCTAGGCATATGCGTTCTTGAGTTATCATCCGAAAACCATTTTACTATTTCGGGTCACCGTGACCTTGACCTTTGACCTAGTGACCTAAAAATCAATAGGGGTCATCTGCGAGTCTTGATCAATCTACCCATGAAGTTTCATGATCCTAGGCGTATGCATTCTTGAGTTATCATCCGGAAACCATTTTACTATTTCGGGTCACCGTGACCTTGACCTTTGACCTAGTGACCTCAAAATCAATAGGGCTGTTCTGCAAGTCATAATCAATCTACCCATGAAGTTTCATGATCCTAGGCGTATGCGTTCTTGAGTTATCATCCGGAAAATATTTTACTATTTCGGGTCACCGTGACCTTGACCTTTGACCTAGTGACCTCAAAATCAATAGAGGTCATCTGCGAGTCATGATCAATCTACCTATGAAGTTTCATGATCCTAGGCGTATGCGTTCTTGAGTTATCATCCGGAAACCACCTGGTGGACGGACCGACATACCGACCGACCGACCGACCGACCGACATGAGCAAAGCAATATACCCCCTCTTCTTCGAAGGGGGGCATAAAAATCAAAGTCCCTTTTAGCATAAGCAAACATTTCAACGCTAGATATGGTCTGGTAACATAGATTTTACAAGATACAAAATGTTCTTTTTTGTTTTTTGTGGGACAGTGTATTTAACACATGTTCATTTACCATGTTCGTGTTCGTGTTTCATATGAATTGATATTAAAATATTTAACATTAAAACAGATATTATTATAGGAAATTAAAATGGAATATATTATGCCACAAAGAATAAAAACGCGCATTTTGTATCTCGTTAAATCTATGTTACCGTACCACAACTGATGTTAAAATATTGGCTATTGCAATAAGGAACACTGATTTTTTTATGGGTTCTCTTTATTTTACGAAATCTTTTGCGAAATATCAGTTTGGGTTGATTTTTTATGTTACTTTAAATATCAAACAACAATAAATTGGCGGACACTGGAAGAAATGTCAAATATAACGGATCAATAAACGAAGTTAATAGGATATTCATACGGGAAACTATTTCAATAACTACACGATGACAAATATTGATCTGAGAAATTTCAAACGTCACTGAAAGGTCAAGGTGTAATAAAATTTATTGACGTTTAACACTACATTTAACTTGTATGACATGTCGAAATGTTTATTGCATCGTGCTTGCTAACACGCATGTGGGGTTAATTTTATTATCTCCGTTATTATACAGTCTTAAAACGGAATATTTATTACCAACATACACAACGAAAGAATAACGAGACATGTTTCTTTTTGAAATTGTCTTTCACATTCCTCAATTTGTCCTCTTTCGATGGTGTGGCGAGTCACGATTTGACCAACACTACTTTGTATAGCTGTGGAGGATATGATAACTCATGAACGAATGTTGTGTAAGATAAAGTGGACGCATATGTGACTAGTCTGCAGTACACTACACCAAGGGTCATGTGTATCATGAGAACAACATTTCAGTGTGAAAAAGTTAAGACAGTTCTACGATACAGCGACTTCTTTATTATGAAGAAACTGTGCAACCACAAAACATGAACCCTTTAAGTTAAACGAGAACCTTTTTGTGAGTACAAAAACATCTCACCACGTCACCACCTTTACGTCGTTTCCGTCCATGATGGTCAAATAGCGTGATAGTCACGTACACGTGATCTCCGATTGTCAAGTGGCCGTTTCCATTCAGCTCGACCGTTGACCTTGACGGGTCGGGAAGGTCAAGTAGATCTTCAATATCCGTGTAATTTAAATATAATTCTTCAGGCCACGTTCCTAGAACTTCCGGTGCCGCTGGAATGTGTCTGCACGGGCTGTACACGATATCAGGTGCACGTGTTTTAAGTCCGTCTGGTTTATTGAACAAAATCTTCAGATCAAATCTTAAAATATAAATTTAAGAAACATACACGTTTCCGTACGTTTCCAAATAAATACAATTTTTATTAAATAAGCAGTGCATACAATAGTGATTTAATATAAATGAAATATATAATTCAGAGAAAGAAATAATAGTTCAAAATTCCTCAAAAGGGTTACCATTGACATCCAATTTTAATTCCGACACGTTATTATAATTTGTAGTTTTTTGTGTTGGAATTGCAACAGGTATCAGCTGGGTCGGGCAAAAATACAATACTGTTGGCAGTAAAAGTCGTTTAGGCATCTTTTATCACTGTGCCTTATTCCCTATGAATTGGATTCATATAAAGCTGTATGAGCCAATCAGCAACCCTAGTGGCTCTATAATTATCTTCATTGATAAATAAATCCCACCAAAATAAAATAAGACCAAGAAGTAAGTTGGTCCAACTATTTGGAATCCATCGTTTTTTCACTGATATATTTATTTTTCGCAGGATCAAGATTTGAGTTTTCAATTTCTTACCACACAAAGTCACGATGTGATTGCTGTCTTTGTCGAGACGCGTATTCGGACTTGTTATCCGTGTGTTCATATTCGAAATGAATTTGTGTCGCGTTCTGAGAAAACTGGGCATAATGCCTGTGCGTAAAGTGTCGCCCCAGATTAGCCTGTGCAGTCCGCACAGGCTAATCAGGGACGACACTTTCCGCCTAAACAAGATTTTCGGTGAGAAGGGACTTCCTTTCAACGAAAAATACCTTAAAAGCGGAAAGTGTCGTCCCTGATAAGCCTGTGCGGACTGATCTGGGACGACACTTTACGCACATGCGTTATGCCCAGTTTTCTCAGAACGCGACACATTTGTTCATTAAGTGCACAGTTTTTGTGTTGAAGTATGTGTAAATAATCTCATTGGTAAATATTGCAGCATAAAGTTCACCGTTTGTATACCGATGCGACTTGAATTGTGAGCTGATGTTATTGCGTTGTTTTTTTACTTGAACTGTAATTGTATTATATAATATTGTATAATTGTATTATATATACAGTAATAAAGTAAAAAATATATCAAAACAATATATATATATATATATATATATATATATATATATATATATATATATATATATATATATATATATATATATATATATATATATATATATATATATATATAAACTTTTAATAGGTAGAATAACTCGACACTATACATGAACTTGTTATAATAAAACATTCAAAAATAGTTGAACTATGAAAACAAGTTCGAACTCATGACATTCGAGCCCTACATTGATCCATCGCATCACCACAGCGTAAAATAAAAGCCACTGACAGAACATGTTGTTCTCGTTTTCCGTACGGGCAATTTCGAATAATAGGCGACAATTGATGAGGGCCATATAAATCAATCGCACAAGTAAAAGTTGTCAATCCAACAAATGATTTAGTTCCAACACGTCCAATTAGTCCCAATATGAACTCAAGCATGTCTGGGCGTATACAAACAACCGGCGATAATTTCAATAAGTGTATTAACAATTAAAATCAATTCAAAGGGAGATTTCAATAAGCCATTCCCAAAATTAGGCTACCTCAAATCAAGCACGTTATCACGAATGATGTCCGTTGTTTAGTTCGGCAACTTGTATTGATCGCAAGGCGTATATATGCATGTACATACAACATATCTACCACCCAATATACTAGTAAAAACAAACTGCCATGTGTATGATTGTGTGTCAAGAAATGAGTTATAATTTATAATTATCCTCACGCTTTTTGAAAAGCGTGGGGATATTGTGGTTATCTCCGCCGTCCGTCCGTCTGTCCGTCTGTCTGCCCGTCCTGGGGACCGTTTCTTAAAACTACGTACGTTCAAAAATCATGCGTAAGTGGAAACGTTCAGTTTGTAGCGTTTCTATAAACTTCGTAAAGTTACGTTTACCATAGGCTCACGTAACTCAGTAATTTAGCGTAAATATGGCGGCGTATGCACCGATATTTCGGAGAACCGAACGTAGACTACGAAATCTACGAGCGCAACATCATTTTAGTTAATTTAAACCTTTATCTATATTAAGAACTTGGTAGGGCATGGAAAGATACTGTAACGGAAATCCTGCGTTGATTGTTCAGGATCTATTGTGTACGATTGTGGATTGGAGTTTTGCTAAAAGAGGAAATGTTACATGTTCGAATCGATTGTTGTTATGATTTGTTCGATTTTCCTTTTGACAATTCATTCAACTTTCGTTTTGAACAAGGCTTTATCCATCACAAGACGCCAAGTTGAACTCAACGAATGTGACGTTTGCTGAGTGATAGAATTTATTCATTGTAAACATGGGTAAAAGTATACTTTTTCTGTAAGAATTATGTATTAGAATTGTATAATCTACGTTTTTGTAAATAGTTGCATTTATATTATACTGCTGTGTCAATGAATAACAATTATACAGTAGTCTGTGCTAATATTAATTCAATTAATTTAAGCACAGATTACTGTATAATTGTCATTCATTGACACAGAAGTATAATATAAATGCAACTTTTTACAAAAACGTAGATTACTGTATACAATTTTAATTGATATGTCAACAGCGCTTCTTATAAATGTGTATACGGTTGTCACTTTATTGTTGAATTTGGCACATTTACAGTTTAAGCAGAAGTTCTGCATCAAGATCCAATTCTTTGGAAATAATATCATGCATATCATTTTGTCAAAACTGCGTTAAATAAAATATACTGTAGAGACTGTGAGATACAATCTGTCGACATGTTAGCTCAGTTCAGTTTATTCTGTTAAATTTGTCTTTGTCAGCTCTGGTACTACAATTGTATTTTATTTCAGGTGTGTGGCTTTAAAGGGATCTTTTCACGCTTTGGTAAATTGACAAAATTGAAAAAAGTTGTTTCAGATTCGCAAATTTTCGTTTTAGTTATGCTATTTGTGAGGAAAAAGTAATACTGAACATTTACCATGGTCTAATATAGCCATTATATGCATCTTTTGACGATTTTAAAACCTAAAAATTATAAAGCGTTGCAACGCGAAACGATTGAATAATTTGGAGAGTTCTGTTTTTGTCGTTAAATTTTGTAAAACTACGAAGATTGCTTATATAAGGTATAAAATACTTCACGTATATGTACTCGGCGGAATAGCTCAGTAGGCTAAAGCGTTTTTACTTCAGGACTCTGGCAGGACTCCAGGGGTCACTGGTTCGAAACCTGGTCCGGGCAATATTCTTTTCCTTTTTTTAATTTTATTCTTGATTTTTTACTGGAGCTTTTACGATCCAATGTTTACATTTATCGAAATAAAGCATTTAATGAATAAGTTAAAAAATGCCAAAATCTGTGAAAAGGCCCCTTTAAATACTCAACACCTTCATTGTTTTCGACTGTGTGCTTATGGATTAATTTAATGTTTGATCTGCATAACGCCTGCATAATATCATACGACAAAACATGTGCATAGTTGTCTTTTTGTAAGATTTGTTTTATATTGAAAACAATAATAACGTTTCATTTTTGTGCCGATATAATTTGCATAGATATTTAATTAGTTGTAAATATATGTCATAACTAATGAATATTAAGAATCACTCGCTCGAATCATGTTTCAAAATAAGGTTACATTTCAAGTGTCTGTTGTTTCTTTGGCATGTAATGCTTAATGCATTTCATTTTGAATAAAATACTTTACGTGAAGCTGCTATTTTATTAAAAAAATATTTTAATTAATGAATGACACGCTAAAGTTCCTAAGATATGTACTGCTTACGACGAGTACTTGTCAAACAAATTCAAACAAAATCCTCCCTTGATATATTTGTTTTAATTTAAATAGATCTAATAAAAGAAATTGCCAGTACCGATAAATACAATCTAGAACATCCCAGTAAAGAGTCACCGAATATCGTATTTCTTCAACAAGTGGCAATACAAGTGCAATACATTTTAGGTTTTAATAAACTACTCAAACGTTAAGAACTTTCGCAAATATCACTGTTGATTTATTGACATACAGTTTACTAATCATATGCCAAGCATTTCTTCAGTAGCCTTACCCTACGGAGTTTGTCTTCGACTGTTGACTAAAGTAGATCAATGAGAACGCCGACTGCATATGACCTAGTGTATTTAAATCAATATTTGAACACAAATGGATGGGGGATATCAAATCATCATCATCATCATCATCATCATCATCATCATCATCATCACCATCATCATCATCATCATCGTGATCATCATCATCATCATGATCATCATCATCATCATCATAGTCATCAAATTGCTTTGACCATTCCAGGCTTATCACATTAAATATATCTGACAATTCCACTGACATTTCAAAACAGTCCCAAACGGGCAAACCTAACCAAGCCAACTGGCCATTACCATTCCGTCAAACCATGTTAGACTGTTACGAATGTTAGCTTCATGTTCTGTACGACTTTGGGCGAGTTTTCACTTGCCTTAAAGTGGATGAGCTGGTCGTTTAAGGACGACACTTGCTCGAGTTCTCTTCAACATTGACACGAGCATTTAGACGAGCTCAGTCAATATATATATATTTATATATTCTTATGTTAGTATATCAATCGCAGATATAATAACTGACTTCGAGAATGATCGAGTGTAGACGACTCTGCACGAGTTTATAAGCATATGTCGTTCGCGATTTCCAGCCCCCCCCCCCCCAAAGGCACACCAAAGTCGAGTTACGCTTTAGAATGCCAACAGAAAGCTAAATTCTACGGGACGTGAAGACATGCAGAAGATGTTTATTCGAGAGTGCACGATTGTCATGAGACGTGCTCTTGCTACGTGTACGATAGGCGTCGACAATATTGAACGGTATAAAATTATCGCCGCTTCTTGGCGAGTTCGAGCAACAGAAGAATACAACACTGCGACATAGAACGAAGAGTGGGCAGATTCACACGACACAATGCAGGTTCTGGCGAGGTACATTGACTCCACATCACGATTATCAGAGATCAGACAGACAGACGAACGGACGGACGGGCGGGCGGACGGACAGACGGACAAACGGATGGACGGACGAACAGACAGACAGACAGTCAGTCAGTCAGACAGACAGACAGACAGACAGACAGACAGACAGACAGACAGACAGACAGACAGACAGACAGACAGACAGACAGACAGACAGACAGACAGACAGACGGACGGACGGACGGACGGACGGACGGACGGACGGACGGACGGACGGACGGACGGACGGACGGACGGACGGACGGACAGACAGACAGACAGACAGACAGACAGACAGACAGACAGACAGACAGACAGACAGACAGACAGACTTTTTATTCCAGACTTGTACATAGTATATCGTCTGAACACATACATTTATACAGAAAATGTAAATATTATAAGAAGTTATCATTTCCGTATCGTAAAATCAACAGTTAGGAATTATGTGTTAAGTTTACATTAATGGCGATACCATTTTTGTAGTAGAGATGAGCAAATATTGAATATATTGAATATACATTTGAATTTACAAAATAGATGTATACAGACGTATCTGAACACCTCAAAACGACCACAATACGCAGTTACACACGGGTGAACGGTAAAACTTGTATATGCACCATTCAGTTTCTCATTTGCAAAGGGCTTATTTGGCGAGTGTAAGAAAGTTCGGTTATTGAAACTATTTCCACTGACTGGTATAAGACATTTATAATTTCAATTTGTACAAGGTAGCAATTCAAATTGTTTTATCTTAAATTGTGTTCGCCGAAGAAGTAGAAGTTATATGTCTTTTTAATTGAATTTGCTATAACATATATATATAATTTCGGACTAGTACTTGAAAGTTCCCTGGGTACTCTTTATGTATGCTACAATATACCCTGTGTACAGAAAATATACTTAAACATACCCAGGAATACTTAGGCTAAATCTGCTGTTGTTGACTCTATTTTCAAATTAATAATGTTTCCGTTTACATTCTGTGAAATGGCCTCCGCGATGACATTATCGAAACTCGTACTCAAAAAAGAATATTGAGTTAGGTTTTGTTCAAAGAGGATTTTGTTTCGTATTCAGAAGTGCGTTTGATGACATCAAATTTTAGGCAGGAATGAAATTCTGTACCCAGGGTACATTGAAGTGTACTTAAGAGTACCCCGGGTACTTTGAAGTAGTACGGGGCCAACAATGACCAATCAAGCTTCAGTTGTTTAAGCGCTGCAATTATTAACTGGACGTAAAGGTCAAAGCTCACACACTTGGCTAACTTTGCGCAATGGTTATTGTAACAACTAAAACTTAAGTTATCTGAATATTAATGAAGGCTTATTTTAAAGTAGGTTTGAAAAGTTTTCACTGTTTAAGTAAATTTACTGAAAACATTGATTGAAATGTACCAAATATGTCATTTTATACAAAAACTGTCAAAACACTATGACTTTTAAACCAATGAAATTTGTTTTTGGTAAGTTACAGTTGTAAGATGCTCAAAGTTGTATTTTTAGCGAGGCTGTTTTCGAAGAGAGAAAACCCGAGCTATTGTCATAGCCAGCTAGTTGTTCAACGTCCGCCCGTCCGCTGTAGGCAATGTGCTAAAACCCTAAACGTCACACCCATTTTGGGTCACTAGGTTATAGGTCAATGTCACTGTGACCTCTACAAAAATATAAAATTCTGACAAGATTTCACAGCCCAGCGTTTTTTTTTACCAATCCATGCATTTTTTTTAAATATCGAACAAAAAATATATTATAATTATATATGTGAAGAAGCATACTTTATGATAATTGCAAATGCCTATTGTCTCAAATTAATAGAAGCATTCATGGACAATGTTAATTTATCACAGAAAAAAGATTCTCATTTTAAATGAATTTATCGTCGCTGTCGTTCTCAAACCTCGTAGCTACAAAATGCCAACTTTTCAGGAGAGAGAAAAAAACCGTCTCATTTTTTTATAACGATGTTTTAGAAATTGAAATTCTGTAAAAATACCAAACAAATGAAGCTGCAAAATACGGTATAAGCCGTAGACGCGTAAGTCATACTGATAAGTCATACTGACAGTCAGACATGGTAGCTACGATATTTTGTCACCACAGTTTTGTCATTTTTATGAGGTACGACAATTCGTCCTTATAGGAAACCTCGTAGTTGCAAATAAAAAAAAATATAAAAACGTTTTTGTCAAATTTGTCCAAACGAAACGACGTACCTATACTGTCCTACTCGGTTACTCCTTTCTCCATAGATTCCACAAGATCAGGTCTTATCTATTTAACTGTTCAGGGGTCATTATCAAGGTGGTGTGAAACGCTGGTCACTGTTAGAAGTCATAACATTAGGGTATTTATTGGCCATATCTAATTCCAAGATATTGCTGTAGAATGCTGATAATTCAGAGGGTTAAACATCGCTCACACAATAAATGAATAATTTGATTGTAGAAAAATACAGGGGAATGCATTTTAAAAGGTATCAACGAGATAATATTAATTAACTAAAGCACATTTTGATAAAGAGCATCGTGCTTGTATTTGAATGATGGATTAAAATAAAATGAACAGAACAGAACATGTACATAGTTTATTATTGAATTGAACAACATATTAATTAATGTTAATTAAACTATGTAATGGAAAGTATATAAATGCGAAGAGTATGTAATGATCTCAGAGCATAATTATAATTATGTTATATAAAATTATAATGAAGATATTTTCCATTACACATATCACATTATTCAGAAGTAAACAATTGAATATTCCTTACTTTTTCAATGTACATCTATTAATGTCCATATAAACAAGTTGAGATGGCATAAATAGTATGCCACATAAACTTTATAGAATTCTTGTCAACTAATAATAATAGAATGATAAGCTTCTATATGCATGTATATTTAGTACTGTCATGATCGTAACCCAAACTTTTCTAGCAAGGAAATTTCATGGAAAAAACATTAATGTTAACACCAAATAGCGCCGTCTGCACTTGTGGATTGGGACATAAGCGACGGTGTTCGCTATTCAATTTTTTTTTTAAGAACATCGTCGATTAGGAAAATGTGCTATATTTGGAGGAAATACCGGTTTCAGAGACGTTCAATAAATTAGCCGCGCTCTGTGAAACGGGGATTAACGCCTGTGCGTAAAGTGTCGTCCCAAATTAGCCTGTGCAGTGCGCACAGTCTAATCAGGGACGGCACTTTTCGCTTTTATTGTATTTTTCGTTTTAATGAAGTCTTTACGTAGCGAAAAACCAGTTTATGCGGAAAGAATTGTTCCTGATAAGCCTGTGCGGACTGCACAGTCTAATCTTGGACGACACTTTACGCACATGCATGAATACCCGTTTTCACAAAGAGTGGCTCAAATACTGATCGTGTCCGTTATTTTTAAGTTTGGCAATGATACTATAGCTTTATGACGGGCTTTTGGCTGTTTGAGTCGCGATGCTTTTATTTTGTTTCTGCTTTTGGAGGCATTTTTTTATTCTTTGGATCATGTTTTGCGAAAAACACTGTAAATGAGAAGTTTTAAAGGGGAAGGTTGGGGAGTTGTACTTTCACTTGTTATTAGATTGTTATCGTAGCTATGCACGGGTTGGTGTAAAACGGCGAACGGCCATATGGTCGCAGTTATTTAAATGAATAATTCTGGATACGATACATCATACTTAATGTATAACCGCGAGATCGTCGCTGTATCATATGACCAGGTGCAGTATATATAATTGGTCTACAACCAGGCACTCGGTCAATCATCAGGGGTCAGCCAGTCACATATTGGAGTGTATTAAAAAAACTGCATCACTCAGAGAAATTCACGATACGCAATTTCGACATTCGGATCGATATTTGAAAAAAAAGATAACACGTTTGTTGGATACGTTTCTAGACGTCCATATAACTTATACGTGTTTTAAATGTGTCCGTATATAAAATAGCAGGTTAATTTGTAAGAAAATGCAATTTAAAATCATTTCCCGGCAGTATTAACCATGTGGAGATGGTGTGCTATACATTTTTCAATTTGAAGTCCGCACGGGCTAATCAGGGACGACACTTTCCGCTTTTATGACATTTTTCGTATAAATGAAGTCTCTTCTTAGCAAAAATCCAATTTAGGCGGAAAGTGTCGTCTATTATTAGCATGTGCAGACTGCACAGGTTATTCTGGGACGACACTTTACGCACATGCATTTTGTCCAGTTTTCTCAGAACGCGACTCAAATTATTAGAGGTAGTATTGACAATGGGCTCGACATGTTGCCTAGGTTTCGAAAATGCCTCGGTGAAAGTGTGTGCATGCACGTTTAAGTATTTCGTATGTCCTTTTTGGATAGGTGTTCAATAAATTTACTTTTCATAATCATGCCTTAATAGACCGTCAATGGAGCATTTCAATCAGCAGACACGTTTCAAGTGATATTTACAGATATCTTCATGTCTTTTAAATTTCCGCCAAGTTATTTCATCCCTTCATTCTTTTGAAATGGCAGGACAACAATATACCTATGTACAGGAATATGACATAGGAAGTACGGACTTGGCGCGTCGCATTGTCTCATAATTATGAATATTCCTTTCTTCAAATTAATCTCGAACCTTTTCCTATAATGAGTTCCGTTCTGAGAAAACTGGTCATAATGCATATGTGTAAAAAAGTGTCATCCCAGATAAGCCTATGATATCCGCACAGGCTAATCCGGGACGACACTTTCCGCCTAAACTGGATTTTCGCCAAGAAGAGACACCATTAAAACGAAAAATTCCATAAAAGCGGAAATTGTCGTCCCTGATTAGCCGGTGCGGACTGCACAGGCTAATCTGGGATGACAATTTACGCACAAGCATTATGCCCAGTTTTCTCAGAACGCGACTCTAATGACACGGCCATTGAGCAATCATAAGCAAGAGATTACAAATTCGATCTTTTCCCTCTAAGTGTGACCTTGACCTTAGAGTGTGAATGGCACATCCGCTTATGATGCTGAATAATTCCACTAAGTAATTTACAAAATCTGAATTGAATTTTTTTCACAGTGATTACGAAATGGGATGGACGAAGGGATGAATGGAAGAAAATGCGCACCCCCAGAGTTTCCAACTGGTTTCATCTTCAACCGACCATAATGTAAAAGCTAAATATCGACAAACTCGAACAACGTTTATTGTTACTTATGCAAATTCCAAACCGCAAGCTAAGTAAACACTCCTTTGGACTGAAAACACACGTCCTTGTCTAAATGTATACGTCTTCCTTCGTCAATCTTTGGTAATCAAAACGCGAACTTGAATTTATTAATATTTTAAACACTTACGGTTTATTGAATTCGCAGCGGGACCTGAACATCAGTTCTGATTGCCATAGATCAATCCAGATTCTCTTTTTCGGTTTATTCATTTCATTTCAACTCGTTTTTGTCTACCCTAAAGCTCCGCGTGAATTTGCTTTTTATCTCGGATTTTTATTTATTCGGAGTTTAAGCCATGCATGAAGTTTTTTAAATGAAATATTAACAAGTGTTTATGAATGTTCTATAATCCCAACGTTTTTAAACGCGTGGGGAAATTGTATTGATCTCCGTGTATACAATAACAGTTTCTTTGTTTTTTTTTTAACAAAGCAATACATTTATTGTCTTTGTAAATTGATATTTTTGCGAAATAAATGCACGAAATCTGCCAAATACCAGCACAAGATCATTAAGTAGTTATAAATGGGTTTCAACTCTAAAACAATGTGTGTAAAAGACAAGTAAATTAAATATTCCCAATTAGTTGTTCTGCTTGTTCACACCAGCTACTGTCTACTGAAGGTTAACATGGTACACTGTAGTTTTCACTATCAAAGACCTAAGTCATATTAGAAGCTTAGACTTCTGTCAATGAAATATTAATAACACGAAATAACAAATTATACAATAAACATTAAGCAAAAGAAATAGATTGAATCTGTATTAGTTCTAAATATTATAGGCTATGGTATTATACATACTCGAATGCATAACTTTGGTTAGTTTAGCAATGTTAAAATAAGAAATTAGAAGTCTAAACTTTGTTAAGTAAAACAACCCATAACTTCATAACAAAAGAACAATAAGTAATGGGTAGTAAAAGTTTTGTATTTTAATATAGAACACATGCCTTTTCAACAAAACCATTTATAAATGTGACTAGTAGTAGCCCTATATTTTAACATAGTACAGATACTTGTGTAATTTGAGTGCAAAACAATACTTGTCTCAGTTCTAGTATAATGACTAGTACTATTATACATATTTCTAACAATAGTTGGTAAATCGATAAGACTGAATATTTTAAAAACACATCAATTTACAATAAAACATTGTTTTCCAGGAAAAGTACAATCAACGAATGACTAGTATCAGCTGTAATTTAAACAGAAAACAAGTAAGATCTGAAGAAATAGAAGTAAACTGACAAAGACTAAACACTTATATTTTTAAATTACATTTGCATTTGTGTCGTTTGGCGACACGACTAGACAGACGAACGCCGCCATATTTTATCATAAACCATGCTTATAACGCAAAGCGCTATAACAGTCTGTATAGTAAAATACGTTGGCTAAATTAAATCTAATTTTAAACGAATATGTGCATACCAAAACTGTTGCTGCGGGCATAATACAAAATAAAAATATTTTTATTTCGTTTTAAGATTTCAGGTGCGGCAAATCCGACGAACATTTAATCAATTAGTTGTTGCCTACGGGCTGTTAAAATATGATTCCCTATTATGTTTCTTATTTGAATAAAGATGTAATGTAATGACTTATTTTGAGTGATTGATTCGGTCGTTGCAAGGCGTGAGTTATCTCGTTCCCAAGCATAATATCTGTATCTAGTGATACATTTTAACGACGTAATACGTAGTTTCCATGAGTTGTTTATCCATCTTTTAACACGTCAATTAGTCGCTTTCGTGAGTTTTATCCACGCACAAACGGACGCGGAAAAACGCAAACACACACACGTAATTTCAAATTTAATACCTTGATTTTTGTGAGATTAAGATTGAGACAAAGTATGAATGAGGAACAGAAGTTATTGTTTTTTTTGTTTTGTAATCAATACAACGAAAACCGCTGAAAAGAAATAAATTTTGCCTTCGTATTGTTATTATAGTTTTGATTGTAAAAAAATGGGATTTCGAAATATCACTAGTATGTGTGGATTTTATTTTGTCAAATGCAACACGAACAACGGTATGCGAACGGACCTTGATTGTAATTAAAATACATATCATGCATGTGTATACATACCTCGTTTCCAAAATATGAATTGTGAATGTACAAATGAAGAACATAGCAACACAAATGCAAACTCTTCGGCGTTCATTTCCGCGAACAGCTTTATTAAACATTCCATTAACTGCCCATATATTTTAACTTGTAGTTTTAGCCAATATGAAATGTTCAATTACTTATATGATTTTCAACCTGTTGTTAAATAAATTTCAATAATTTCCGTTGAAATAACACAAACAACACAACTCCGGTACCCTATTCACTTAACTATACAGTAATAGAGGTCTTGCATCGACCTTATCATCTACGCTAACACAGATTTAACACTTTATGGTGAGATTACAGTAATTGACATGACGCCGTATCTATGATCGCTCCGCCCACTTAATCACGTGGCTAAGCGGGTAGCAAACCTAGACAAGCTAACACCAAAATGGCTTCATTGCCTATACTGCATGTAGATTAACGCGATATTCCGGATTATTTTTATGGACTTTTTGACACAATATGACACTTGTATAAGGGGTTTGTGTCATTTAGTTATTGTGCGAATGCAAAAATATACGTTGATAGAGAACATCAGCTAATTGTAAAGGGTTTTTCGGTACATGAAAAACGCTCTCAAACGCTTGCGCGCTGACCGAAATCGAACCTGTTATTACGTGTGATGTTGGTATTAGCAATAAATTAACACTTCTTCAACGGCATTTACCCGTGTTATTTACGAAACATTTCCACTCGTGTATTTGATACGAAATAGCGCTTTAAACTGGGATTTCGGTGAAGTTTTACACGCTTTCTGACACCGAGTGTACCAAAATCCCACATGTTATTACGTATAAAAGTGATATTAATAATATTAAACATTGCTTATGGGACATTTATCAATCACTATAATTGAAAGTGCAAGACAGCACAATAAGTTTGGTCATTGTCATATATAAAGTAGCGCTGTATGAAGGGGAATTCAGGAAAGCTACCTGTATCAGACGCTGGAGCAGGTACCGACTTCTCCCAAGTTCGGCGTTTATTGGTTATATCAGTAATAATAAATCTTATTATGTGGCATTTTATCGATTCGATTCTATTAAAATAGAAACATATAATCGTTTGCACTTGTTACTGACACACACAAAACACGATTTATAACGAGGATTTCGTTAAGTTACGCAAAGTTGGTACCAATCTTCTCTATTATTCTACAAGCACACGTGATATAATTCATACTTAATAATGCGTAGTTATTTGTAACATAACATTTCCAGTTTTTTTAAATAAATAAATGCTCCATAAGGGTGATCTCGGTAATTCTACACATTGAAGCTTCCACTTGCTCTTGTCAAGACCGCATTTCCGCGTTTGAAATGGTATATATTTTATTAATCTAACTTTTGGACCGAATGTCAGAGTTACATAAAACCTAATCACACCGTTTTTGCCTTATTTCATTTCCGCTTTTTTTCGAACAAATCAAACGAAACTCGTTGAAAAAAATGAGAACTAGGCATTCGATCTCAAAGGTGGATTAAAAGCGTTCATTGGTTGCATCACATGTCTGCACATGTGTAGATACCGTTATTAATATACTATATCACGTGTCACCTTCTAATAACATGTATAATGGCAACAAAGTGCATTACTATCAGAGTAATAAAACACAGCACAAATTAGGCTTCATGCTGGGTTTTATTTCTCTTTAAGTAATAAGATAAACCTCGCTTATGTATATAAATGAACTAGTAACTGATAAAACTTTTTTTTAAACGTGAAATATTAAGTGATAATCAGATCGATAACATAAACTATTTAAATCTGCTAGTATATCCGATAACAAGAGCACCGCCTTGCGGGTGCAGACCGCTCATCTATTTTCTTTTTAAAGCGGGTATATACGATTTTTTTATATGTGTTTAATTGTAATATATTGATAAAATATGTTACAATAACACAAAATAGGCAAGAAAAAATATACGTTAAAGCCGAATTTCATAAAATGCAGCGAAGACAAATTAGCGCCCCGAGCCGATAATAACGTACATATTTTCCTACAATAACCGAAGCATTCGTCTTTGTATTAGGATCGGAGATAGTGTTCGTGTGCCGTATGAATAGATATCGTTGCAGGAATTCAAATAAACCGTTAAACTAAGTTTAGATGCACATCGTACATGTATGGTATACATGCTGGCGAATTCGGCTGTACAGCCGTTTTCAATTCCAGAATTAAATATCTGGCTTATTTCGCATTTTTCGACACATGTTCTTCTTAACTTTTATTTTAATTTATATTGAAATATATATATTATACGTTCTTTACATAGTTTATATAAATTCATAAATATTTGACAAAATCGTATATACCCGCTTTAAAGGTGAAGGGACTCTCATTTTCAATCACAAAGGAGGGAGGAGTGGAGTGAAGAGGGGGTGTATAGTGTGGGGTTGTGGACATTTATTACATTATCTTTCAAAAAAGCGAAAAAAAAAAAAAAATCGGAGGGGGGGGGGGGGTTTGGGTGCGATGGTTGGACGGTATTTCAAACATAACCGTTTTAAAAAAAAAAATGGGGGGGAGGGGGGTATAGTGTGAGGGTGTGGTGATAATTTGTGAGATGATCTTGGGTGAAGTCTATTGTGGTATGTCAGGTAAGAGTAGTTTCATCAAAGTATCAATCAAATCTAATCATAAATAAAGAAGTTATGGCAATTTTAGCAAAATTTTATAATTTGACCTTGAGAGTCAAGGTCATTCAAAGGTTAAAGTAAAATTCAAGTTGCCAGGTACAGTAACCTCATGATAGCATGTAAGTATTTGAAGTTTGAAAGCAATAGCCTTGATACTTCGAGGGGATCGAAACACAAAATTTAACCATATATTAAAAGTTACTAAGTCAAAAAAGGGCCATAATTCCGTAACAATGACAACCAGAGTTATGCAACTTGTCCTTTTACTGTACCCTTATGATAGTTTGTGAGTGTTCCAAGTATGAAAGCAATATCTATGATACTTTAGGGGTAAAGTGGACCAAAACATAAATCTTAACCAAATTTTCAATTTTCTAAGTATAAAGGGCCCATAATTCCGTCCAAATGCCAGTCAGAGTTACATAACTTTGCCTGCACCGTCCCCTTATGATAGTTCATAAATCTTGCAAGTATGAAAGCAATAGCTTTGATACTGTAGGAATAAAGTGGACCTAAACACAAAACTTAATCAAATTTTCAATTTTCTAAGTATAAAAAGGGCACATAATTCTGTCAAAATGCCAGTCAGAGTTACATTACTTTGCCTGCACAGTCCCCTTATGATAGTTAGTAAGTGTTGCAAGTATGAAAGCAATAGCTTTGATGCTTAAGGAATAAAATGGACCTAAACACAAAACTTAACCAAAATTGTCAATTTTCTAAGTATAAAAAGGGCACATAATTCTGTCAAAATGCATGCCAGAGTTATCTAACTTTGCCTGCCCAGTCCCCTCATGATAGTAAGTAAGTGTACCAAGTTTGAATGCAATAGCATTGATACTTACTGAGAAAAGTGGAACTAAACGCAAAACTTAACCAAAATTGTCAATTTTCTAAGTATAAAAAGGGCACATAATTCTGTCAAAATGCATGCCAGAGTTATCTAACTTTGCCTGCCCAGTCCCCTCATGATAGTAAGTAAGTGTACCAAGTTTGAATGCAATAGCATTGATACTTACTGAGAAAAGTGGAACTAAACGCAAAACTTAACCAAAATTTTCAATTTTTTAAGTATAAAAAGGGCACATAATTCTGTCAAAATGCACGCCAGAGTTATCTAACTTTGCCTGCCCAGTCCCCTCATGATAGTAAGTAAGTGTACCAAGTTTGAATGCAATAGCATTGATACTTTCTGAGAAAAGTGGACCTAAACGCAAAACTTAACCGGACGCCGACGCCAACGCCAACGCCAACGCCAACGCCGACGCCGACGCCGACGCCAAGGTGATGACAATAGCTCATAATTTTTTTTCAAAAAATAGATGAGCTAAAAATTATAATCTTCTTTGACAGTGTTTACGTTCAGGTGGATTTCAGGACGGGCTTGGGTGCATAATGACTAGCTTTAGTCTCCGCGAATGTCTATACTATGCAAAAGAGCTTGGATCAAGTGTATATCTATGTTTCCTGGACGCTCGTCAGGCCTTTGACAGGGTATGGCACGATGGACTATTTCATAAACTCTTATCAATTTCCGGTGTTTATGATCCTGATCCAGTCATTGATACTAACACCCTTCTCGCACTTCGTGAAATGTATCGAAACTCAACAAGCCGCGTTCGCCATCGAGGATTGATCTCGGAACCACTACCGATCGGGCAAGGAACCCGTCAGGGAGGCAAAAGTTCGCCGCTGCTGTACCTTATATACATAAATGGCCTGATAGAGAAACTTGAAGAGAGTGGTGATGGCCTGTGCATTTATGACATAAATATGGCTTCGCCTACTGTGGCCGATGATATGGTGCTAATATCATACTCTAAAAATGGACTGGAGAGGATGCTTAAGATTTGCTATGAATATGCAAACAGGTGGAGGTTTCTTTATAACGCATCGAAGTGCTCAGTACTAGTCTATAATAAGAAGACAGAAGAGACTTCAACCTTCTATCTAGGACATGATCGTCTGCCCGCTAGCGACAAGTATACCCATCTTGGTATTGAATGCAACTCTCTTCTGACCACTAATAATGCGATTCATGATGCATGCGTGCGACTGCGAGGAACATACATGAGCTTGTGCTCAAAAGGGGTAGCGCCTGAAAGACTGAGTCCACCAACTCTCTTAACGATATTCAACTCATCCGTTATCACAAAGGCCCTATATGGCTGTGAGCTATGGAACAACAACTCACAAAGTGATCTTGTTCAACTTTCTATTGCACATAACTTTTGCCTGAAACACATGCAAGGGTATGACAGAAGCATCTCAACAGATTATTGCCTGTCAACCCTTAATACCGTCCCGATAGTGAATGAACTGGAAATCAGAAAACTAACATTCTTCGGCCAAATATGCAGATTGAATCCTAAATACCTAGCGAAAGATATCTTCAATAATAGACTTATACGTCACATTGAACTAGAAGGCCAATGCATCGGGTATATCCCTGATGCATACAGGATACTACAAAAGTACGACTTAATGAACGTCTTACGATCATACGTCCAGGATGGAAATTTCCCCACAAAGCGAGAATGGAAAAAAATAGTTGAGCGAAAAGTCGTAATGAACATTACGAACGAAATACAGAGTCGCATCAAAGGCAACGATCAATGGGGAGTAACTGTGCATGTAATAGACTCCAATAATTACTCCCCTCTATGGAGAGTAGCAAAAGACAACCCAAGAATAATTAACGTGTGTAAAACTATATTGAATAGCATTGGTATGTTTGTGTCGAGACAGTATGTACGAGAATGCAGACATTGTTGCCTGAAAACCGTTAATCTCGTAATTCATAAGTTGTGTTATTGCCACCTGTTAGAGGATAAGCGAAAACATTTATGGACAACTCTAATTGAATGCATCGGTATAACGGAATTCTCGCGCTTCATCCACTTAAGTGGCTTAGAACAAAGTGCATCGTTGCTGAAAATGATATCTGAAACTGTTGACTCATATTTTGTGCATTTTAAACTGTGCAAGGCTGCTGTTTGCATCCTGAACTAGTGTTAGACGCTCTGAGCCAGGTTTTGTGTGTCTTTTGTGTTTTTTACACATATGTTGACATGTCTATCCAATCTATATTAGTGTATTTTAACACTATATAGCAGCCTTCCGTGGAAGGCAAAACCTATGACACATGTTAAGTATATTCGTATATTATGTCTTTATTTTCGCTTTCGCTTTAAGATATATCCTCGGCGAATAAGTTACACTGAACAAAATATGATTTTAATTATTATTTCAATGTGATTATTCTCATTAGGAATTAACAATTATTTATCATCTACATAGTTAGTTATACTTATCTTTGTAAATAATCTAACTGAATGTATTGAGTTGTTTCATTTATGATCTCATGTGTGTGTATATACTTTATTGTACTTCCTTGCTTGTATTATATGTTATGCTCTCCGTGAATGGAGGAAAATAAAAGTCTATCTATCTACCCCATCGACACCGTTTAACCATTTTTAATCTACTTTTTTAAAGAGGAAAACAAAAGAAACTCGCTAAAGTAAAAGTGAACCTATACATAGCTTGTGTAGAAAATGTCGGGCAGTTCGTTGCTAACTAACGCGCCCGATTAATCGATCGCTGACTGGTAAATCAGGTCTTAGATAAGAACTTGATTGACAGGCGGCGTAATGTCAATAAATTAAGGTGCATCCAAACGAGTAAGCAAATGCACGTTTTATGTGCAACACATTCTAATCGCGTAGTGTGCATGCATGCAGGCTTACTTAGGCATTTATTGATTTATTGGTTTTAGCTTTACATTGTATAGTTGTTTTAAATCGCTTTCAAACGCGTTTGTATGGTGGCGTAAAGCGGCAATATGGAACCTTGTCACAGTTTGGCAAAACTATCATGTTCACAGAAAAGTCTAATAGAATCAAAACCAAATGTATACATTATATTAAAATAAGCGAAATATTTTTTTTCGGCTAAAAACTCGTTTAAAATATATATTGGTTGATAGATTGTCGGCACAGCCTTTCAACTACCATTGAACAAGTTGGGATGATAAACGGGATGGGAAATCAAGCATATAGAGGTTACTCTGTGAAAAAGGGGCTTAATGCATATGCGTAAAGTGTAATCCCAGATTTGCCTGTGCAGTCCGCACAGGCTAATCAGGGACGACACTTTCGGCTTTTATGATATTCTCTGTTTAAAGAAAGTCCCTTCTAATCAATAACTAGATTAGGCGGAAAGTGTCGTCCCAGATTAGCCTGTTCGGACTGCACAGACAGGCTGATCTGGGATGACACTTTTCACACATGCATTAAACACCCTTTTCACAGAGCGCGGCTCAAAATTTAGAAGTTGAATTATACAGTTTTGTCCCGGTTGTGGTTTGCGTTAAATTTAATTAGGCGACAAACACGATATGGAATAAAATTTGATTTGTCTACAAAATTATTGTCATGCGTAGCAATAACGAAATTGAGTCATAACAAAAAGAAGATAACAGAACAGTTGTATTAGTCTGTTGCAAACACAACGAAATCGCCAACTAAAAAAAATGAAACTATAGTTATTGTTAAGTAGTCCACAAACAATACTCGAGTCTTTTACATGCAAATCTAGCAGCCGAACGCTACTTACATGTAGCATGGGTCCTTAGAAAACAACTTTGAACTGCACATGCCTTCGGTCAAGGTCATCTTTGGCGACCAACATCACACAAGAAATGTGATCGATGTAAGTGCGCTTACGAAGCACTCAAAGCATGTTGGACAAAGCTTAGGACTGCTCATATTTTACCTTGTAACACGTACTACATTCAAATACGTATGCAAGTAAATGACAACCGCCCTACTTGAATTAGGGGTAGGTTGAGAATGTCCATAGCAATCGTTTTATTACAATGTAGGTTGGGAATGTCCATAGCAATCATTTCATTACAAATCCTTATACAAGTGGTCGGGCTTATACAATTGACCCCGCAAGCTTTCTGATTAGTAGTCAAGCGCTCAACTATCTACGCCATCTTGGACATCATTATCATCATCATTAACAGCAGAAGCAGGTAAAGCATCATCATTATCATGATAAACATCAACAAAAAGCTCTGGAACAAACAACAACCTTCAGTTGTAATAATAAGATTATATTCTGTCTTTTCGTCTGTAAATTGGACTGTTTATGCACAATCAAACGAACACCTGCATATCAGAGGAGAACTTCGTCAACAATGGTTGTATGGATACTTATGAACATCTAAGACTGAAGTGGGTGCATAATGAGTTTAAATTGCATTTAGTATGGAAAGCCTTCACTGTCTTATAATACCAAAACTTGTGATATTACGTCAATCTGACTGTGCATGAATACATGTATATTCAAATTATGTATTTATATATTGTGATTATGCATATATAATGGTTACATGCATTCATGCACAGTCAGATTGATGTATGATCACAAGTTTTGGTCTTATAAGACAGTCGAGGCGTTCCATAGTTTAGCGTAACGTATAAGCTATACAAATAACCACGCTTGTGATAAGAACCACTCAAGGTCTCTCATGGTTTCGTTTCGAATAGGAGTTCTAATTTGATTTATGCAAACAATCAGGAAGCCTTAGAGGGCACTCTACGGTCGCAAGATTGCAAATCAAACAAACGCTATGTACCAATACTAAACACTACAACGTTTTCCTACCATAACTACGGTGACAACTTTTCGCACATTTCCAATTGAATTTGGAATCTATTAATTTTGTCAGTGTTATATAATTAAACTTGTGCATACATCAACTAATATACTACTTAATAACGTTTCATTGTCAGAAACGCCCTGTAAGGTAAAATGTTTAAAAGAAGTAAACAAAACATGTTTTTAATTCATTTACTGAGTGTTTATTCCTTAATTTGGATGTACTTGCACGACAACCTTCTATTCTCTTGACATAACAAATCAAAGTTTCTTATTTCGTTTAATTCAAACAGTTAAAAGAACCCATATTACTGAAAATCTATTCAGATATAAGGGATCTGTGAAAATCACCAGTAATGTTCACGTCTATTTAACTCGCGATAAAAATGGAAAGATTTACACTTCGTTCTGCTTACTTAATGTTTTTGTTAACCAATGTACCACACTAATAAACAACATTGAGGATAAGGATGAGGATGAGGATGGGGATGGGGATGAGGATGAGGATGAGGGTGAGGGTGAGGATGAGGATGAGGATGGGGATGAGGATGATGATGATGATGATGATGATGATGATGATGATGATGATGATGATGATGATGATGATGATGATGATGATGATGATGAGGAGGAGGATGATGAGGATAATGATGATGATGATGATGATGGTGATCTACACAATTTGTAAATTTCAAAATGTCATCCAGTTTTGATTTTTGGTATTTTAAAGTGGTGAAACAAGAATTGTGGTTTGAACACAACCGTCTGTGTTCTACTTAAGTGTGTAACATTTGGAACGCTGATTAAATTTGAATCGAGGCGTATAGCGATATTTTGTCTCGTTACTCTTCTTTTGCGTGGAATTCTTAAGGACTATTTCGAGTTCCGTAAACGGGAAAGATCACAATTAATATTACTGCGCAATGTTATATTTGGTTAATTTAATGTGTTTTTCTTTTATTTTATCAATTAAAGACTACTATTTTGATTGAATCAGGAATAAATTTAATAAAAAAAATATATTGGAGGATAAATAAAATACTATGTAAGTGTGATTGTGTACTTAAAATTATCCCACTCGTATCAGAAAGGCTTACAACACTCGGCAAGCCTCGCCATGTAAACCTTTCTTCACTCGTGGGATAAATTTAAGTACACAATCACACTAACATAGTATTCTTTATATATCTATCTACAACTTACACGACTTAATAAGTGGTTATAACCAGTTATAGCGAGTTATATATCTCGTTCCCACAACTTATTAACAACTTATTAAGTAGTTTACAAGAGTTCATTTTTTCGTTCCCATTTCTTTGACAGCACTGTGTATTATTTTCATGCGCGATAAAAGACCGCGAGACAATTTTAAAGGTCAAATTTAGGAAAATATTTACAGTAGTTAGGCGATTATTGTTTCAATTTAACGTTAATGTCGTTATTAATGAAAATTAAAAAAAACTATAACATATGTGGGCAGTGTTTGGGTTACGCTTAACGTTTATTTTTAACGTATTTGTTCCGTAGAGCACGTTGTCAATGGTTACAGTTTGTAAAGATGCATTTATTTAAAATAAATAAATGAATTATTTTTGTACAATGCTGACGTCAAAGTACTGATGTCGTTTGTTTAAATATTTGCTTGAAGGGAAGGCTTGGTGGCTGTTTGGATCATTTATGATCAATAACAATTAATTTAAATAAAAACGTTGATGTACCGCCCAACCACCTACGAAGATGCGTTTTCACACAAACTTTACTTTAAGGATGCTATGCTTACGGATTGTAAGTGGCATTTTTTTACCCAACGGATAGAAATGCCACTCATAAGTTATATCATAAGCCTGTAGCCACACTCTTTTTATCGTTAACTATGTTATCAAAGCACAAACGGAAAACAGGTGCGCACACTTTATTTCTATTTTCAAAGATTAATTTCGTTATATTACGATTTAAACAAATACAAATGGGAAATAAGTTTTATGTTTAGTTTTATTCTAAAAAAAAGCTATCAAGAAATGTTTGGCCTTCGAGGTTTTTATTGTATGGGTTAGAAGTAAATCGGAATAGAAACTAGTATGTGTTAATTTTCGTGTTTCCTTTTGTCGAACGGAACACACAACCGAAAAGACGGTATTTACACGGATTTCATTGGAATCAAAATACATGTTGTGGATATGTATACATACCTCCGTTCCAAACTAAGAATCGCAAAAGTAAAAAAGAAGAACACAGCTACAAAAATGCACACTTTTCTTAAACCATTTGTACGAACAACTTTATTAAATATTCCCATCACTGACCAGATCCCGATCTTTTCTTTACTGTAATAAATTTCACTATCTCCAACTGTAATATATTTTCACTCAATTGAAACAGTGAGCGAAAACCGGTTTGCTTGCGTGTCCTCGTTGTTATATTGATCAGTTGATAAGTCCCACAATAATCACGGTATTAAACTGACTTTTGTAAATCCTCGAGTTTTCGTATTGTGAACGGTAGGATTTGTGATAGTTGTAAGCACACAATTTGTTCACGTAACGGGCTATCTACAATTGATTACTTGCTATGTCGAGAACGATATCTTTCGTTGATAAATGATTTTACTGTGAACGATTTTAAAGGGAACTTTTCACAGTTTTTGGCATATTTTGAAGTTTGTCATTAAATGCTTTATATTGATAAATGAAAACATTGGATCTTAAAAGCTCCAGTAAAAAATCAAGAATAAAATTAAAACAAGGGAAAAAAAGAAGCCGGTACCAGGGCTCGAACCAGTGACCCCCGGAGTCCTGGAGTTAGTCTGAAGTAAAAACGCTTTAGCCTTCTCGGCTATTCCGCCGTGTATTCACAGATTAATTATTTTATACCTTATATAAGCAATCTTCGTAGTTTCGTAAATTGAAACGACAACAACAGAATTCTTTAAATTATTCAATCGTTTCGCGTTGCAACGCTTATAATTTTTAGGTTTTCAAATCGTCAAAAGATACATTTAATGGCTATATTGGACTACGGTAAATGTTCAGTAATACTGTTTCCTCACACATATCATAACTAAAACGAAAATTTGCGAATCTGAAACAATTTTTTTCAATTTTGTCAATTTACCAAACCGTGAAAAGATCCCTTGAACGAATTCAGCGATGATGCGTTTTTGTCATTTTCGCTTTATTGTAACAATTTTCTGCAGATAATCCTTCGTATTAGGAAATCACATTTAAATGGGACGAATCGTTACGCAATGAATTCCGCTCGGGTATAATAGCAAAATTACCGGATTTTAATAGAATTGTGAACGATATAAATTACTATTGTAATGAATCGATTAACAATGTGTTGAATAGTTTTAATGACGTTTTTCGCAGAGTAGCAGATCGTTTTTTTTTCAAAAACTATTGTTATTTCTAATAAATCCGAATTTCAAGAAAGTGGTAGCTTTAAGCATAAAGATTGGTTTGATACCGACTGTAAAATCGCACATTTAAACTATAAAAGAATGTTAAACTTATTTAATTCTGACAGAAACGATGTCAATAGAATGCAGTTATCAGAATACAAACGGGCTTATAAAACATTAATTAACAAAAAAGAGAAAGAATACCATAAAGGAAAGTAACCGAGAGTCCGAGATAGAGAGTTTGAAGAATAAAAAAACCAAAGATTTTTGGAAATACTTTAAATCTAAAAGAAAAAACAAAGGTGAAACTATATCATAAGATAATTTTCGTTCTTTTTAATCAAGTATTAGCATCAAATACCATGATATTGACAAATAAAAACGTTTTCAATTTTTCATAAAGTAACATTTAGTGTTTTATTATTATCCTTAAGGTAATATAGAATTTTATCATCATCATTTTTTAATATTTTTAAAATTGATCCAAAATTATCATGATTATTTATTTTAAAGTAGAATTTAAAAAATTTCTAATTATTTGTAATGATTGTCCACATTTGATTGATTCAAAATAAAATGTATCAATCAGGTTTTTAGCATCAAGTTTAAACCTATTTATTTTTAGTTCGATTGCATTTAAAGTACTTGCTACGTGTATTTAAAATGCTCTTTAGTCCGTTTACTGGGCCTAGAACCAGTCCTTGAGGGTCTCTGGGAGAGTTCTTAAGAATGCTCCCACACTAGGATCGAACCCGTCACCTTTCGGTCATTATGTGGACACCATGTTCATTACACATCAGCAACCTTTGACTATTTTAATATTTCAGCATTATATAATATAATGTGGCTACGAAATTGTGGAAAATGATTCATGTGCAGTTCATTATAAGTCTAAATGCATACAATTTTAATTGTGTATACCCCTACATGCGTGAGTGATAACTACCTGTCCTTGATTATTAGTTGTAAGTTCACTATTTACAGGTGTACTGGATTCTAAGCATCAACTTGACAACTTATCTCCCCAATGATTCCTTGTATGGCTCATTCTCAGGACAATCCCAGTCAGTGAGAAAAATACATTGTAAAAAGACCAATGGATTGGGACAATTCTAGCTGAACAAGCAAATGTTATGATTTAACACTTTTACACTTAGATTTTGACGCGTTTGAAGTCCCTTAGAAAGTTCAATTTAATTACAGATCGGTCTCACTAGATTCAAGTTTTTAAGGCTTCATTTCCAACCCTATATACTGATGAGCTGCAAACAGCATAAAACCTGAACCGACTGCGAGTGACTCAAAGGCTGTTCTTTTTTTATGCTGTATGCTCATAGCCATTTTCACTTTGCTTCTGAGTGGAGTAGGGTTAATATTAAGAAGACTATCACTTTAATATACCTTTTATATCAATTATCACGCTGACAAGCAAAGAAAATAATACAAAGATGGATTTTTCCAATATTGACTGTTACAATTTGATTCTCAGTCTAATGATGTAATAGAAAAATACATGTTTTAATTACTAGTTTTACAAGTATAAAAACATATATTATAATATCATTTTATCAAAGGTAAATTAATTAAAGTTTAACTATTAGATCTATGCTTTGATTTGAGATTTCTCTGCTAGCGCCAAAATAATATCACATTACCTAAAAAACTATCACAGCAGTATTCCCTATTTGTCCTCAAATCAGGGATTATTATTTTACCGAGTCAGCCTAAATCTTTACATTATTAGTGTTAAAACGGTGATTTACATGTGTATTATTCAATTAAAGATTATAACTTTAAATGTATAAATTAATAAAGAATCAAGAGCAATCATAAACTGTGCATTTTTTCAATATTGTGTGAAAGGATTTGATGTTATTTTGTATTTTTGAACTATGATTTATGTGAATTTGAATTATGATATAAAATTTTGAAAGGACACCATTTTGGTGATTTTCTTATACAAAACTGTTAATTTTATATTAAGAATCTATTATTGTAATATTCATTCTATTCTTTTAGTAGAAAAAGCACTTTCCATGACTTTTTTATTTACAAAAATGGCATATTTGATCATTATGACTGCATTTATAAACTGTGTTCATGCAAGCATGAACATGATTTCATTTTTTAAGTATTTAAAAAATCAAATTAAACATAAAACTTTGAAGTAAATCTGTTTTATATGCAAGTGTCTATTACACTTAAAAATTAAAACAGTTTATTATACATTATTGAAAAGATTATTCCAAGATTGATGTCTTATTCCGACTTATCATATGGTAGTTAATTGAACATTGTATTGAACTGTATGTAAATCTATATTTTTGAAGTAACAGCGGATACAAAATGCATCATTTCTACCACAAGTAGACCAAATTAGGCCTACTGCTCTTAAATTGGAAGTGGTATGCATATACCACTGTTTTTGATTGACACTTAAGAATTTTCAGAATTTTTCTATGATTTTGCAAAAAGTGTTTTAATGCATTTGAAAATATACTAAAAACATACCAAATATGCATTTCAACATACTTATTTTCTGGTAAAGTGTATTTGTGAAGGTGAAAAATAGACTTTGACACATCAAAGAGTATAAACGCTGGGAAAATGCAGAAAAATACTTTTTTTCTGCTAAAAGTGTGTCTTGTCTGCATTTTCAAGTGTGTTAAATGCTTATTAAATTCAGAAAAATACGATACCAATACTTAGTGTTTTTCCCAGACCCTTTTTGAGTGACGCTGGGCCATGCCTCCTTTTTAAGCGCCACTTTGCCCTTTTCAAAGGCAAAAGACGCCACGCGCCCTTATTGATAACATCTTAATTAAACCAAACTTCTAAACCGACTATTATCAGATTATGGCCCTAAGGCAGCGAAGATTCGCGCGGTTGTGAATTTGTCATGCGGGTATAACCCTGTGTCAATATTTACCGATTATTTTAGTGGCTTATATCAAGCACACTAATCGGTCCGTAATGTGTACACCTCCAAGAAAAATCGTGGACAGTTACTTCGGAGACATGATGAAAACCTCGATGTTATCCACGTGGCAATTGTGCATTTCATGCATAATTCAGTTATATCAAAATATTCATTTTTACGCGTAATTAAATTAAAAAACAACAACAGTTGTATCGTTATCGTCTTTAAGATAATTAATTATTGAAAGAATTATTCTTACGTATACGAATGAAACAAAATGCGAATCGCGTATTAGCGGACTTTATACGATTTTACATTGCTATGCGCACCTGTCGCTTACATCATTTTAACAAGATGGCGGACTATACAGAAAATAAATTGTGACTCGGAAAAAATTTAATTTATAGTTAAATATGGAAGGTTATCGTAATGAAGATGCTAATGAAGATGACAATCATAATGACGACGTGAAACGACGACGACGACGACGATGATGATGATGATGATGATGATGATGATGATGATGATGATGATGATGATGATGATGATGATGATGATGACGATGATGATGACCAAGATAAACAGGTGGTTGTAGTTATGCGTAGAAAGTTTTGTTGAGAGTTTCGATGGTGTTGTTAAGTCGAATAGACAATGTTGAGCACGATGCAACTGATGATTGTGTTGCCGGTGCTTTGTCATTGTTGTTTCTCATGATGTGTAGTTTCGTCCACAGCAACACGCATTGATATCGCAATCATGGAATTTGCTATGCAATTGTATAATTTAACAAGAACTGTGTTTGTGAAACACAATGCCCCCTACTGCGCTTTGAAGCCATATATTTGAGCTTTGACCTTGAAGGATGACCTTGAGCTTTCACCACTCAACATGTGCAGCTTCATTAGATACACATGCATGCAAAATATCAAGTTGCTATCTTCAATATTGCAAAATTTGACCTTTAACCTTGAGCTTTGATCTTGAAAGATGACCTTGACCTTTCACCACTCAAAATGTGCAGCTTCATGAGATACACATGCATGCCAAATCTCAAGTTGCTATCTTCAATCTTGCAAAAGTTATGACCAAGGTTAAAGTTTTGTGACAGACACACACATACAATCACAGGTGGTTAGCGTGTGGCTATGATATTAATTAGTGAAAACATCATTTTGAATGATAAATAATCATATTATAACGAAAAATTTACTTTTCTGAAAAAAAATTCACTATCAAATATATATATAACAAGGTATGCAACTCAAAATATCCGAAAACGGAATGCATCGTTTTGAACAGCCATAACTTCATTAATTTTGCAGCGATTTTCACGATCTCGGTCTTGTTCAACGCAAAGATGAATTTCCTTTCTGGAAATGTATGTATATTGTTTTATTTCTATACATGCTGGGTCAACTTTTAAGAAATAACACGATACACAACTCGCATGACCCATTTGCCACTGATCAGGCAGTATTTAAGACTGAAATCTTCACGGAGTAAAGGGCATTTTCCCTGCAAAGTTCACGAACCTCGATACCATAATTCAATAAAACGTATGAAAAAACATTATGACTCGAACACATGTCATTTCATCACCATGGGGGCAGCCAATTTTAAATCAATAAAATAGTAAGAACCATGCTAAAAACTCACTCATCGCCTAATTGACATTCCAAACGGTTGACGATGACAAATGCATTTGATTGTAATCTTTCCGTTGATGTTTGCAAATTGCACGATCAGACCTCATAAACACTCAAAAAAATAACTATGTAAGAAGCATTTCACCAATGTTTACAATGGTTGTCGAATCACATGTACTTATATTATTGCGCATAAAATAGTACGCTTACAGACTGACAGAAAGATCGATACGTAACTCCGTTCAATTCATCACGGTATACTTTTCTATTGATAATATATAATAATACATCGCTTTAACAATCTAAAAGTAGAAATAATTCTTTTAAACGGAGTTTTTAATAACGAAAGTGAAAACAACGGAAGTTGGATGGATATTCTGTAAGATGCACTTCGGCTCCAGAAAAAAACAATACAAATAAACTAAAAAAGACGTGGGGGACGATTTTCAGCTGGAAAATATTTGAAATAGGGTAAGTGATGATATCTCTACGTGGTCATTTCAGTTATTTAGTGCGATCTCTTGCTGATTAATGTTAATAGTTGTTTTACTAGTTGCAACCAAACTGTCAAAATAAGTATGTGTTTTCTCAGGTATGTGTATACACATACCCGGTTTTCTCACCACTGCACGTGGTTTCGACCGATTTGTTTTGCATGTTTTTCTACGGAGCACAGCGAGGGCCACGCTTTAAAAATGGGTAGAAGGAATCGAAATATAAAATCAATCGGTTTGCCAATTTCTTTACATTCCTTTACAATTTTATATGTCCTCTGCAATCTATTTCAATTTGAGATGGTTTAAAATTTGCAATTTGGTTGAGAGGTAAATAACAAAATTGTTAAGCCTTTGAAATAGAATTGTGACTCTTATTATCCACCATACCTGGATTTTTAAAAAGTAGTTACGTTTTAGTTATTTTTAGAACTTTGTTTAGGAAATTTATCCAAAAAAGGCAGTTGAATAAAAACTCATTTGTTGTTTCATGACAATAGTTTTCTGTGAAATGTTGCTAACTTGACCTTGTATATGTATATAGCTTTGTATTTATTCAATTTAAGGTAGTGCATATCCTTCCTAACTTTAGATTGAGATTTTGTAAATTAGTGTAAAAATGTATTGGTTTTAAACCAAAATATGAATAAAGCACACAAATATTGCATGTCAAAAATGTGTTTATGTTATTGTATCCGTCTTTAGCTTTAAAATAATATTTAGTTTGACCATATTGCACCACATTGAATGAAGAAAAACCAAAGCGAAGTTTTAATGAATTTTATCCCTCCCATGAACCTTAAAGGGATCTTTTCACGCTTTGGTAAATTGACAAATTTGAAAAAAGTTGTTTCAGATCCGTAAGTTTTCGTTTTAGTTATGATATTTGTGAGGAAACAGTAATACTGAACATTAACCATGCTCTAATATAGCCATTATATGCATCTTTTGACGATTTTAAAACCTAAAAATTATAAAGCGTTGCAACGCGAAACGATTGAATAATTTGGAGAGTTCTGTTTTTGTCGTTAAATTTTGTGAAACTACGAAGATTGCTTATATAAGGTATAAAATACGTCACGAATGTGTACTCGGCGGATTAGCTCAGTTGGCAAAGCGTTTTTACTTCAGGACTCTGGCAGGACTCCAGGGGTCACTGGTTTGAAACCTGCTCCGGGCAATGTTCTTTTCCCTTTTTTAATTTTTTTCTTGATTTTTTACTGGAGCTTTTATGATCCAATGTTTACATTTATCAATATATAGCATTTAATGAATAAGTTAAAAAAATGCCAAAATCTGTGAAAAGGCCCCTTTAAGAGAGGGTGTCGTATTTCGAACGACTCATCTCGGTTTTAAAAAAGACTGGTAACCGAACCGAGATGTGTTACATATACGTTTACAAAACACCGAGATTTTGCATATAAAGAAGTGGAAGGAGCCTTCTTCCCATGGTGACAGTTTTCTTGCAAAAGTTTGTATTAAGAAACATTTAAGTGAAATAAAATATAATATAAATAATAAATAATTAAATATACATGTATAATAATGAATATAAATACTGTAATTAAATACACTTAGATGCAATGTCAACATTTAAAATTTCCACAGTAATGGCATTTGCATGCACTATACAATGGTGATTTTAATTTGATTTTAATTAGAATTTTCAAGAATGAACTAAATCACTAGATTCAAATAAACTATGATTAATAAAAGCAATTAACCGATAAAATATGATGGTGAAGAAACCATTGGCTATAGTCATGTGATGTAAACAAAGATGCTGCTATGATAGGCTTTTTATATAACTGCGTGAAAGCAAGCAGGTTCTATCAGGAAAGTGAACTATTCCCTTTAGGCTGGTAAAATCAGCTATGATACAACATAATAACTATATGACAATTATTAACCCCTTCTGCGCCAGTTGAACAAAAAAAACCAGCACCCTTGAACGTCGGTGGGTCCTACCGTAAGCTTGGGTTTATTGTTATACATTATGATAATAATAATTTATGCATTAAGCTATCACCCTTTAATTTGTTTTTGCATTACAGTTACAAAATACGATATACGGGGACCAGTCTATGCGATAAGGGGATGAGATGATACATTAGGAATTCGGCGTAGAAAGTTAATGTCAGCGTAACAAATTAATGTTTTCTATATATGTCATTTGGTTGTCAAATAAAGTTGAAATACAACTATAAAGAAACAACAAATACTTTAAAATAAAATATTGTGTCCAATTGTTCACCCTTCGACATTTACCCATCCCACGACCGGTTCAGTCTTCTTTAGAAGGCTTTGATTGTTAGGTGTGCATGTTTTCCCGGTTCTGTGAAAACACCGCGAAAATATCATAGTATTCGAAATAAGAGAAAAATCAAGTAATGCGGAACACTATAACACTTATCACTTAATAAAATACCTACCTTAAGCGAACTACCTGTATACGCTCACTTGTTGTCACAATATATGTATCATCTATTATGTGACATGTGAACCAAATAAAGATATGTTCTGTTCCGCTCTGTTCTACAAGGAATTACTATACATTGTAAAATGATAAAAAAAAGTTATTTTGTTTATGGATGGGTGTAGAACTAAACGAAAAGGTATAAGTGAAGGGTTGTGCCTTTTGTCAATTATTTTGTTTAACTCATTTGTAGCTGTGATGGGTTTGCAGACAATAAAATGCAGATAGTATATTTTTCATGAATCAATTAACATTGATAGTATCATGACAAAAGGAGAAATTGCTTGTTGTAAAATTTTATTAAATAGAAATCTTACATACTGAGTTATTGCCCCGAAAAGTAACAACATACAAAAAAAACAAAGGACAATAACTAAAAACTAAGACAGAGAATGGTTCTTGAGCGTTCAATATTCATTTAGATTAATTAAAAAGTCTTGCCTTTTCCACGAAAACATTCAACCTTAATATACACTAAATTTTCAGAGTGTCGTAATGTGAACACAACATCCGCCATGCCATACGTGGAAATAACATAAATAAGTTTTTAAGGTTAATCATCCATCATTGAGTACGACCTTACATGAAGCATTTGTGTAACATTGACCCTTGATGTGAATCGTATGACCTTACATGAAGTATATTGTGTGACGTTGACCTTAACCCTTGAAATGAACATTGACCTTAACCCTAGACATGAATCTTACATATGACACACAGCAAGGAAGAAGATGGAGAAGAATTATGGGAGGTTATTACAGTAAATAATTATAGAAAACAGAGAAACAACTTCATTCTTTTTCAAAATCAAATTACTCAACGTTTCGGTCAAAGACCTTCATCAGGGGTGGTATTCCAATAGCTTCTTATCTTGTGGAAGTTTCCTTAAATAATAAGTTTTCACTTAAAATAGCAGTTTTTTCCTTAATATTTAAGAAATTTCTTAAGTGGTATTCCATAAATTTCTTATATTAAGAAATTCCTTAAAACTGTTCGTTTTTTCCTTAAATTTAAGAGACAAAATTATTCCCTTAAACTCGTCCTTAAAGTTAAAAACACAAACGCGTCCATTGTTTATTTACGGTACCCGTTTATTTACACGTATTTTAATATTGACGTGCAATTTTGGAGAACATTTTATAAAGAGCGATATATGTTCTATTGGTAAGTAGCCTCAACAACTCGAGTTTATTTATAGATAGTCGGTTGTATCCGCTTGTTAAATCAATACTGTGTTGTGATAAATGCACTTTGTAAAACTGTGAAAGTTATAAATGCGTTATGGTTTATTGCGAAAATAACATTTCCCATCGTTCATTATTCAGGAAAATATGAAAAACATCTTAACATAATGGTTAGATATTGTTGTAATGATGTTGTTTGTAAGTAAAAAAGTCATTGGAATTGTATATTTAATTCTTCAATAAAATTACCCCACCCATTTTGAAATGGTGGTTGATAATAATACACGTTATTGTGACACGCGTTACGTTTTTGTACAAAGATTGGAAGGATTTAACTGCCGTGTATTGAAATTGTGTGATGTGTGATATTACTGAAGGATAATGGATATTAATGAATGAATGCATTCTCAGAAAGTGACGTGCTTTACATACAAGTAAGCACTGGCACTTCAGAGAATTGTTCAAAAACTCCATTGGATTTTTAATGAAATGCAGGTAAGTGATTTATATATTTTATCGTTATTTAATAATAAAGTTTAATTGTCTTTTTTGTAGACAATCATGCAAGTTAGAGAAAATATAGTTGATCTTCTTACAAATGGTCAACTATTAGAACGGTACAGATTTGATACAAATGGGTTGATGTTTCTGGAACAATTACTTGGCCCAAGAATACAGCCAGCAACTCACCGACATAATAGTCTCTCTGCTATGGAAAAAATCCTTTTGACCTTAAGATTCTTGGCCACTGGTGGCATACAATTGAATCTTTTAAGAAGCTACTGGAATACCACCCCAGGAGTAAAACATTTGTAATAAAGGAAATGACGTCACAATGACATGACGTCTATTGCAACAACGTCAAAGTGTTACATACTATTTGGCGTTAAAATTAACACAATTATAACCAAAATAATATATAACATCATTATAAAAAGCATATAGTTGATATATGTATATGTTATCTAATTAACCAGATTATTAAATTAGAATCAGTTATGATACAAAATTATTATTGGAAGGTTACGGGTATTACAGAATCCACTGATGCATAGTAAAAATGGCTATAATAAATATTTCTACAAATGTGTGACCTTTGATGTGTGACCTTGACTTTGGTAAAAAAACATATAAGTCTTGCACTGCCTGATGATTGAGAACAATTACATCAGGACATTTTGAGAATTCATTTTAGTATGGTAGAATCCTAACCAAAAAAAGGCATATTTAATCAAAATGTGTGAATTTGACCTTTGTGTGTGAATTTGACCATGACCCTAGCAACCTGGATCTTATATTTGACACTCAGCTAGATACAGGAGAACAAGTGTGGACAGTTATTACAGAATCCCTTGATGCATAGTAAAGGAATGATTAAATAATGAATAATTCATAAAATTTGTGACCTTTGACCTGAATGTGTGACCTTGACCTTAGCCCCTAGGAGTATATGTGTTGAATGTGAAGCATCCCCAGATGATTGAGAACAACTATGAATTTTAAAGGTCGAATTGAGGAAATTATTTACAGAAGTTTGAGCGATTGTTGTTTCAATTTTACGTTATTTATGTAAGTTTAAAACACTATCACATATGTGGGCAGTGTTTATGTTACACTACACGTTGTTTTTTTACGCATTTTTCCGTAAAGCACGTTTCAATGGTCACAGTTTGTAAAGATGCTTTAAGTTAAAATAAATAATTGAATTATTTTTGTACAATGCTGACGTCAAAGTACTGATGTCGTCTGCAAGCGACTGTGTTTAAATATACGCTTGAAAGGGAAGCTTGATGCTCGTTTAGATCATTAATGTTCAGTAACAAATAATCTAAATAAAAACGTTGATGTACCGCCGAACCACCTAGGAAGATTCGTTTTCACACAAAACTTTACTTCAAGGATGCCATCCCAACGGATTTTCAGTGGCATTTTATTACCTAACGGACAGAAATGCCACTCATAAGTTATGTCATAAGCAAGAAGCCCCACTCTTTTTTCGTTCACTTTTTATCAAAGCATAAACGGAGCACGGCAACACACACTCCATTCCCATGTTGAAACATTAATTTTCGTAATGTAAAGATTAAACTAAATATAAATTGGGTAATAAGTTGTATGGTTTGTTTTATAATCAGACAAAAAAAACACGAACAAAGATATAAAAAACACAATGTTTTGTCTTCGTCGCAAAAGTAAAAAAGAAGAACTTTGCAACACAAATGCACATTTTTCTTAAACCATTTGTGCGAAGAACTTTATTAAATATTCACATAACTGACCAGATATTTAAACAAGCTATTTTACCAATTGTACACTTTTCTGTCACATTATTCAGACGTTTTTCAAATATCTGATCAATATGTTCGTAACCTAATACGAAATACACTCCTCCAGTACCCGATATTTTCTTTACTGTAATAGTAACAGCTACCTCCTAGGTAATATATTTTCACTCAATTGAAACAGTGAACGCGAACCTGTCTGCACCGGAAGATGCGACCTTGCGTGCCCTCATTGTTATTTTATTGCACTTGCTAGCTGAACCAATAAATATTGGGCTCGCTTTTGTGGAATAGGCACGTTATTTCCATTTTTATCAGACACAAATTTTGCCTGCTATGATAGCAGAAGTAATCGAAAACTTCTTCCCGGTCGCCGCTACCCTTAGAGTAGGGAGGCAAGAATGAAGCGGAAGGTATTATGGTCGCCTCTACCCTTGGGGTTGGGAGGCAAGAATGAAGCGGTTGGTATTATGAAGAGCCACCGTCTTTCTGCACAGCGTCTCTTGCAGATCAAATGTTCGGTTGATACATAATTCTCATTGATTGATGATTTCGGCATCAATTAAGGATGTGTTCAGTCGTTTGGTGGGCTTCTCCACGGACACATAATTAGCTATGAGCGGGAATAAAAACGAAACATTTGCCGAAGTATCGGCTTGAATCGCCAACTTGTTTCGATATACTTATAACATACTGAACAATATTAAACTCCCCAGTGTGTTAGCATACAATGTCCGCTACCCAGTTCCACATGCCTGTTATGGTATTAGTTATTCTTTTATGTTATGTTAAAAGATTTTACTATAGAGCAATGCAAGAATATTACCTAACATTATTACGCATTGGGTCCAAGCATGGGCTATTTAATACCTAAATCTACCTATATGTACACTATGTACAATACTGCACTAAAACCTAACTTGTATCATATTTAGGAGTCTCCTGAAACTATGCCCTCTTATTTGTCTCACTTGAATATTATGAATATGATATATAAAAATCAGGTTTAGAAAACTCACAACAAAAATGTAAAAAAATTGTCTAATAGTGTCTTCCTAGGAAAAAATAATATTTTGTAGTAATTTAATCCGATAAAAAAATACGAACACCTTTACTTACATTTGTACAATCGTTATAAAGAAGAGATAATGCACACGTGTTTAAAAAAAAAACCCATCATTTTAAACAGATAAGGATACACACAATGTAAGTAAAATGTAGTATTTTCATTATTTTTCTCCCTCGTATCATCTAAAATAAGTCTCGTCACCCTTGTCCTATTGGACTTAAGATTGACACTGTGTAACAAACCACTAAATTTTGTATTACGCATTCTTCTATCAGTGACGTTTGAAGTATAATGCATCAATATTTGTCATCGAGTAGTTGATGAAATAATCGCCAAGATCAAATGCCTTTTAGCTATGTTTATTGATATTCCGAATGCGAACAGGGCACACTAGAGATTCCAAAGCGTGCCGTCCACAAAGCGCACCTATAGAGAAGCCCATGAAACCACTAATCACATCCTCCAGTAATGAAGGAATTATCAACAATTGAAGGCCAATGTATCGGCTGACCATGCGATCATGCAAGGGACGCTGTATGGGCAGGTGAAGGCTCTTCATAACACCACCCGTTTCATTCGTGCCTACTGACTCCAAGGCTAGCGATGATCGTGAAGAAGAGAGTTTAAATTACGTCTGTGACCATAGCAATCACAATTATTATCTTACGAATAACTTGCCTATTCCCCATATGCAGTGGTTTACATCAGCTATCAAAATATGCATTAATTAATTAGAGACAAAAGTGACTGATTAATAGATAATCACGACGAAATTTTGTTTTTTAGGTTTAAGTATGAATATTTATTGTTAAGGTATGAATAATGCTTTTAGTTGTACCACGTATAATGTGCGGTTATTTACTGTGTTGTTATTCTAATACAAATTGATGAAAATACATTCTTTATGTTGTTAAAACAAAAGACAGGTTTAATGTGTGTATAACTACGAATAAACATATACGGTTGTGTGAATTTTTATATTTGCAGCTTGTCTGAAAAAAACATCCTCTTGACGTGGTAGTGACTTTTTAGTTATAGGAGTTATTATTTGTTATGCCTCTGTTTATATGTAAACAAATAATTCTTAAACATGTAAAATTAAAACGCACTGCAAATATTAAGCGATTTATAATGCGGCGAAATGTGCACATGAGAAAGCAAGATGAAGTCAACGTGGATCGATGAATAGTAATCATTGCAAAATCTTGATTAATAACGTATTAACATTCTATAAATGGACAAACAGAATATTACTTGTTGTGTGATTAAACATAACGTTACATAAATTACGTCACTAAATAAATTAACTATTGCAGGATGCAAGCTGCCGTCTATATGAACGTTACGTTGGAAAACTGTAAAATAAAAACACTACGCAAACACAAAATATGCAATATGTTGCATCCTACCTTATCACAACCAGTGGATTTCTTAGCAAATTACAAAATCGAATAATGCATTTAATATTTAAATACTGACGTTTATTCTTTAGAAAGTATGGGTGTTACACAGATGGGTGAGCTAGTGGTCAAACGTTGCATTTTTAATTTTTGTCAGGTTTGTGATGTGGATTTACGTGAATTTTAGGGGACAAACACGAAATTGAATAAAATTTTATTATACGTTTTAACACTAGTATTATCTTGCGTAACAATGACGAAATTGATCAGTGGCATGACGTGTAGATGTATTGCGAACATTGTGGGAAATCAAGGGCTGCAAGCAACGTCGTAAACATAATTAAGTAGTACAATGATTTGTGTTATTCTGTTGCAAACACAATTAAAATGAGAGGTCAACTTATTGACATTTATTAAAAATAGTGGATAAGTTTAGATAATTTTAGATTTTAAGGTAAGATATAAAAGAATGCATCTAAAGATGCACGTTATGGTTAACCTTTAACTGACAAGACGGCAATAGTTAAAATCATCCCTCATTCATATACGATTTTTAAACCTCTTGCCCAGATCAATTCTTGTCATACAAGAAATAGTTCCAAAAGGGCATTTCTTACAAAAAATATCAAATTTCAGAGAAGCGTAATCTCAAATGTAGGCGGGCATAAATTGTGTTATCGGTGGGAGCATACTCATTTTGGAAACAGGCGTAGTTAATAAGTGGTATATGTCAGAGGTATAATAACGCTTGAAATATTGGGTCAGCGTCTCCAATGACAGTGTACACTAGTGATAAAATAAAATCCTATATTCCTCTCAAATGAAACCCATAGACTAATAAATAAATCATAATGACGATATCAATTATATGATGCTGAGTAATTCCTATGAATAACTATGTACAATCAGGGACCTATACTTACAACCCAGGTACAATATATATTTATCTATAGCTTACACGACTTAATAAGTGGTTATCACGAGTTATATATCTCGTTCAACTAAAATTATTTAATAGTTTACAAGAGTAAGTTTTTTCGTTCAAATTTCTTTAACAGCACGGTGTATTACTTTCATGCGTGATAATAGAAAACCGCGCGACGATTTTTAAATGTCGAATTAAGGAAATTATTTACAGAAGTTTGGGCGATTGTTGTTTCAATTTCACGTTATAAATGTATGTTTTAAAAAATATAGCATATGTGAGCAGTTTTTATGTAACACTACACGTTTATTTTGAACTTTTTTTTGCCGTAGAGGACGTTTTAATGGTTACAGTTTGTAAAGATGCATTAAGTTAAAATAAATAATTGAATCATTGTTATGCAATGCTGACGTCGATTGTGAGCGATTGTGTTTAAATGTAAGCTTGAAAGAAAAGCGTGATGCTCGTTTAGATCACTAATGCGCAATAAACAATATTTTAAATAAAAACGTTGATGTACCGCCCAACCACCTACGTAGATTCATTTCCACATAAACTTTACTTTAAGGATGCCATTATAACAGATTTTAAGTGGCATTTTCTTACCTAACGGAGAAAAAAAACTACTCATAAGTTATGCCATAAACCAGTGGCCCCACTCTTTTTATCGTTTAACATGTTATCAAAGCATCAACGGAAACGGGAACGCACACTTTAGTTAAATTTTCAAAGATTAAATTTGTAATATTACGATTTAAAAAAATATAAATAGGAACGCAGTTTTAAAGTAATAATCAGAAAAAAGCTATCGAGAAATGTTTGGTCTTCGATATTATTTTTTTCTTGTTTGGGTTAGAAGAAAATTGGAATATAAACTAGTATGTGTTGATTTTCGTGTTCCATTTGTCGAATGGAACACAAAACCGTAAAAACGGTATCTACACGGACCTTCATTGGAATCAAAATAAATGAAAATAAATATAAAATAAATTATTGATGTGTATACATACCTTGGTTCCCAACTACGAATCGCAAAAGTAAAAAAGAGGAACATAGCTACACAAATGCACACTTTTCTTAAATAATTTGTGCGAACAACTTTATTAAACATTCCCATAACTGACCAGATATTTAATCCAGCACTTTTGCCATAATACAATATTTTCAATTTCTGTAACAGTATTCAGACGGTTTTCAAATATCCGATTTCAATATTTCCGTAACTTATACGAAAAACACTCCTCCAGTACCCGATCATAAATGATCTTTACATGTCATAAATTTCTGCTATCTCCTTCGGTCATTGATTTTCACTCAATTGATACAGTGAGCGAAAACCGGTCTGCACCGGAACACGCGACCGTGCATTCTCTCATTTTAGTGCACTTGCCTGCTGGACCCATCAATATTGAGCTCGATAAAAAAAATGTGGAATAGGAACGTTGTTCACATTTTTTATCAGACAAAAATTGTGCTTGCTATGGTTACAGAAGTAATCGAAAACTTCTACGCGATCCCCATTACCCTTGAAGTCGGGAGGCAAAAATGAAACGGATGGTATTATGAAGAGACATAACCTCCCCGTACAGCGTCTCTTGCAGATCAAATGTTCGGTTACTACATAACTCCACATTGGTTGATGATTCCTTCATCACGCTTTGGAATCTCTAGTGCATGTGGTGGATGTGTTCATTCGTATGGTGCGCTTCTCCATGGACAGTTAAAAAGCTGTAAGCGGAAATAAACAAATAGGAACAGTCGCCTTAGTATCGACTTGAATCACCAACTTGTTTAGACTTAATAATAACAGTCTAAACAAATTGTAATCTCCCTTATTTGTCAGAATACAGTGTCTGCTACTCAGTTCCTCGTGCCATTTATGACATCAGTTTTTCTTATATGCTATGTTATAAAATTTGACTTTAGAACAAGGCAAGACTATAAGCTAGCTTAAGTGAGTTCGCCGTGGCGTAGTGGATATGGTGTCCGCCTAGCTATCGGGAGATCAAGGGTTCGATCCCCGCTGTGGGAGCGTTCTTTAGATCTCCCCTAGACACCAGGGAAACGGAATCGAGAGCGTTTCATATGAGCCTTAGGCTTGTTATGCAATCGAGCTTTAATAAATAGGTTTAAAAAAAGAAGCTTACTTTATTACGCATTGAGTCCAAGCAAAGGCTATTTGATTCGCTAAAAGCGATCTACGTGTACAACACTGCAGCAAATCTTGTTGCATATTTAAGAGGCTCCTTAAAGTATGCCCTCTTATTTTTCTCACTTTAACCATGTAACTTATTACAATATTAACCTGCTGTAATATGATATATAAACATTCACGTCTAGAAAACTCACAAAAAATCTGTTAAGAATATGTCTAATTGTTACTTCCTATGAAGATAGTATTTTGCAGTAATTCAATCTTATAACAAGAGCACCGCCTTCCGGGTGCAGACCGCTCATCTATTTTTCTTTTAAAGGTGAAGGGACCCATCTCAATACTTCAATCACAAAGGAGGGAGGGGTGGGGTGGAGAGGGCTGTAAAGTGTGGGTGTGTGGTAATTTATTTCATTATATTATGTTCCAAAAATAAGGAAATAATGCAAAATATCAATCAAATATAATCATAAATAAGGAAGTTATGGCAATTTTATCAAAATTTAATAACTTGACCTTGATAGTCAATGTCATTCAAAGGTCAAGGTTAAATTCAACTTGGCAGGTGCAGTACCCTCATGATAGCAAGAAAGTATTTGAAGTTTGAAAGCAACAGCCTTAATACTTTAGAAGTAAAGTGGATCGAAACACAAAATTTAACCATATATTCAAAGTTAAAAAGGGCCATAATTCCATCAAAATGACAACCAGAGTTATGCAACTTATCCTGTACTGTCCCCTTATGATAGTTTAAGAGTGTTGCGAGTATGAAAGCAATATCTATGATACTTTAGGAGTAAAGTGGACCAAAACACAAAACTTAATCAAATTTTCAATTTCTAAGTATTATAAAGGGCACATGATTCTGTCAAAATGCCAGTCAGAGTTACATAACTTTGCCTGCACAGTCCCCTTAAGATAGTTAGAAAGTACTGCAAGTATGAAAGCAATAGCGTTGATACTTACGGAATAAAATGGACCTAAACACAAAACTTCACGAAATTTTCAATTTTCTAAGTATAAAAAGGGCACATAATTCAGTCAAAATGCACGCCAGAGTTATCTAACTTTGCCTGCCAAGTCCCCTCATAGTAGTTAGTAAGTGTACCAAGTTTGAATGCAATAGCATTGATACTTTCTGAGAAAAGTGGACCTAAACACAAAACTTAACCGGACGCCGACGCCAAGGTGATGACAATAGCTCATAATATTTAGTTTTTTTTAAATAGATGAGCTACAAATACAAACACCTTTACATTTGTACAATGTTATAAAAGAAGACACACGTGTTTTAAATATAACAAGAAATATCTTTAAAAAAGATATACGGCGTAAATAGTTTAATGAATGAGATCAAGGATAGCGAATGTCTTTTTCTGTGCAGTTCTTAGCTGCATCACACGCAGTACGGGATGTTACGGGGAGTTTTCGCGGCTTATTTTACATTATAACATATTGCTGGTCATAAACCTATAGATACAAAACAGAAAACCAAAAGAAGAATGGAAGTGAAATTTAAACATATGAGTCAACCGGCCACACGAGAACAAACCTGTTTTAGTGGTCTGTCGGGCATTGCTATTTGATTCGATTATTAACAGTATCGAGAATCATCGTGCTCATGCTTAAAGTGATATTATGGGCATTTTGCACTGTTGAATTGAGCTGAAAAGAATTAACAGGTCAAAATAGTTAGTTAAAATGTGGTTACTGATCAATTATCTGCAACTCACCTTGCTACCAGTTGTTTATAAAAATATATTTTATATTCGATATTCTTACGTGACCCACCCAGTCCTGTAAGCCGAAATGATCCGTAAAACAATATTGTGTCTTTGTGTCGTATGAACAAATCTGCACTAAAACTAAATTTAGGTTCAACTCGTAAACGCATGATCAGTTGTCAAACGAAAGTACGGTTAATATTCAAATGCATTATTTTTCTCTTTCTAGTATATTGTTTTAGTATGTTGATGCTGCATTAATTACTATAAGTGTATATGAAGTAGAAACATCAAAAATAATCAACGGTTGCGATAGACACCTATAAACTGTTACATGCTCATAATATCACTTTAGTACATTAGGCAATATGGTGGAATAATTATTGTTAAATTTATTAAAAATAATATTTATCATTGTATTGTTGAAAACACATTAAGAATCTATTATTGACATACCATAATTATATTGCTGAATATCTTCTTTTAACATATTTCTGGTCTAAAGAAAATTCCAGGTAACCTAGTTCACGGATAGCGTCTTTATTATATAACGATTATTTTACTGACCGCGAACTCCGGTGATGACCTGTATATAAACTCTGAATGTCCGCGACTTGACCCGAAACCTCGCGGGTTGAAATGCAATTCTTTAAAGTGAGGCCTCGCTTCCACTGCTTTTTATACTTTTACATGTTAACATGTTGACAGGAATATGGAAGTAAGTACTAAATATGAGAACATAGCCTTTTAAGTATAAACGCTTTTGCGCTGGTAATACTCTGAAAATAAAAGGTGTACGCACAAACTGTATTGATGTCGAGAATTGAGTGTAAAACTGTTCTATCTATTAAGCCTTTTCATTAGAGATAAAATTGTTTCATACAGTAAAACAGTGGTACAAAGACGCGGATATGTTTCCAATGTTCTGGTGGTATACTCAAATCAGCCAATGGAATAAATGAAGTGTATTCATTCGTACCTAGCCGCGGGAAATTTTATTTGAATGTTATTGGACATTTACAAAGGTCAAGTCAGGGTGAAAAGCTGGCTTATGCAGCTTACGCCGAAAAAAAGGATACACACAATGTAAGTAAAATGTAGTGTTAACAATAATTTTTTCTCCCTCTTATCATATAAACAAGTATCGTCATCTTGGTCCTTTTGGACTGAAAATAGACACTGTGTAACAAACCAATAAATAATGTTTATTACGCATTCTTCTATCAGTTACGTTTGAAGTTTTATGGATCAATATTTGTCATCGAGTATTTGATGAAATAATCGCCAAGATCAAATGCCTTTTAGCTATGTTTATTGATAGTTAGTATTGACATGTCTTTCAGTTTCCGCAAATGCATTGCTATTAAATGTTTAATATATAAAGGATTGACCTTTGTAAAACTATTCAGAAGATACATTAAGGCATCGCAATTTAATTTAATTCAGGTTTATGTGATAATTTCAATTGAAATGTTAAAATATTTAAATGTTTATTCTTATACTGATCACTACGGAATTGTTATTGTGTTTATTTTGTTAGTTGAAGTACATACTAAATACATTTTAAATTTACTTATTTTAGGAATGTTTTTTTAAAGAGAAGAAATCCTAAAAAATAGTTTCTTTTAAATGCATAATTATGTTTTTAATGCATATAACTGTTGTTTTTTATGATTACGTTTTTATGTTATGCAAACCAGTTTCGGATATGAGAGTGTAACGTCGTTTTGCATGAAAACCATATACACCACATATCTGCTGGACAAACATGATCTGCCTATTGCGATCTATATCGTAGATAGTTGCCATGTGGTTGGTATATTGGCAATTCAATACTTGAAGCGACCTTAGACCGTAAGTTTTTTTTTTATTTAATCTAGAATTGCGGGCTCGTTATAAAGCTTCCCATGCAGGTTTGAGTCTGGCTGGCGGAACCGTCCTTAGGAGCTGCTGCGTACGCCCGAATGGTTGACAACAATGACGGAACCTACCGAGTTGAATTTGTGGCCTTCAAGGAAGGAAGTAAGTAAATTAGGAACGCCATACAAATGATCAGGGAGGCAGTTTCTACAGCGCACAAATTCAGTAAAGCTTTTTTAATTGATATTGTGAATAGAAATTTTGTTCAGCGGTACATACATGTTTTGCAAAATATGTATGCTCACGACATGGTCATGAACATTTCATGCGATATAATATGTCGTTGTTAGATGTAATGACAGTGTCCGAAAAAAATCTTATTTTTCAGGTAGCCCACTGGGCTACCAATAAAAATATTTGGTAGCCCATAAAATTTACCTACAAAATGATAATAATCTTTATTTTATTTTTTCATTTACATATACATAATATGTATACATACATATACATAATACAGCAAGTATTCTGATGTACACAGTCAATATCATAAATTAATGTTTCAGTACAGCCACCGTGTACAAAAACGCCTGTCCGCGGTGTTCATTTTTTCACGATGGGTAACATTTCGCGGGAGGGAGGGGGGGGGCGGACACGCTACTGACGGCGGTGTTCGGCGAACACCCGAAATCGCCGCGATTGCACGCTATCGTTCACCGCGATGCTGCGCAGCCACTGTAAACACCTGTCTGCTTGAGTCATTCACGCGTTTTAAATGTAAATGTACAAAAGAAAATCATATACTAAATGTACCGTAATTACTCTATGTTTTCGGACACCCCTTTTATTAGCAAAAATAATTATTTTTCGTGACTCTTAATTTTTGGACACACGAGTTTTCGTCCATAATTAATGTCTCAAAGTTTTCGGACAGTATATTTTACAGCGCTATTTTACAAAATGTCGGTCCTATTTTCGATATCTAATGACACTTCGATCATGGGGTTTTACAACCAGATTAACATCATAAAACATGGCAGGTGCCTGAGGGCAACAGACCATTACATTTGCGTTATTGGGTAAATAATCTTGTAAACCGGTATTAAACAATGGTTTCGCCCGATAGCATAAGCGTTATGACAATTACCAGGGGTAGTGCCAATTAACAGTTTAATTATCTACCGCAATGGTACTACCCCTTCTCAGTAAAATAACTGTGACAAATACTAAACGCTTCAAAGTGTGATGCACCCTATTGCAAGTTTTACGATCAATGGAAGGTGTTATACAACAACTATCGGAAATAAACAATTAAAGAATTCATAGTTTGCTTTTTATTGCGTTAATTACAGGTTCATACTAGCGAGTATCGGTACATCACATGCTCATCTTTGAACTCGTTGGTCAAAGTACAAGCTTGTAGTACTTTTCTGTCAAATAAATTAGATATTTAAAATTATCTAAAATGCAATGCAAACATATATAACTGTAATTTATACTATACGGCATAGTATTTTACAAGCGCGTGCTATTACCGGTAGTCGTTGATACAATTGACGCTATTTTCGGACACTTCAATTTTCGACTCTAAGTTTTCGGACACCTGTATTTAGTGAATATAAATATATTAGATATGTTTTGTATCTGTGATAATCTTACATTGCTGTTATGTTTGATACATTTATTGTATATATTATACTTGAACTGTTACTGTTTCATGCTGTTGACGAAACATTATTTCTATGCGAAGAATACTTTTTTTTAATGTGTTGTCGTAATGAACTAACTACAAACAATTAAGATATAATAATTATCAATATTATCCATAGTTCGCAAGATCTGATTCTATGCTGTAGGATGTATGAAAAAGATGAACATCTCTTTACCGAATGCCGAACAAAACCCCTCCCGGATAAAAACCCTCCCGTAAGTTTTATAGGGGCCGGACGAAAACCCTCCCATGAATAAACGGGTACGGACAAAAACCCTCCCATGAAAAAAACGGGGGAGGTCCCGTTTTTTCATGGGAGGGTTTTTCCCTCCCATGAAAAAACGGGACCGGACAAAAACCCTCCCGTGAAATCTGAGCCACGAATTCCAAGTATCAACGATTATTTATGAATTTTTAATCCGAAATCGGTCATTTCCGAATGTCATTTCCGACATTTGTATTTTGTTGCCGTCAGCCATCAATTCACCGGGAGAAACGCCAGACCATCCAGCATCCCGCAGAAGCAAATACATTTGTCGGCGTTTAATGGCTTTTAATTGATTCTGTGATTGAAATAATTAAAAACTAAAAGCAGTTGCAGATTCACAGTTTGCTATTTTGAGTAAATTTTGCGGATTAATGAATGCAACAATGTGTGAAGCAATTACATTTGTCGGTGTTTAATTGCTTTCACGGGAGGGTTTTTGTCCGCAGTTGCAGATTCACAGTTTGCTATTTTGATATATATTATTGTATGCCATTAACTAGTTAATTGTTACGATTAGCTGATAAGTGGGCCTAAATAACCGAATCATTGACATATTTGACAATACAGTATGCTTTATATATTGTCTGCAAAAATGCAATTGAAAACGGTACAGTCAAAGATAAATTAAATAAGTGATTAAGACAAATTAGTTACATGCTAACGAATTATTAGTTGTAACAGAATTTTACTTTCATTTTCACAAAGTTTTCAGAAACTTTCCGGAAAGCACGTTTTTTGCATGAATGAGCGTATGACGTGATTAAACGTTGCACTGTATCGTATTGCATTCATTCTAAATTTAAATTCACTTGTTAATAAATGGCCTCATTTTATGTTTTAATTGATGTTGTTATTATATTGGATTATCGGATATATATGCACATTAGAAAGCGTATGTTTACAGTTAATAAATACACATTTTCTTTCAATTTCACAACCCTGAAAACACAATACACAATACACACAATGGGTAATTTGGTCGGATTAATGAATGCAACACTAAGTGTAAAATTTCTTTTACGGGAGGGTTTTTGTCCGCCTCCGTTTTTTCATGGGAGGGTTTTTGTCCTCCCCCGTTTTTTCAATGGGAGGGTTTTTGTCCGCCCATGTTTATTCATGGGAGGGTTTTCGAAAGCGGTATGTTTACATTTCATGGATACACATTTTCTTTCAATTTCACACCCCTGAAAACGCAATACACACAATGGGTAATTTTGTCGGATTAATGAATGCAACACTAAGTGTTAAATTTCTTTTACGGGAGGGTTTTTGTCCGCCTCCGTTTTTTCATGGGAGGGTTTTTGTCCTCCCCCGTTTTTTTTCAATGGGAGGGTTTTTGTCCGCCCATGTTTATTCATGGGAGGGTTTTCGTCTGCTCCCTATGAAAATGACGGGAGGGTTTGTATCCGGGAGGGGTTTTGTCCGTATTCCCTCTTTACCACAGTTCCGCTGAAAACGGGCATCTTTGGGCAGTAGATAAAATGGTGCCTTCCAAACAGAAGACATAATCTTCATGTTGCCTGTATGTGAACCATGTAATGTTAAATGAAAAAAACAAACAATTTATCATTTTCACATATTATTTTTTAACTTTCATAAGACCTTTGAAAACATTTTTACAAATTATTACGATAATTTAGAATACAATTGTCAACAATATTTTACGTAATTATTTTTTTAGAAAAAATCACTTAACATTTGACATTTGTGAAAATTAAGAGTCATGAATGATCCTTCTGTCACTTTTAAGGTATTCTAATTATTGTGATCAATTAACCTCTTAGTTACTGAGAGTAATGGATCACTGGACTGGTACATTAGACTGAGGAGGTGTAATTTATAATATATACTGATTTCATGAAGGCGTTCGACAATGTTTCACACACACGCTTAATATATAAATTTGAGAAAATATGGTATTAGCCCGCAAACGTGCAACACGTCACCAGTGGCATTCCCCAGGGCTCTAAGACCTATCCCATGTGTCGTGTTTATTAATGATGTGTGGACTTAAACGTCTCATGTTCGCACGATACAATAATATACAGTGAGATATTTACCTATGCTGACTTGTAAATGATACAAGATGATATACAAAAGTAAACTTTGTGGGTATAGTCGTCTATGGCTTTCATTGTTTCAGCCTCCAGCCTCACATACTTTGCCTTATATATTCATGTTCATACAACAACAACATGCCGGCAGGGACCGGTGTGATTATTTCTAAAGTAAATATATTTAGTAACGGCGCATAGAATTATTAAAGATAATGTTAATGGCCGGTTGTTGTTTTTTCTCATCATATAAAGTTATAAATTTTACTGCAGCTAAATCATTGTCAAATTTGACATATAAAACATGCATATTTTACACTGAACATGTGAGTAGCCTTTATGAATATTAACGCCCTATACACAATTAAAGGAGCATCCACTATAATTAATACACATAATTCGGTGGGTATTTGCATGTATACATGCTTTTATCGATGTAATATGTGAATAAACTGAGAACCTAAGCAGAATGACGACACAATCTCTTTTAACCATTAATTGGTATAGAAATATCTAAAATTATACCCACTCATTAGTACGTTAAGTTTATTAGTGTTATGTTTAATGAGGTAGTAATGTGTTAATACTCGATACAGAAACAAAAACATATGTGATTTATATATGTATCCTTAGTTTTCGAACGGATGCAACATGCACAACCATAGTCTTTATGTATAATGATGTACTATAAACATGAGCATAATACTTTAAGTCCCTTTTAAAACACTTTATTAAGGCAGTGATGCTGTAAATAACAATTGTTAAAATGACAACAAGCTTTATCATGAAATGAATAGCTTATACATGTATAAACAACTATCATTGATTTGTTTTACCAAGTTTTTTGTCGTGTTAACTCACCCCGTTATCAGCCCGTATTTGACATACTAATACTTTTGGATTGTTTGCTGGGAACCAAATACATCAACTCTTTCAGCGCTTGTGTATTTCGGCCATTTATTGTGTTTTTAATGTATAATTTGTGAATACCGGTGAAATGTCAGGTAATAATTCATTTTTCATCTTCCTTCATATCAGGTGAACGAGTGTAAAGTGAAGGGTAAATTGCTCGATTGCCTAAATGAACTTAGTTGAAAACGAAACTACACACAAAACGTAGAGGACTATAAGGACTTTTCCCGTAGTCAAACCGGTCCCAGATTAAATTGGCTAAAATGATAAAACAGTCAATAATGAGTAAAGTTTTAATCATCCGCAACACTTTAAATACAGTTTCATTCTCATTAATTAAATTAAGTACAAATTTAATGAAAACGCATTTTTGTTATGCTGTACAAAATGTATATCTCATTTTAAAAATGACCATAATTAAAAAGAAATTTATTTTATCTATGCCACTTAGAATATTTATGGTGGTTACAAGGTAGAAATCTGTCTTTTTGCGCTTTAAAACTTAAAAATAATCGCGTTTGTCGAAATGGACGTATAAGTATAGAAATCCTACTTTCGGTTTTAAAAGCGGTACCGTTTGAAAAATAATTAATTACTTGCTAACTAGGTTATAGATTTAATTTTATCTTTGCCAATTAGAATATATCTGGTGGTTACAAAGTAGAAACGCGTCTTATTTGCGCTTTAAAACTTAAAAAGAATCGCGTTTGTCGAAATGGACGTATACGAATAGAAATCCTACTTTCGGTTTTAAAAGCGGTACCGTTTGAAAAATAATAAATTACTTGCTAACTAGGCTATAGATTTTATGACAATTTAGTACACTTTCAAATTGCATCTATATGTATTGATTAACATGTATTTCATTTCAAGGTGTGTGGTTTTAAATCGTGACATGCAACTATTTTTCTAAAGATGGACACAAATATTTTGTAATAGTATTGGGGATTTAAAGAAAATATTATGAGAAATTAACATATAAACCACATATCAATCTAGAAAAATGTTGACTTACAAATGTTTATTTCCTCATTAAGCGCATTGAAAACTGATGGTACTACATTTTATATAATTATTTTAGTTCACAAAACGTTTTTTTTTCGTTTTTTAGTAGTAGGAGTAGTAGATAATTGATAATTTCCTTTGTTTTAATGACAATATGACTTCTCATATGGCATTTATATTTAAACCAGATAGACATTGTATGCAAAAAAGTTGAAAAAAGCAAACAATGAAACTCCAGAGACTATAACAGTAGAGAAATCCGTGTGCTTATCCACTACTTGTATAACAGAACACAAACTATAAACAGAACATGAGATGATCGCCTTGTAACGGTCAATACAAAGACGGTTTGAGGGCTCGTTGAAACTCAGAATAAATCGCAAACGAAATGCGCGTTTAACCAACTTTACATAGTCCGATTGAAAATAAAATCATGAATTCCACGTGAATCGAATATTATTTATTTTAGTGTCGAAGTGTCGTAATTATCGGAAATCTATTAAAACTATAAGAGTGCGTTTTTTTATAATAATTGTATTTAATTACAACGGAATATGGTCCATCTGTAAAAACTATGTAATTATCAAGCTAGCTATACCGAATTTGTCAAACAATCTAGGTCTTAGAAAGATCGTTAATATATGTTCCATTTAAGTAACAAAATAACTGCTGTTAACATTTTCAAAAAATGTCAATATGTACTTTGATGAAGGTAAAATACAAAACATTCGTTCCAACATACCGGGGTAAGACAAACGATTTTTACACAATACGTATTTTGATGACTATAAACATGAACGATTAAAAAAACAACAACAACAACAACTTACTCGTGTTTTCATTTTATTAAAACAGAAGTAGATAAAAGAATGTATACCTTAAGTGAGTTTTGCCTTAAGCAGTACGTGGGTTATAATATAAACGATAACTAACCATGTGACAATACCACATCTAGCCTTGAACATTTGGCTATTGCTATAAGAACACTCATTTTTTTATCGGTTAACTTTATTTTACGAAATATTTTGCGAAATATTCGTTGATTTTGATTTAATACATGCAACACCACATTAAAGGTTAAGACAAGATTAAGTTGAATTTTTGTCTTTAAACTGCGCAGCACACTTCCAAATGCATTCTTAAGAATCACCACAGTGGAGCAGTGCTTTTGTTTTTTGCTTACTCAAAACCTTATTTAACAATTTTGACGGTTAAGATTTGTTGTCTCGATAATGATTCATTAGTTTTATTCTTTTCTTTTTTAACACCGAAAATGCCTTTTTGTATATAAACACAGATTTTATGTATCCCGCCGTTATGTGTACTATAAAACAATTATTGGTTACGAAGTAACGAAATAAACCTCACATATATAGAACATTCGGGCTTGCTTTTATTTCGAAAACGTGTATTTATTTTTTTCACACTGTTTTTCAAGTTCAATTAAACATTTGCCTTATTGTGCTTATTAATTTATTCTTTTTCATGCATATATCAATATTTTGTTTTTTATTTCTTTCATTCAATATATCGTACAGTGTACATCCAGTTGTTCGAAACAAGCAATTTATGAAATGTTGAACAAGTTTAAGAGAATTGGGGATATCACTTTTAAGGGATATTAAGCAAGCATACTTTGTTGTTAGTCTTTAACATTATGTTTTCTTTATTGTTTATCAAAATCAAGACACTACCGAAGTGACGGAGGTATCGATGGATGCTGTGCAGAATGCGTCTGATGATGTCGATATATACTGCGAACCGTGTTCTACGGATAGAAAAAGCACTCTAGCTAAAGGGTTTTGCGTACAGTGTGAGGAATATATTTGCGATACATGTATTAAACATCATAGAAAGTTTTCGATGTCTCGTTTGCACACAGTTCTTGATCAATCCCAAATGCCGACGAACTACAAGAAACAAGAACCACAAGCTGCGGAATGCATTGAGCCTTGTATCAAACATCAGAAGGAAATCATCAAGTTTTTTTGTAAACATCATAAAGTTCTTGGCTGTTCTGTTTGTATAATGCTTGAACATCGAACATGTGATGTCGAATATATTCCAGAAGTATCTATAAACTTCCGTAACGCCAACGAGTATATCGCAACAAAGAAAAGGTTAACAGATTTGATCAGGCATGTTGAAGCGATGGTCCAGGAATCGTGCAGTAAGCTGGATTATGTTCACGAAATGTTTTCGTTAGAAATCGAAGAAATAAAATCTTTTCGTTTGGAAGTAATTTTATTTTTAGAAACCAAAGAAAGAGAATTATTGGACAACATCCATTCACTTAGACAAAAGAACATGAACATAATTAACAAGGTTAAATCAGAGGCAGAACAAATCGGAGAACGCCTGCTTGAAATGAATGGGTCACTGGATGATGAAGATGCTAACGATGTTCAGCTGTACATGGCGGCAAAAGATATTAAATCACAGTTTGATGATCTGAAAAACCTAGTTTATAATGTCGGAAGCAAGGCAAGCTTCAGTGAATTTTGTTTCAAGAAGGACGCAGCAACGGCATCTATTTTACAGTCAACAGTTGCCTTTGGAAGAATTGAGGCTAATGACCTGAGTATTTGGCATCAGTTCCGTCCGAAAGGTACGTTCTAAAAAGCTTTACCATGTATTACGTTCAAACATGTTTAACAAGCACCCGATTGATTTGTTAATGCCTTAATTGGAAGAAAACTTATAAAGAATACAGAAACCTTCAAAACTGCCGCCTTTTTACTATTGCAAAATTCGTTGTAAAAAGTATTACATGCACCAACGTTTTACATTTCAATTTGGAGGTATAAAACTTCGTGTAATAGTATGGTTAATTTTCCTCTATCATTCAGTTCATAGCATTACGACTTTCCATTTTTGCATGTATGACTTTGTAAAAGAACCTACACATCTATGTATTATACCGTTTGATTATAAGGAAAATTATAACAACGACGAATAAATTATATGCTTTCTGATATAATCTAAAGTCTTGGCTATAATTTTTATATAACTTTAAAGTTAGTATGATTAGTATTGTTAAATTTATGATTATCATTTTTATCGTAATTTATGTTTGTTCTTGTTGTCAGAGTGTCTACTCACTGCTAGTATAAACCTGGGAACTACATACACTGGCATGGTCTATATGTTGCCGGCGACATCTTTTGTTGGTACTCTGGTTTTCCACCAAAAAGGGCTTGTTGAAAACGGTATTTTTTATCTCGTATTTAATACTTCGAACTGCATATACGACGCTCAAATATTTGCAATATTCAAATTTTAAATATTACACATACTTATTGTAAAATCGACTTTAAACATTAGTTAAAGCGATATAACAATGAAACTGCTTCTGACATTATCCAAGTGTGGGATTTTTATGACCCCGAAGGAGGGCATATAGTGTTCGCACTGTCTCTCTGTCCGTCCGTCCGTCTGTCTGTCCGTCACACTGCGATAAAGTTTGGACAAATGCTCATAATTTCTATGTCGCTTCAGATGTAACCTTCATATTTGGTATGCATGTGTATATGGACAAGGCCTTTCCATACGCTATCACATTTTAACCCCTTTGACCTTGACTTTGAAATATAGGGTCCGCGTTTAGGTGTCGAAATCTGCGTTTATGTTTCGAAAAATGCTCATAACTTCTATGTCCCTTAAGATAGTATATGGACAAGGCCTTTACATACGCACACACATATTGACCACATTGACCTTGAACTTAGGGTCCGCGTTTAGGTTTCGAAATCTGCGTTTAGGTTTCGAAAAATTCTCATAACTTCTATCAAAGCATTTTTCGGGGGCATATGTCATCATATGGAGACAGCTCTTGTTATTCATGTAAATGTTGCGTAGAACTGTACATATTTGCTAGAAACGGAATTAAGCAAGTTCCACAATACACACAGAGTGTGGCTCTTGAGTAGTAATAAGTTATAAAAATACTATTGATGATAAAATACTAATTTTAACATAAGCTATATTTCTACCCCAAACCATTTAGACTAATAGAAATGTATGAAGTGAATAAAATCGCTTATGTATACACTTTATTAAATTGCACGACCATAAGTTAATAAAATGACTAAAAATTGCTTTATGCAAAGTATTATTGTGTTTGGTATGAGGTCAGGGCCCTCGAGTGGCCGTTTTTGGGGCCGAAATTCGGCCCCATTCCCCCCTCCAAATAGTATACTTTCCCCCCTAATTCAGCTAAAAATTCCCCCCTCCAAAAAAAACATTTTTTTATACTTTTATACCTATGTTGCCAGCTGGTATCGTGCTACAAACCTTTAATTAAATGTTTATTTATGTAAATTACATTAAAATAGAGCAAAATTAAGTGTTGAATGATTGGTGAAAAGATCTTTTAAAATTCCCCTTTTCGCCCAAAAGGATGTGAAATCCCCCCCCCCTCTAAGGGCCCCGGCCCCAATCCCCCAAAGTATAGCAAGGCGCCTGGAGGTATTGATGAGCCGATTGTTAACTGTTGTTACAGTTCCAGCAAGTTTACTGCTTCAGCCTGATGAACAAACAGTTGAAGCGTTTGGGTTTAATGCTGAAGATAAATACTCAGAATTGTCGGAGGAAAACAAGTGTAAATGGTATTACTTTAAACGGTTTTGGATACAGATTAATGAAAACAAGGTATTATTTCGTTTTAAATTTCGTGTACATTAACTGCTTATTTTAAAGAGACTTATTTACATATGTTGAAGGTGTGTTTGGTGTGCCATTAAACGCTTTTATTTACAATTTTAAACATAAAATAAAAATGTTAAATGTAAAAACATGTTAATGGAATACAGAGGTCAACAGAAAGACACAATTTAACCTTCCGTACGGATTTTAATTTAAAAAAGATGCATTCATCAGTTACAATATCTACATTTTAACCTGTAAGTTTATTGAAGTAATGCATTACCTTTATAGAAAATAACAGGCATATCCCACTTGCATTTGCATTATACAAATACTCGATTTTATCCACATCGACATGCATCAATTCGTCCGTATTGTTTTCGTTATATCTACTGTTAACCTTCTACTGTCATATTGATTTTTATTGTGAAATAATCAATAGCAACCAAATAAATTGCATTTCATTACGAGAAAGCAAGAATAACAGTATGCATTGATTTGCAGTGTCTATCTTTAGACACAATGATAAGAGATGAGAGAGAGAAGGGACTGAAAGCTTCGGCTGTGATTTCATCACTTCTAAAAAAAGTTCTTGAGGAATTCTTTTTATCGCCTGCGATAAGCAAAGCAGATTTGACGCCGACGGATATGCACTTGATTTTAACAGTGCCTGGTACTTGGAATAACGATGCAAAAACGCTGATGAAACGTGCAGTCCGACAGGTAAATATGTTGTTTAAAGGGGCTGTCCAACAGATAAAGCGTCGTATCGACGCGATTCGATATTTTGGGAAAATGCGAGGATTGCTTATATAGCTAAACAATACATCTACTCTGAATATGAGCGTGGATGGTCGAGTGGTCTAGGCGGGAGGCTTTTTACTCCAGGAATCCAGGGGTCAGTGGTTCGAGCCCTGTTTAGGGTTACTTTTTTCCTTTTTTTAAAATTGTATTCTTGTTTTGTTTTACTGGAGATTTTTAGTTCAAATGTTTAAATTTATCAATATAAAGCATTTAAAGCATTTAATTACAAGCTTCAATACATGCAAAAATCTGTTGGACGGCCCCTTTAAAGATGTGTTTTCCTTTTAAAAACCTACCTTTACATAAACATGCTTTTATTTTTGCGTTTAGTCCAACGAATTACATTTTACTTAAGAATGTGTTTAATACCACTCATAAACAAGTCATCCAATGAACTTATATTGTCTTTAAAATAAACGTGTTTATCCACTCAGAACTATATGCATGACATATTTTCGCCAGACATAATTTAAATTTAATGAAGAAATATATTCATGAACAGTGTATTTCATTAATATTATATTTTATAACAATATGAAATCCCTTTATAGTGTGTTGTAAGTTTTCTAGAGTCTCAAACTTTTGTTATGTTTTCGTTAAAGACTGGTGTAAACCTGGGAAACTTGAGCGTAGTTAGCGAAACCGATGCGGCATCCGTCTTTTGTTTACGTGGTGACATTTTCCAAGAGGATATTCCCAAGCCCAACACACGTTATATTCTTTGTGATTTAAAAGGTAAGAGTTAAGTTTCAGTGAAAATAATGAAAAATCGATACATGACTCCAGTTTCATTCGTTTCAAGAGTATACTTTTACTATGAAGTAAATTATATACGTTTTATTTCGTTCTCTAGACGAAAGATTGGACCTTACTTTGCACGAGGTGGACACCGAGAGGAAAACCAAGCATTTGGTTACTGAGCATGATTGTTCACTTGGCCTATCTATTGTTAATGATGCTATCGAAAAATTTATCAATTCCCTGGCTGGTACGTGAATTTATATTTTCTAATATGTTTGTTTAACTATAAAAACGGTTTGCCAGTTTATAGTCTATTTGAATTTCTTTAAATTTTCGCCAGCCTATCATGTGGTTACTAAGCTCCGCCGATATTTATACATCTATTGATTCTTTACCTTAATTAGCCTTCAATAATTAAATACTTAACGGGAACTTGTCACACTGCAGACATGTTCCTTTTATTCCTACAAAAAGAGCATTCAAAAAGTAATGAGTGGAAATACATTACATAAACATTCTGTCTTTTCGTCGGTAAGATATTGCAATGAAGACATCCTCATAATACGTAATTATTGCAAATTATGTGTTAAGGACCCGTCTTTTAATCGGTTGACCACTTTTGTTTCTGTTGAGTCAAACCGTTCTCAGCCTAATAACACCCACACTGCATGTGATTTTTTTTAACCTGTTTATATGGAAATTCTGTTTTAGGTTGTGATGTTATGACATGCCTAAGAATGGAGCATTCCGAAGATTATCGGAGTTTAATGGAAGATTTTGTGGAGACTCTTAGGCATGTTAATCTTGCATCGAGTAAATTATCGATCCGCATATCAGAATCGTTACTCAGAACCGTCGAAAAAATGACATCAAGATCTTTTCAGGATCAAATTAAATTGTCCTTGATCAATAAGGGGGTGAAACTGTTAAGCTGCTACAAATTACGGATCGACAAACTTGTGTACGATTCACTTTTTGATGCATTTATAAAAGGTACAGCTGCTCGGATACGGACATTTATAACAAAGCATGATCATAGGATTAATCAAATACTGGTGGTAAGTCAATTCGTTATACCTGAACCACTACAAGAAGGGGTTAGAACAGCTTTGTCAGACCTGAAAGTTGTAATCCCAACCGAGCATTCACATGCAGTTCTCCATGGTGCCACCATGTGGGGTCAACAGGCGCTTTGATTCGCAATATAATTTGGTGTTAAGTTTTTGGAGTATATGGTAACACTGTCGTGAACATTAACGCATGATGTATTTTTGGTTATTTTCTTGTTATGTAGGGGTAGGATGAAGTACTAATTAACAACAAAATAAAAAACAGCTTTCTAGTATGTTGTCTTAAGTACGATTGTTTGATCCGAGTTTGAATATACCTGTACTATTATATTGTTATCAGAAAAATGTACCTGTCTTAAATTTGTTTATGAATATCTGAAGTTTATAAAAGAAAATTTACATAATTTTTTTTTACATTAAGCGAATTTTTTTTTCATTTTTTCTCATTTATTGATGCAGTCTTATGAAGTCATCAATCACACAAAGTAGAAATGTAAAAACATGAGTGGTTTTACATTTTCATAAAGTACCAACTCTCTTAACCTCACACATGCACACACATATTAAAAAACACATACATAAACTTGCACACATATACAGACAAGAAAAAAATAACATATGGCAGTAAATAACACAATTCAAAAAGATAATAACATAGAAGTAGAATTTAACATTTCTCTTGTGATAAGTATACTTCCTTCCTCACATATGTTCATAATGCACACCCAATTACACACACATACACACGCACACACACCTCGCACACTCTCACACACTCAACATGTATTCTATGACATGTTTAACAGTTTGTATTATGGATAAATATAAGAGTAGTAATTTCTTTCATGCTGTGTTTCTGTAATTTACAATTAAAAATACAGTTGATAAAGAACAACACGAAAAGGCGAACAAATAAGACAACGATATTTTAGTAATTTTTTTGGGCATTGTTATATAAAAACTGTATATGAATACTAAGTTCTATTTAAAAAATATTGATTGATGTGGATCCATTTTTGTTTGTGTGTTTCAATTTTGTTTTTAAAAAGCGCAATTTCTTCTTCTGTCTGTATCCTTAACTTCAAATAATTTAAGAATATGTTAAATTTTGGAATACATTTCTTTTTTTTCATATTGAATATGAATACTTTCATCAAAATGATAATAAAATTGAGAACTTCACTATGTAATTGTATTTCTGTATTTCCAAGGAAAGCAGATATTTTATTTATTTGAACATTTATTTATATATTTATATGAACATTCCCAAAACAAATGATCGATTGTTTCAACGCTTTCTTGACAAAAATCACACAGGCTGCTATTTTTTAGTTTACATTTCATAAGAAACTTATTTGTTGGAATGATTCTTTATAAGAATTTGAATTGAAAGTTACGTAAGTAAGTATGTATTGTTGACTTAAATGGAAGTTTATATATTGTTCTCGAGTTGAGGTTTTCATTTAAATTAAGGCATGAATTCCATTTCCTTTCTATACTGTTGTCGATATTACTTTGTTTTGTATATTGTAGAGAGTTTTGTTTACCTGTTTTGAGTTTTTAATTATATCAACAAAAGTTGTCTCTGATATAGTTAATGCATTAGTTCCTTGCGTATACAATATTGATTTATATTCTTTTGGTATAGCAGAAGTTTAAAAATTCATGAGAGTCAATGTTGTATAAATATTTTTATTCATCAAATGTATAATAATGTATAATAAGTATGTTTTCGATAGTTGTACACTGACCGATAGTTTTTATACCATTGTTATACCAGTTTGTAAAAAAGAAAGAATTGTTATTTACCTTTATGCATTTATTATTCCATATTACATTTTGAAACCTTATATTGGTTCTTAACACTTTGCCAGGATGTAAGTACATCTTTTAAGAACACATTATTTTTACTTACATTTTGTATTATAGAATAATCTCGATTGCTTTCAAATATAAGACAGTTACGAATTTGTTTAGTTTTTTTTCCAATAGAGTTTTCCATTTACCTTTATTATTTTTATCCAGATATCGTTTAACCCAGCTCGCTTTAATGGCATTTAGAAAACAATCAATATCCGTAAGTTTAATGCCATCATTTTTATAATTTTGTGTTAGACTTTCTTTTTAATTTTGTCTGGCTTATTGTCCAATATGAATTCAAATATTCCTGTTTTTAATCCTTCTATTACTTTTTTTGTTGGGTTAGAAAGAACAGCTAAGGGATGAATTAATTTTGGTAGCGCAAACGTTTTTATTACTGTGACCTTCCCCATTGGAGTGAGTTTCCTATGTTGCCATTGTTTTAAACAGCATTCAAATTCTTGAATTTTTGGCATTAAATTGTTGTCTATGTTTTATTTATGTTGATTATAAAAATGTATACCTAACGTTTTTGCCTCATCAGATGTCCAAATAAATTTATTTTCTGTGCTGTATTTGATGTTTGAGTTTTTTAGTGATCCGATTCTCATGACTGTAGATTTTGATGCGTTGAGGTTTAGTCCGGATATTTTTCTGAAATTTTTAAGAGTTTGAACTAATATTTTAAATGAATTAGGCGAACCATCATTAAAAAAGTTGCATCATCTGCAAAGAAGGTCTGTTTTATTTCTGCCCCATGTATCTTTATCCCTTTAAAATTATTGTTTTTATTTATGTAGTTTGACAGTAATTCTAAACATATAATAAAGAGCGACGAAGACAGAGGACAACCTTGACGAACACCTTTTTCTATTTTAAAATTCCTAGAAAGATGGTCATTATTAATAATGACACTATTTATATCATTATAAAATACCTTAATCCACTGAATTATGTGTGGCCCGACATTTAGGTGATTAAGACATTTTATTTTAAAAAGATGGTTCAAACTATCGAATGCCTTCTCAAAGTCTGCAAAAAATAGAAGTCCATGTTTATTATAAATCTCTAGATATTCAATAACATCGAACATTAACCTAACGTTTTCACCAATAAATCTGTTTTTCATGAAACCTGTTTGATCAAACCTTATTATAAGTGGTAGAACCTTTTTTATACGGTTTGCAATTGCTTTGGTTGCGATTTTGTAATCTATATTCAACAAACTTTTTGGTCGCCAATTTGAAATATTATCAAGGTTTTTATCTTATTTAGGAATAAGAGTTATAATACATTGTTTTTGTAAGGCAGTAAGTTCACCATGTTCAAAAGAGTAATTTATTGATTTAATGTAGTGTTCTTTCAAGGTGGACTAAAATATTTTATAGACTTCAACGGTCAGTCCGTCAGAGCCTGGACTTTTATTGTTAGCCATTTCTAATAAAGCACATCCACACTCATAATCATATAATTTTCCTTCACATTGAGATTTATGTTCTTCACTGAGTTAAGTTATTGGCACCTGAAAGAAATCAGAATGGTCGTCTCGTTCATTTTATTTTTTTTGTTAAGTAATTCATAATAAGCTGTTTCTGCTACTAGTATTTCATCTTTTTCTGTTAATATTTTTCATTAACAATTAATTTATGAATCGTTTTTTTTTCTCAGCCTTCCTTTTTTCTAAGTTGGCAAAATATTTAGAATTCTTTTCATTTCCTTCTATTTTTATAGCTTTCGATCTTAAAATATATCCATTAACTTTTTTTTCATAAAGTTGTTCAGTTCTTTTATTTTTGTTTTGATTTTTTGTGTTATTTCATCAGTCAAGTCAGAAGAGTTAGTTTTCATTTAATCCTCTAAATGTTTGATTTCTGAAATTAATATTTCTTCGTTCTTTTTGTTGTTTTATTTTTTGATGAACAATAGCTTATTGTTTCATTGCGAATATTACTTTTTATAAGCTCCCACATTGTTTTTGGATTACAATTTTCGTTTAAGGATGTTATGTATCTATACATTTTTTTATTCTGTTTTGATATTCAGTGTCTAAAAGGATTGAATTGTTAATTTTGAAATAACCAGAACATTTTCCTAATATTAAGTTGTCTACACTAAATTGTACTAGAGAATGATCTGTTTTAAACGAAGGTTTAATATTACATTTTGATATTATGTTACATAGATTTTTAGATATTAAGAAAAAGTAAAATCTACACAAAATGCGTGATTTACAATTAGAGTGCCAAGTGACCTGTCTTTTTTCTGGATGCTTAATTCTCCAGATGTCACATAGATCATATGTGTAAATCAAATCGTTTAGATATTTCCTGCATTGTAAATGTGTTCTAAAATTACCATTCTTTTTTTCCAGTTCTGCATCTAAAACAGTGTTGAAATCTCCGCCTATGATACAGTTTTTATCGCTGTTCGATAACAAGTATTCGTTTAATTTTTTTAAATGTATAAATCATCTTTATTTGGCCCGTATATATTTATAAGGGTGATTGTTATGTTTAGAGTTTTGATATCGTCCGATTATGATTTATTTGAAATTTGATAGTTCTAGATCACTATTTGGGTGTATAAATATTCCTACACCCTTCGCTGTTGGTTTTGCTGCCACTATAAACAAATCGACCAGGCCATTCATGCATCCAAGGCTCAATATTTTGTTCTGTTAAATATGTCTCTTGTAACATAAAAATCGAGTAATTTAGACCTCGAAGCCATTCAAATACTTGGTTTCTTTCCTCTTTATTTCCTAAACCTCTAGCATTTAATGTTAATATTGCCGTTTCCATTTGCTCCTTAAAAAGCCCATTTTAGTTTATAGTTTCATTTGATTTTGTTCGTGAGTCGTTATTTACTGCAATGCTACGCAGAATCTTAACAATGTAGGTAATGTCATATATATGTTTTTATAGTGTTATTTAGTTTGTATTTGAAAACAATGCATGATTTCTTTTTATATGTTGTTTAAAATTTGTAGTTTTTTGTCCAGGGCGAAAAGAAATGACGAAATTTAGACAAAAAAATCTACATGGTAATGCATCAACAAGAATGTTGTATGTTTGAATACAGTTTTCCTCTTTCAATCTGTTTTATGTTTAAAATATACCAAAATATTGAAAACTGATTATAGAAGAAGGATTTGTATCGATTTTACACGCAGTTTTCTAAGAGTTTTATATTTGCCCTGGTGAATGTGTATTTTGTTTTGTTTTGTTAACCAGTATATAATGTAATATAATTTTTTTTAGAACATTAGTGATATAAACTTTATGTATCGAGAAAATTGAAAATCGACAATACTCCGACTTTCTATTTGTTAAACAAACAAAAAAAGTGTTTATTGTAGTATGTTAAAGATATTTGCTTTAGATAAAGTTACAAAAATATATTTCAATTTGATTAGTGATTGATTTACACTAAACAAAAGTCCCTATTTATTATTATCATTGAAGATTTTGATATGGTATGATTTGAAATAAAAAGTAATACAGAGGTAACCACAAAAGTATACAATAAGGCATGCACTTATTTCGCATATAAATACATTTTCTAAACGCATTATTTTTTAAATGCCTTAAATACATGAACCTGTTTCGCAAGTGAAACAAAGCATACAAAGGCATGCACTTATTTCGCATATGAAATAAGGGCTAAATAGTAATCATATATACATATATACATATCTATATTTATATAAATATAGTTTGTTTTAATGATGCCTATAAAAGCAGATAACAGCACTGACAATGAGTATATATATTTAATGTGTACTGTTGTATGCATGAGTAAACATTTACATATGAATATTGTCGTCAATGCAAAGATATTTAAAAGTTTTTTTTGTTCTGGATTTATAGTATCAAAATTAACACATAATATAAACATGTGTTTAACATTAAAACATGTATTTAACTATAAATGTAAAAGGAAGTATATGCACATAAACATATTTCGGGTTTTCTTATGGACTCATAAAGTATCCAAATAGCATAATATAAACATGCATTTAACTATTAAACATGTATTAAACTATAAATATAAAAGGACGTATAAACCTGTTCAGGTTTTCCCCTATGAACTCATACATACAACAAGTATTACTACTTTTATTACTATCGAATTCTAAGTTTATTATACAAAAAATAATTTTAAGCAAATTAATACATACATATATACATGTTTCATTTAATTTATCTAAATATATGCATATTTCATTAATATACACATGTTTTAAACTGTAACTGTATAAGGACGTATATGCACATAAACGTGTTTCAGGTTTTCCTTGTGGACTCATACAGTCACTAAATTAACACAAACTGTAAACATGCATTTAACTATAACTATAAGATTACGTGTATGCACATGTTTTTAACTATAACTATAAAAAGGACGTATATGCTTCTAAACATGTTTCAGTTTTTCCTTATGGACTCGTATATACATCAATGTTTACTACTTTTACAATACTATTATAATATAGGTATGATTATATTATTCAAAACGCGATTGTGAACAAAATGTAAACATACGTCTAAACATGTTTCATTTAACTTATCTAAGTATATGCATTTTTTGTTAAAGGAGTAGCCATTTTGATACCCGAATATATAAAACAAGGGCACGCATACATATACATAAACAACTATACATACATATACACATACATATGTATATAACCATACACATACATACATATGCAAGTTCATATATACACATACACATATATATACACGTCAATACTTACTCATTCACATATACGTATTTGCACATTATTAACACGCATGCACCTACATACATATGCACACATATACAAGTACATATATACACATACTCACATACATATATACATGTATATATACACGCCAATACTTACTCATTCACATATACGTATTTGCACATTATTAACACGCATGCACCTATATACACATCAATATTTCACCGAAAAAAACACACACAAAACAATGGACAAAAAGTATATGCTATGCTCTGATGTGTTTAAAGTAGTTTCCCATCTTAGGCAAGTTTATAAAAAGTAAAGGTCAAATTTTAGTTCGCTTGTACTTCATGTATGTAGATAGACACGCATCTGTGTGCGATTGAGTGGAGTTTATATTGATAATCAAAGTACTGAAAGTACTGGTTTGAAGATGCTTTTGAAGAGGATGGATATATAGAGGATATTTGTTGGATTCGTATGAATATCAATTTTCCCAGAAAACAGCAACAAATATCGATATTTTCACTGTTATTTTTCACTGTTTAAAACAGTGAAATACCAGTTTATTTCACTGATATTTCTGTATAAATCACCGGAAAACATATAATAAATAAGCATCCATTTAAGTTAATACACATCAATGGTGTAATTTTTATTGCTTGTCATTTATCCGCAGGTCAATAGTTAATGGTTGTGGTGCAATCGTTTTCGTTCTTGGACACTGCACTCCCTTCAATGAGATTTATTTACCTAAATATTTCATATTCGAACTTACAATTCTTTTGGGAGTAATGGTACCGGCAACTGGATAAAACAGCAACAATATGCAAACCCATTATTTTTCGAGGAACATAATTGAGAATTCCTTAGCTAGCCCCCAATCACAGTATATTGGGGTATAATAGTCAAATTTTGTTTTTCTTCTCAAAAGATTGTCGTAGATTATAAGTTGAGGAATATATCATCCAAGACTACAACTTTTAGAAAGTCATTTTTTTTCATTTATTTCTATTGATAAACAAGGTTTTGTAACAATCTATACTATACATAGATAGCTTTAACAGCACAATGTGGCTCACTTGAAACTGATTGTTTCCTAGTGGTGTTAACTAATTTTTCATGAAGATCTAAAAAAAGGCATTGTGACTATGAACAAACTATTTGCGTCTATCCGATCTAGTTGAGCCTTGTTACCGAGTTCCTTCTTTTATTTATTTGAATATTCTGATCAACTGCCATGAAGATCAGGTAAAAAATGTAAGTGTTAACATAGATTTTAATGATATTAGTTATTGATAAAAAGCTTGGAAGCACATGACCCACTTTGGAACGTGACCTGTTAATCACTGAGACTAGACCTTGTGGCCTAAATGTTGAATATGCTACTTCCAAGCTTGACTTTGAAATCATTTTAAATAATTTTCTAACAGATTTACAAGTGGATCAGAGAGAGAATGTGACCACTAAAGTATTAACAGACCTTTTCTTACATTTGACCTAGTGCCCTAATTTTTGAAAGAATATGAAACCCAAAATGACATAGAGGTGACTAGTTTCATAAGAATCTGTCAAAGAGGTGACACCCTAATTTAAAAAATTGTAAAATGATATCTTATGTGTTCAGAATAAACATTGGATACAATACAACAAACAAAGAGTGATAACAAAAGCTCACCTTGTCACATGATAACAAGTGAGCAAAATAACCAAAACTATGGCATCATATAATTGTTCAGTTACTTCCAATAACAATAAAATATGACTTTTGAAACAAATACAATACCTTTCCTTTCTTACTACAGGCTGTTCTAAAACAAGATAGCCCTGTATCGCTCACCCAAAACTCCTTCTATAGTGTCAATAACTTGTGTATTATTTGACTAAGTTGTAACCTAGCTTTAGCCTGCACATTACCAACTGGAAAATTCAGCTTTTGATTTGATTAAGATGGACATTGTAAGCAATTGTCATGAAAATCAGGAAGATAATGTGACCTTTAAAAAGGTAAAGGAAGTTTTCTATATTTTGACCTAATGACCTAGTTTTTGACAAACTACCAACTTTCAAACCGAAACATTATTTTATCGAAATGACATTCTGTCCAATTTTCATGAAGATCTGGAAGAAACTGTGACCTCTGGAGTGTTCACTAACCTTTTCTGTGATTTGGTTTGTTGACCTAGTTTGGACCACATATGACCTACTTTCAAACTTAACCTAGAATTGACCGAGATGAACATTTACCAACATAAGACAAACAAGGGCTGTTTGTAACCCACATATGGGCTGTCAGTTGTAGTGGTAGCCATTGTGTGAATACATTTTTTGTCACTGTGACCTTGACCTTTGACCTAGTGACCTGAAAATCAATAGGGATCATCTGCCAGTCATGATCAATTTACCTATGAAGTTTTCTTGATCCTAGGCCTTACTATTCTTGAGTTATCATCAGGAAACCTTTTTACTGTTATGAGTCACTGTTACCTTGACCTTTGACCAAGTGACCTGAAAATCAATATGGGTTATATACCAGTCATGGTCAATGTACCTATGAAGTTTAATGGTTCTGGGCGTAAGCATTTTTGAATTATCATCCGGATACTATTTTACTGTTATGAGTCACTTTGACCTTGACCTTTGACCTTGTGACCTAAACATCAATAGGGGTAATCTGCAAGTCATGATCAATGTACCTTTGAAGTTTCATGATGCTAGACGTAAGCATTCTTGAGTTATCATCAGGAAACCATTAAACTGTTTTGACTCACTGTGACCTTGACCTTTGACCTAATGACCCGAACATCAATAGGGGTCATATGCCAGGCATGATCAATGTACCTATGTAGTTTCATGATCCTAGGCCAAAGCATTCTAGTCACTGTGACCTTACCCTTTTATCTAGTTACCTGAAAATCAATAGGGTTCATTTGCCAGTCATGATCAATGTACCTATGAAGTTTCATTATCCTAGGCCTAAGCGTTCTTGAGTTATCATCCGACGAACCGACCGACATGTGCTAAACAATATGCCCCGAACAATCCACATAAGAAATGCAGCATAACACATTCTAAAAGTAAAAGACACATGTGCAATGAAATCTTTCTTCAATGGTAAGATGAACAAACAAGAGGACCTGAAAGGCCCAAAGTCGTTCACCTGAGATAACAAGATATTATTTGGACAAATATTGTGACCAAAATTCACAAAGATCGGAGAATAAATGTGACCTCTCGAGTGTTAACAATGTTTTACTATAGCAATATAAGGAAAAATGCCCCACTCCCTGGCAGCCATGTTTTTCAACCAATTGTAACCATTTTCGAACTGATCCAAGATATCATTGAGACTTATATTCTGGTCAAATTGTTTGAAGATTGGATTATAAACGTGGCATCCACAGAGTTAACAAGGCAAATTTTGACGGCTCACGACGGCCATAAAGCGATCACAAAAGCTCACCATGAGGACGTTGTGTGATTACACTCAATGCGTTCAAATTTTTCTCACAGGCTTTGCCATTGACCTTTATAGTATGGATGGCTTTGTTATTATGTATTGCTATCATGTACCTGCAATAGTGTGTGTATGTTTACAATACACAAAGCATATGACATAAATAGACTTATTGAGCTTATAATAATCTGATTACTATAGCCAGGTCAATTAAGGACTTAAAAAACATTTGTGTTGTCCTGATTTCATGAAGACTTGAGATATTTGTGCACATAGAGTTTCAAGATATGGGATTATCCACAAATAAAAAGTATTTTTGATCTGTGTTGTGCAGGCTCTTTTTCCATGACTGTCAAAGTGAAATTTCCATGTGAAAAGGATGTCAATTTTTGTATTCAACCATTTTGTATAAAGAACGGTTCTGCATATAATTTGCCATTTTGATAGGAGATAACCAGGGTGACAGAGAAAAGGGATATTCATCTGAGATCTGGTCAGGACTCCATATATAAGTGGTTATATTTAAAAATGTTTAATTACCACATGACCGTGGACTCTAGATCTCCGTGACATGACTAAGGTTCTAAATTAATCTAGTATGAACATTTGAAATATATTTTTTTAAACAATTAAAAAATAATATTTGATGTACAAATTTACCCTACCAATGTGTACAGATACTACTTAACATATATCTGATAAAACTTGCATTATTTATTTTTATATTTAAACTTCCATTTCATAAATGTTTTTTTTATAAACGTCGTCAATTATTAATTGTATATAGATTTCTCTATAGTTTGAAAAACATTTAGGCAAATATTTCTCATGTAAGATAAAATGCAAATAATTAATAAAATATTCACTTTTAATCAGTATGTTGGTTTATCGGTCAATAACAATATCACTTTGAACATTGAATTATTTAAAAGTTAAAACAAACATTAAATGTTCTCCGAACAAATGATTCATAACACATATAACAGATTGATAGGAAGATATGAACAAATCAAGGTTGCTAGGTTGCCCGCCTAGAATGGTCCTGTTATTATGGAAGTACTTGATATATAAATTTATTAGCCTGTCGGTGTTGTAAAGACATAAAATATTTTATGAATGTCTCAAAGTGTAGAATTATTTTGCATTTAGTAAAAAAAAGGCAACATATAACCCTTAAGTGGCTGACAAGAACTTGTGGTTGAATACAACTAAAAAGAGGCATAATGCTTCTTGAAAATAAAAGTTAACATCATTATATATGAATTTTCTGATCAAAAGTGTTATTTTTAGTGAATAAGGGAAATACATTTTCAAGAATAAACAATATAATTATAAATGTTTTGGCGAAGTGCATCATAGTATTATCATAGTACCAGTTTTGGTCTAAAAATCCAGAAACATTTTTTAAATTTCATAACCCCTTGTTGCAAAAAAAATCATGAAAAAAAGAATTTTCAGAGTAACCTATTAAAATAAAATAAAAAATGCTTTATTAGACCCTAGATATCATTTTTGAAATCATTTTTCATCAATTACAAATGTTTAAAAAAAATTATTGTTTCATGCTACTCATGGTACCAGTTTTTTGTCAGAAAATTAATTACATTGCCAAAAAATTCATAAAAAATATAATTTTTTCAAAGATATCCTTTAAAACAAAAAGAAAATGCCTTTTTAAACCTTAAATATTATTCCCTCAAGCATTTTACATCAATTATTTATGTTTGAAAAAATCATTGGTTCATGCTAAATACTGTTTGATATACTGTAAATAATGTAACTACACAAGTAGTGATCAAACTATTGCAACCAAAACACCTTGTTTGCCAAGGCACCAGCCGAAGTCAAATGCCTTCTGACTTAGTGCATTTTACTATTTATATTTGTATGAATTTGTATGTGTTTGAAAAAATGTATAATCTTAAATGACATCTTCTGACCATGCACGTCCTAGATTTCAAAATCCAGGCCCTGGTCTGACACATTGGTAACATAAACGTTAAACTGTTGCCTGGCTTCTGAATGTCATAAGCCAGGTCACGGGAAAAGGGCAGTCTAATCAGTATCCAATTAAACTATTTGTCATTGCCAGAAAACCGCTCTTAAGCAAACAGCTTTCAAGCAACTGCAGGCTTAACTGAATCTAAACTGGCCACAATCACCTTAATGTCTCTTTTACTGGGAAACAGTTCATATAATCTTGAAGGGATCTTTTCACGTTTTGGTAAATTGACAAAAATTGAAAAAAGTTGTATCGGATTCGCAAATTTTCGTTTTAGTTATGTTATTTTTAGGAAACAGTATCACTGACATTTACAATGGTCTAATAAAGCCATTATATGCATCTTTTGACAATTTAAAAATTATAAAGCGTTGCAACGCGAAACGATTGAATAATTTGGAGAGTTATGTTGTTGTTGTTTAATTGTGTGAAACTACGAAGATTGCTTATATTAGGTATAAAATACGTCAACCATTTATACTTGGCAGAATAGTCGAGCAGGCTTATGCGTTTTTACTCCAGGACTAAGGGGGTCACTGGTTCGAGCCCTGCTGCGAACTACTTTTTTTTAAAGAATTTTATTCTGGATTTTTAACTGGAGCTTTTAAGATCCAATGTTTACATTTATAAATATAAAGCATGTAATGACTAACTTCAAAACATGTCAAAATCTGTGAAAAGGCCCCTTAACATAATATCTACTCCTATAAATATGAGGTTGATATACATGGACTAAATGGTAAATTACGTCTAATTATTTGAACTATAATGTTATCAACTACTTAAATATAAAGAAGAAAGAATTCATACAAACCAGTAATTTGAGTACAGAGTTTGTAATCAATGTTGTATTTCAGGACAGCTTGGTGATATGCAAATCCCATATGACATGTTGATATCGGGCATCATAGCCATTCAATAAGTCGCAAAATGCTCGAACAAAATTTATAAAGCAAAATGTGACTTAAATTGATAACTAAAAATACCAGTATCATCAGTATGCCAGTTTTGCCTTGTCAAGCTGTCGAGACCCAGAAAGTGCTTCATTCACATTGAATATATCCTTCGAATTCCAATTATTGTTGCATTACTGAATAGCGAAACAAGCCTATTTAAGCTGTAAGAAAGTTTTGACACGAGTGTTATCAAGTCTCTCATGGGCGAAGCCATTGTTGAAGAAAGTGAACCATTCACATCGAATATATCCTTCGAATTCCATCCATTGTCGTCATTAGCAGAGATTTAGTGAATAAACAATTCATATATCATAAATGACAGCTTCTAAATAGCGAAACAAGACAATTTATGCAGTAAGAAAGTTTTGTCTCGAGACTCTCATGGGGGCGGCCATTGTTGAATGTTGAAACACGAACGACACCTCTGCTAGAAGAATGTTATCAATGAAAATCAACGAGGTCGAGGTATTTCGAATATCTCGGTCTTTTACATAGGTCGCCATTGTGAAGAATTTTTTTATGGTTATCATACCTTAGACGATACTGTTCCAGCAGCGTCAAAAAGGATATACTTGTGCGCATGTAGCGCATCTTTTTAAGGGCAAAATGCATGCTGCTGTTTTTTAGCATAACTATATTACAAAATGTTTTAGCATGGATTTATTATCAAGTAAAAGTGTCTAAGATTCACTTGGCTTTAACATTTGCCTATACTTTTATATTTCCTGAGTCATGTTAAAGACATTAAAAGATCGTTGCTTGAACAAACATTCCATATGTATTGGTTGAGTGTCTATATACCTATGATACGCATGATTACAATCAACGAATAAAAGCACGGGAGAATCATGGTCATGTCTTTATGTTAATTCGGTGATGAAAAACAAGAGGATATTGTCGTCATATGTTAATGTTTATTTGGCGTTTAAAAACACGGGGACATCATGGTGCACTGTTTTTTTTAAAGTGTACAATAAAGAAGAGGCGACCTACTTAACGTCGAAAAACCTATTGATAAGTTTAGGCCATTCCTTTCCCATCCACTGTTTGTAGTCTTCGAAATCGATTGGTCGTATTTCGCCTTTTGTTGTTTTGTGATATAATTTGCCGTACCATGACCAGACAGCTTCATTTTCAGACAGTGCCTTTTTAATTGTCATCAACACCTTCTGGTTTATGTTCGTAAGGTCTTCATTTATATGAATGTTTGAGCCCTTAAACACTTTTCTATTGTACATCACATAATAACGCTTCTGTCTCGTGACGAACTTTACGATGATCGGCCTATTATATCCTGCCTTGAACTTACCAAGCCTATGTGAAATGTCAATATCGCTCATCTGCAGATTCAGTACTTATATTTTCTGATTTAATTGCTAAATGACTTTCTGAGTTGTAGGCTCCGCAGTTTCGCCTAATGCTGCCACGTGGTTGTTTTGTGTTGAATTTGAACTTTCTTGTATTCCAAATATGCGGACATTGTTCCTACGGCTATACTGTTCATTAGAGTTGATTTTCCCCGAATGAAAATCTGCTTATTCTTGGATGTTAGCTGAATTGTGTTTGTCTTGTTCTCGATTGCTTTTAATTTGTTTCTTCAGCCTATCAACCTTCTCCTTAAGTTTGTCATTATCCTTTTCTTTCTCGAACAATTTCCCTTCGAGGACTTCAATTTTGTGTTCTACTGACTTTAAGAACTCGTCCTTAGTCTGATTCATAATTTCAACAATCATTTGCTTAAAACTTTTGTCTTGTCCTGAAAAAAGGTTTTCAAGTTTCTTACTAATATTTGCAAGTTCTTGCTTTATATCAGCCATTTCTTCTACAGATGTCTGTCCACTTTCAATTATTTCGCTTATTTTTCTTGTTTTGGGTTAGCTTTATCTTTTTTTTTCTTTTTTTTTACTGGGTCTTTACTTGTACTTGTATTTGTATTTGTAAAATTTGCATCTAATTCACTGCCATTCGAGTCACTGTGTTTTCTTTTCAACGCATCAGACATTGCATTGTAACATCAATAACTTTTTTGATGACTATACTCCCATTTGATAATTGTTGAATTTTAAAGGCTAAGCATGTTTTCGTCGTGCATAGTGTAGTTAGTAACAAGCCAACATGGCTGCCTGTTAGCCCTCTACCTCTGCAGATTCGATTTGATAAAAAGTCAATTAAATCACATGTCCTCACTCACTCATTCAACCGGAAGAGATTGTTTTCCATGGTCATTATATCTAGTGTGAAACAGTGATTTACCTATTCTAAATTATTTATATTTCCTGATTACAATCGGAAAGCATATGATACAAAATAATTGTATTTGCTATAATTTGTATAATCATTTAGTCAAAACCTATTCATTTTAGCTCGATTGCACCGGAAGCCTTAAGCTTATTGAAGCGCGGACACCATAGCTACTCGAACACAGCGGCATGACGTTAAATTTGTAATCCTCTGACATTAGCGATGTATTAGAAAGTAAAAAACATACATTTGCATGCATACATGTATCTTTACATAAAATAATATCCTAGCTTGCGTTATTTTATTACTAAAATAATAAAATCTTTTTACCCGGCAGATGTTAACAAATTTGCAAAGATGTACGAAAACATTAAATTAAGTAACTCGTATATATTGTTTAGCCTCAACCTACGCAATTTTATTTATTGTAGAATAGCAATTATTTTGATATCATGCCACTAGTTTTTAATGTACATTCGTTTGGATGAGGCAAAATGATTTTTCATGACTACATTTTTGTTAAGTTTGATAAGCTGCTAATTTTTTAATTGTAAACATATATTAAAATTAAAACTTTTCATTATCTCAATTTAAGGGGTTCTATCATCATGATCATTTCCAACGTTCGATACATTACTTTCTTTCAATTGATTCTAATAAGTCCTGATAATTTTTTATTGGCAGTAGTGTGTCTATTAAGGTAAAAAATAGTTTGAATTGTTATCTAAGAATATTTATTGCGACATTTCCAAATGTTATTTTTATTTCATTTTCAGTTTGTAATACTCTTTCACGCTGTTCCCCTTCTATAAAATGTGATAGAACGTCAATGCAGAATAAACATGAGTCGTGTTCTAAAAAAAACTGGGCATACTGCATGTGCATAAAGTGCCGTCCCAGATTAGCCTGTGTAGTCCGCACAGGCTAATCAGGGACGACACTTTCCGCTTTTATGACATTTTTCGTCTCTTCTTTTAGCAAAAATCCAATTTAGGCAGAATGAGACGTCCCTGATTAGCTGTGCGGACTGCACAAGCAAATCTGGGACGGCACTTTACGAACATGCATTATGCCCAGTTTTGTCAGAACGCGACTCAAATGAAGATTACCGGCATTCTTGACGACCACTTTGTTGAAATCCGCAAACATTCAGGGCTTATGTATTAATGTATGATTATTATATTATTTTCAAATCTTGAGTCTGATTGTACGCTAGGAATAACTGAGGGAAATAAGTTTTTTTTGCAATAGATGTGGTGAAATTATATAATTTTATTAGTATATAGTAAATATATTAATTGCTAGTTCGAGAGTGATTCAATATTTTTGTTTTCTTAATTATTATTTTTTAGAAAATCCCATATGTGAATGTTTTTGAACGCTTTTCATGTGTTAAGCCCAATTTTGTTTGTTATGTATTTTACAGTGATACGCAGGTGATATGTTTTTAACGTGTTTGCATTTGAAGAAAATTAAAACATGGATTTAATAATAATAATCTTGTGTATATCTTTTAATTGTTATTGGTTGAATTCCTCATATAATTTGTAAAATTGGACGACACATTTACGCGTAGTATTTTATGGCGCTGAGGGAAGACATATAGTAAGCACATCGTCCGTGTGTCCGTTCATCCGTCTGTTTGTCCCGCTTTTTGCACGGAGCAAAACTAAAGGAGAATTATAGTGATTTCATTAATACATAATATTACGATAGTGATGGTTGGGTGAAATCACAGGGTGCAGAGATCATAGCTATTCCTTTGTGTGAAGTACAGTAACATTATTATTGAATGGATTCAAAATAAAACCATATATATAAATAGAGGAAGTTGACATGAAATGAAGAGTACAAGAACCGTCACTCTTGTTAATGTTTTTGGATTTATTTTCCATTGATTTTTTCTTTTGTATAGAATATGGACGAGTTATGACGTCATGTGGCAAAAGGGGTTATTAGCCACTTATTAGACTAAACACTGGTAATTTGAACAGTGACGATGTCGTTCTTTACAAGGAACGAAACGAAACATGTAATTAAGTAGCACAAATAGCAATTATATGTCAGACTTGTCTATGTAGATTTTATAAAATAACATTAAGAAATAACAATACTTACATCAGATGTACATCTCAGCATTCAACTTTGAACAAGATTTACTTCTTTTTACGAAATTATCATCGATCTATATTTTCTGTATTATAGTGAATGATTAAATAAGACCATATAGGGATATTCGTAGCATCTAGTGGGACAGCAAGGTATGTAGTTGATTTTTCGTTCTTATATGATTATTTGTCATTCAAAATGATGTTTTCACTAATTAATATCATAGCCACACGCTAACCACCTGTGATGTATACATAACTTCAAGCCGAGTCAAAATATCGAGTTATTTTCCATGAGGTTATATTGCACTATCATTTTTATCACTCAGTTGTACACCGGAAAGTTACGGAATACCGTAAAGCCATCGTGGTTACACATGAAAATCCAGAGGGCGACAATGCGATAGTGCAATAGTACGATGACGACAGTGCGACAATACGGACGACAGTGCGAGAATACGATGACGACAATGCGATAGTACGATTGCGACAACGCGATAGTACGATGACGACAGTGCGACAATACAATCGCGACAGTGCGATTGTACGATGGCGACAATGCGATAGTCATATTGTGTGGCAGGCTTGATTTTGGAGTTTTATTACTTTGATTGAGTTGTTTCCCTTAGACCATACTTGTGTTTAACCAGGTGTATTACTTGACCTTAGGTCACTTCCTTTTCCCACCAAATGAGAGCCTTTTATTGGTCTAAGGAGCAGTGGAAAAGAAGTCTTGACTTGGTCAACATGTTGAGATGGTTGTTGATATTTTAAACTTAGATGTGTGTTTTTAAATGGATGGAATATTATATTTAGACTACTTGCACTGAGAGATTGGGGGTTTTGACAGAGTGTTGGTGAGCTGATGTTTAGAGTCTGAGTGTATCATTCCAGTCCACATCTGAGTAAGCTATAGCTCTGTATTATGATGTACATGTATATTTGTGTAATCTGTGTATGTGTAAGTTTACATATGTTCTAAGGTACATGTGTCTAAAGTACAGTTTTGTACATGTCTCTAATAACATAAAAGAGCCACTACACACAAGATAATGTTTTAACCTGTACTGTTATTATTATATGTGATATGTAATGTAATGTACTAAATGTTATATATATGATATTATGATATATTTGGATATGTGACTGATATTCATTACATGAGATTTAGTAGTGTTAATATATATTTTCAGAATGAGTATAAATACACTTATGAAAAGATCTTGAGCGGCTCGTTTCTTACACTTACGGTCAAGAAAGAACCTACCCCTTTATTTAACGTTTGCGGATTGCTATCCCTTCAATAATAAGGAACTATAATAGTACACCGAATAAGTAACATTGTACTGTCGCCATCGTATCATCGCATTGTCGCCATTGTACTATCGCGTTATCGTACTGTCGTCATGGTATTATCGCATTGTCGCCATCGTACTATCGCATTGTCGCCATCGTATTGTCGCACTGTCGTCATCGTATCATCGCACTGTCGTCATCGTATTGTCGCACTGTCGCCATCGTATTGTCGCACTGTCGTCATCGTATTGTCGCACTGTCGTCATCGTATTATCGCACTATCGCATTGTCGCCATCGTACTATCGCACTGTCGTCATCGTATTGTCGCACAAACGCCATCGTACTATCGCATTTTCGTCATCGTACTTTCGCATTGCCGCCGTCGTATTGTCGCACTGTCTTCATCGTATTGTCGCACTGTCGTCGTCGTACTATCGCACTATCGCATTGTCGCCCTCTCGATTTTAATCTGTTACCACGATGGCCTAACGGTATTCCGTAGAAAGTAATGCTTATTTTTAAAAGAGCTACTTTCTCTCGTCTTGTTTAAAAATCCATTTAGCTTCTGCACCCATGCTTTGTATGGTTATTTCATTTATCCTATATGTATTTGCAATATTTTGCTTCATATCATTTGGGACTACGTTGAAAAATGAACATTTGTGGTGCGTTTATTGAAGTACCGTGCTTTTGGTCGAAATCACACGGCCGTAACCTAGTTTTTCGAGGATGCTTGAATTCGAGCGTTTTTTACTTTCTTAGAGGTTAAGAGAATGTACATTTTCGTTTGCATTTACTCGAAGAGGACAGGTCCATCTTAATTTGGACTTTATACCAGTGCCCAGTTGCTTAATGCAGCTTAATTTTAGTTAAAATCAATACGGTTTGTTAAATGGTGATGGGCCTGTTAAAATCAACGTTATCGTTAGTTAGTTTAAACTTATTCATTTCACCTCGATTGCTTTAGAAGTAATTACTACCTATGTGAAACGCTCTCGATTCCGTTCCCTTTATCGTCATCGATAAGATGAGGTTGCTCAAAATAATGCTGTTTTTATAACGGGAGTTTCTGCCGTTGACTTTAATTAAGATCTTAACCACAATTAAACCGTTTAAAGTTGTTTCTAAATTGTTGCCACAGCAATTCTGCCATTTCGGAAACAGAATGAATTCTGCTTGGCACATCATGTTGCTTATTTAACTGGCGAAGACTTAATTGCACGTCCATGTTTCCGAAGAATGGAGTCTTTTTCTTAGAAAATCTCCTTAAAAACGTTTTTGAACGCTTAACAAGCAGAAATCATTCACAGAAACAATACAGCAAATCTTTATAACGTTGGGATGTTTTGGTTCAGAAGCGTTCTATTCCATCATTGGTAAAACTCTAGTGTTCCATAAATTCATAGAAAGCAGAGTTGTCAACCATTTTACCGACGCCTTCATTCAACACTTGCATGGGTTAATTGTGTGGCCATCACCAGTGGTAAATAAAAGGGGAAGGCTAAGATTATATACAGCTGTGGCATTCCCGGATGTAAATGGCTGCATAGATGATACACACATCTGCATATAGGGGCCGCACGATGATGATGCTACGTTCGTAATCCGTCAAGATTTTCACACTATATATGTCCAAGCAGTATGTGATAATCAAGGTAAACTGATAATAATAATAATAATTTTATTTGCGCACATAACATAATACTATAACTATAATCTATATGAACAGTTATTAACAATTCAAAAATATCACAGATAGTCACTATCATAGATAATAATACACACATATATATATATATATATATATAGATATATATATATATATATATATATATATATATATATAGATATATATATATATATATATATATATATATATATATATATATATATATATATATATATATATATATATATATACACACACATATATACACACTTATTGGTCAAAATTAAATTATATTGAAATATAGATATAAAAGTGCACTGGATAATCCGTAAAGTTTTTACGAAAGATCGTACAAAACTTATTTCCAACGGGGTCCAAAGCCGTCACATGTAGATCTGAGTGACGTAATATTATATCATAAATTCGTAATATGTGATGGAAAAAAGTGACAACGGTCTCACAATGTCATATTACGGTATTAATAAAATAATTCTTGTTTTTAAATACGAAAACACATCGTATGATGATGAACTTGACAGGATTGCATAAACACAGTTTAAAAATGTATTACAAAATGGTTTACAGTTTAAAAATGTATAGCAATATAGTTTACATTTTAAAAATGTTTTACAATATGGTTTACAGATCTAAAACCAAATGATAAAAAGTTAATAATACAGATACTCTTGTTTCTCAACTTTTTCCATTTCTTCTAATAAATGTTTCTTAACAAGTTTTTTGAACGTATTCATAGACTTTGTGCATCGTATGTTTTTTTGGCAAGTTATTCGAGTCTTTTATTGCATTATGGTAAAAAGATTTGGAAGTAAAAGTATCAACTGGATGTACGTGATAATCACCCTTATCATTAGATCTAGTCCCGTAATGGTGTGTGTATGTGTTTTCGGTGCACATAATGGAATATGTATAGTAGTATCATCCGAAAAATAAGAAATACATTTAGATAATTTGTTGCATCTTTTTATATACTTATATTCGACAAAACTAGCACGAATATTTACTGATTTATATGTTAAATTTCCATTCATTGATAAAGTCTTACATCACTTCAATTTTCCTGAATTATGACCAAATGGATGACTTATGCAGAACATCGACGATTTAAAAAAAGAAGTTTTCCGCTGATGCGTAAGCACACTCCCGGAAGAGCATACACTAAGATAAAGAGTACGAAAGAATTTAATTTTGATAAAACATAGTACATATGTTTAACGTGAAAACGTTAGCATAGCATGAGCATCCGACACTAGAAAAAGAGTTTCAATGTAGCATGCATATGAAATTAAATGTACTAGTGTTGTCATACAGCTCGCATTATACTTCCAAAATACCTAACAATTAAAATAAAAACATTTGTTCATTAATAAATCCGGTGGGTATGCATTTTAAAACTTTAAAGTGACACATGGTTACGTCATCCAATATAGAGTATGGTGATTTTACAAATGTTAAGTGGAGCATTTCATGCAGATGTTGTAAGAAAATGAAAAGATCACTAGATATCTTCCATGTACGACGCGTAAAGCACACATGGTAGTTGAACAACGACTCATTTGGACACAAAAGGGATCATGACGACTGAAGTAAGGAACGACGACTCTGCGTGGCGATTGGTCAAAATAGTGTAATGTATCCATTTGCGTGTTTCACGACGAAATATTTCGTCAAATAGGTAGAAACAAAAACAAACGCACATTTTTTGTTTAATTTAAAATTAAAATATTGTTTTGTTCAATATCCCGCCAAAATGACAAAAACCATTATACCAGCATCACCGAACTGGTATTGTACAAAAGTGACAGACAGTAATAAGCGAAATATACTCGTATTTGCAAGCCGGCATGATATATACATTTTCGGATATGACCAGTATCCGGCTAAGTTTTCGGGAGTGTTTGTAGGTCATAAAGAGAAAGTAACAGCGCTGTCCCTATGTAACCATGACCAATATGTCATGCTATGTTGCAGCGGCTCAGAAGATGGAAGTGTCAAGCTCTGGAACACTGTAGATTGCACAGTGAGTGTGGAGCATATTATACACAAGGTGAGTCATTAAATCACTTGCTAAGTGGTAAAGTATCCTTAGTGAAAAAGTGTGCCAAAAGTAGGAATTGATAGCCTTATCACATCTAAGCACTACCCAGTTCTTCTTGAATGCGTTTAGCTTTTATGAATTTAAACATACAGCTCAATGTTCTTTCTGATAAAGGCTTTTTTCCGGAGCTTTTTTCATGTAAAATATGTCTCACATGTCTATCAATTTGAGCTTAAACAACCTAGTGCATGGTTACAAACACAATACCTATAACCATAAATTTGTGAGGAAATACTCAAAACAAAAAAATATAAAAAACATCAACAAGAATGTGGAAGTTATGAATTGTTGATTTGATCTATTTTACAGAGGTTTCAGAGATAGTTAGGCCAAAAAAAAAAATAGTCTTGGTTCAGGGAACCCGACCGACCCTATTTTTTGCCCCCGACCCTAACGATTTTTTTGGTCCATGGAAAAAAATCTGATGGCGAAAATGCTAAAATCTCGTAAAATTTCATTGAAAACAGCCACCAATTAAACCTGGATTGGCATACATGCCATAATTTTTTAGGTCCAAAGCGGGACATTACATAAAAAATTGTCGGGACATATGACCAAAAAGCGGGACACCTAAAACGATCTATCATTTTACCTTTACTGAAGTCAGTATAGTACTAACAAATACACTTGATACTTTTATTCAAGACATAAAACATCTGATATGAAGCATGGAATCTAAAACATAACAATAGCAGTTTTATAAAATAATACAATAGCAAACAACGAGGATAATATTCATCTTTTTAGAGTACAAAATCGAGAACATTACGACAACAATACTCATTATATTAATTTCAATGGCAAACAATAACGCAGGGGAGGCTATCCAGTACACTGAAAGTACGGGTTACAGTAAACTATCTACCGAACAGTTACATCAGTTACACACGGAATGCGCGGCCGTACACATTTCCGAGGTAGGTTTTTGGTGGAAGCAAACCGTCTTTGTGTTCATTTTAACTCTCAACAACGCCTCAACCGTTTTTACACCAACAAAAACAAAAGGACAATGGCTTTACTCGAATTATTTTTCTCTAATGTTTATAATCATATTTTGTTTTCTTCTTCTATACACAGATTAAACTGAATTGTGAATTGTCAGGCGCTGTATTGGGGTAGTGTCAAACTGTCATGAATACCAACACGTTGTTTTTATTACAATAACACAAGACAAGATGGGTACCACTTTTACTGTTTGTTGCGATGTTTTTTTAAGCATGTATCCATGCGCAGTTTGTTACTTGTCAATTGTTGCAGCTTAATTGGAATAGGGTCAAACTGTCATGCATAGCACCTCGTTGTTTTTAGCCTAATTGGAGTAGGGTCAAACTGTCATGCATAGCACCTCTTTGTTTTTATAACAATTACACCCAATTACACTAGACAGGATGGGTATCACTTATTGAACTGTTTTTTGCGATTTTGGTATATTGCACATTCGGATTATCCCGCTATTTATGAACTAAACATTGAATGTGAAAGACTCATTAATGACGTAGAGTTAATTTTACAAAACAATTGTTTTGTAAACTGTTTCAAACAAATACAAAAATAAACACATTTTCAACACTTATTTCATTATAATACAACTATCGATAGCAATAAGCGACCACTATCTTGAAGACCACCATGGTGTGAATGCCTGATGAAATCAATAATTAGCCGATAAATCGCTGATAAGGTGTCAAAAACAACACTGGTACACACGATAAGTAGAATCGGATTGTTAATTGGGGGCAATAAAGGGATTAGCGGGGGTAAGTGTTAGCGAAACAGAGCTTGAATAGCGAATTTTATTGGGAACCTATAGACCATACATCGTTTTTTACGAATGTCGGGACAAATCGTCTCATATCGGGACGGCGGGACAAAGGGCCCAAAAGCGGGACTGTCCCGCCGAGATCGGGACGTATGGCATGTATGCGGATTGGTTTTCTATATTTTTCTCTTTGTTTCAATGAAAGTGTTCGCAATTTGAACAGTGAACAATAACCGGTCTGCACGTGTATACGAGACATCGCTTGACCTTATTGTTATTGAAGTGCGCATGCTAGCTGGCCAATCAACATTGAGCTCGCTTACACATGAAATGACGTTGTTAAACGAAATGTAAAAATGGGTGGAGCTATGGAATAATATTCGGTCATTCATGCGCAGACACTGTGCACTTTGAATACACAGTTAATATTGTCGTCTGCAAACAAAATAGCGGCCGGTCGCAAATGTCGTATTATTAAAGATTAAAAATGAAAAGAAGCGTGACAATATTTTAATTATTTCCAAGCTGTCTATTGATCTGAATTTAAAAGTGATAATTAAATAATTAGTTCTATGTCGATGATGTTACAACTTTCTGCCAATTTCCGATCGAAATGAAAAGATGATAATTAATTAATTTGTTTGTTTTACTCGCGCACTATGCTAACTGACAGCAGCGTATTTTAATCAAATAAAAATGTGAAAAACACGCGCGGTTTAATTTTAATTAACATTTCAAATTTTTAACACATAGGAAGAGTCATTCATCTACACTACTATAAAAATGGAAGTAACCACTTTGTCTCTAAAGTCGCTAACATGGCGTCTTTAACCTTAAAGCGTTGTTGGACGAAAAAGAGTCATAACAAAAAAAAATAATTAAAACACAAAACACTAGAACATTCAAAGAGTCATGGAAACTTGACAACAATTGGCTTCGCTTTGATAATGAATCAAAATCAATGTACTGTGACGCCCTTAGCCTGTACAAACCAATAGCAACATTCAAATTTATGTACACTGCTCACTTCCTGTGCGATGCGCTCAAACCCATTGCCATTTTATCAAAAAATGTACCAGAAGAAAGACTTGTGCTATTCTGAGGTTACCCTCCTTTTGACAGCCACTATTCAGACTCTTGAGCACCTGTCGGAGACTAGGTCAGGTCTCATGATGAAAAAAATTCTGAAGGTCACACCCCAAACACCAGAGACTGATAAAGATGGCTTGTTCACTTTTGAATATGAAGGTCACACTATCACAGACAGACAAAGAAAAAATGGTTGGCTAAAAGAAATTTTGGGCCAGCGCTAGCCCTGAAGAAGTGCATAAAGAGCTAGGAATATTGAATAATATACAACGACTAAATACCACATGTGCAATATTAATCATTTGGTCAGTGTTTAAACAATCATGGGTGCATTAACTGACCCTTTTTCACCCTGAAATCAGTCGACTGGTAAAAAAAAAAATAAAAAAAAATAATTAAAAAACCTACCTACCCTCCTACATTTTTCTGGCCATGTTCCCTGAACCAAGACTATTTTTTTTTTTGGCCTTAATATATTTCTATTGGTTGATTAGACAGATCTATCTTTCCAGTGGTCCACAATATAGACAATAGCCTATTTTAATTCAGAATACTCTGCCCTGTCCATTGTAAACCCCTCACACATTTTCATAAACCGATGACGTGTTTGGAACTTTTGTATAATCTCATTATTATGCCAGCACATTATATAATGTAAGTTGTTTTACTTTGCCCATTAGCAATATAATAATGACCTGTTTGTGTTTATGTATTCCAGATAATAGGTTATGTTGCTAATAATTAAAAAAGCCTTTATCAGTAGCAATTCACAGTAACCCACAATCTAAATAGCTGGGAGTTGAATTATTGCAACTTTAGCACTACCATATCCGACCCAGCAACATTGCAGAATGGCTTGAATGCAAATTTAAAATTAACACATTCTGTTAAATTCAAATATTGAGTTTATAAAGATGGAGAACCAAGTGTTTAAAAAGGCCAGAATGTTTCTAATCAAAATAATTAAACACATGTCTTTAGGTAAAAAACATGCAATCGTAAACTTAAATTAAGTGAGCCAGAACAAAAAAGTGCATGATTGCAGGAACTGGATACGACCCACAACAGCCAGAATACAACCATTTCAGCAACCTGGTTCTTATGTACTCAATCATCTCAATTCTGAGACTCTTCTTCCATTACCTTTAAAACATATTTTGGGAACTACAGCTATTAATGCCTGACAAATTAAGTAAACCCAGGAAGAAAAGTGTGCCTGGTTATACCCTTGAATTTAAATTTGCAAGAACACAAGCACAGCACTTCATAGCATAAACTAACCACTGATACTTACCCAAGAAAACTACACTATATACCTATGACAGCATCAGTGTTCTTGCAATTGCAACTTCAATGCATATTGTTTGCAATACAATGTAGTTGTTAAAAATGTGTATAGTAGCCAGGGGTTTTTTTTACTAAGAAAGTGACGCCGATAATCGGCGTCTTCCCCTACCAGAATTTTTCCCCTAAAACTACCATTTCCCCTCCAAAAATATACTTTTTCACCAAAATGTAATATTTTACCCTCAAAGAAATGTTTTTTTCTTTCTTTTGGGAAGTCGACACTTATCCTATTTGTAACATGTACAACGATCTCGCTCTCTCTCTCTCTCCCGACGAACACTCAAATCTGGGAATCCCAGTGATTCTATATATAGCTCTTAAATTACGTCATGGAAATCGGGCAACTAATCGTATTAATCATGTGACTATTTTACTGGATTCCGGTCTTGCGCGAGAAGGGTGATTCGTCAATTAATTACCGGAAACCAGTCCAGTTTTCATCCGGGTTATGTGAAAGCCAAGATGGGTATAAACGTTAAAACAGAAAAAAGTCTCACAATTGGCGTTCATACACGAACAAAATAAAACGTTCGGACTCGGAAAATAATAATTGCGTTGACGCATTTTTTAAGAATGAATCATCAAAAACCGTTGAAACCCAGCAGGATTCGGAGGTACATGTAATCAACATCGATTAATACTGTCGGATTATTGTGAAAGTGAAAGTAGACAATCGGCAGCGGGTGTCAGACAATTCACCCCCAAGACAATTCACCCCCTGGACAACTCACCCCCAGAATTTGCACCTTTCCCTTCCAATACTGTAGCAGATCTAGATCGTCAACCCATTCATCATGAAATTGAAATCACAATATTGAAATCGTTCCCCTGCCCCAGTTGAAAACATTTCCCATTATTAGATCTACCCCTGCAACTTTATTTAGGACTTTGACTTTAATATCATACTTGTTCATGTGTTTAAGAACAAAAAGGTCAGAGACATGTCTCTTTTTCTAAAAAAAAACCTGAAGTCTGTAGGCGAGTTATAGACATTGAAATGAACAGTTTTTGTTTTTTCCCCAAATATGTCTTTTTCGCGCTCAATTTTCCCATTTTACCCAGCGTCCAGCGTCTTCCCCTTTTTCTAGAAAAAAACCCTGGTAGCTCTTAAAGTTGCACACACAAATTTGTAACACAAATCTTCCAAAATTCAAAACAATCAATAGACAAATGTCAAATTTCTATGAGAGACAGATTACCAATATCTTCGCAAGATTACTACAACTATTCCATGCTGTTTCCTCAAACTAAATTGGGATAAACCGATATGGTTATTAAAGACCCTATTAGTAAATATTCTGGTAAACTATCTTTACAAATGTGAAAGCATCCCTACTTTTATGTATTAAAACATTATCATGGATGAATATTGTGTATTTGTCAATAAATAAAACTTACAGTTACTTGTTCAACAAAAAAATATATGGTACACGATTAAGTTCCATGGTCTTTGCTACAAACAACAGGTTCATTTTATAATACCTATATTTTACTTGTATTAAGCACAGAGTAACTGCGATAAGCTGGTCTGAAATCCAGCCAGACTTGATTGTGTCTGGGGATGACAACGGGCTGCTGGGGGTGTGGCAGGTGGAGGACAATCGGCAGGCTGCCCACAGGCTTGACAAGACTGGAATCACAGCGTTAGCAATGGCGCCCTTCAGTGCTGGACTTACTGCAGTAGGGTAAGATTAAGTCGTTTGATCATGAAATGATGCAAGGTATTGACAGATTCAAAGGACAATGTTGATAATTATTTATTTTTGTCCTCTTTTGGACGCATGGAGCTTTTCCTTTAACTTAAAAAAAAACATGCTGACGATCTGGCAATTGCAAATAGTAAATCAAGAGTGAGCATTTCAGATATCCCGCTCTCCATGTTGTGTTAAGTTTCGGGCCTTTGACTTTTTTTTTTAAATACACTTTTTCAGATTTTTTTCGGCAATGCTTTCAGTTACTGACCTGATTTTTAGTGAGTTATTCTACCTGCATGATTTACAGATTAGAATTATTTTATCGTGTTTTTCAATTTGTATTTTACAGAAAAAAAAATTAAGTTAAAAAGCAATCATTAAGAAAACAAAAATGAAAATTGAAAAATGAATTGAAATCAATTCTTATGTGTTTTTGTTTCCCTCTGTACTGAATTAGTATACTGTGACCTTAATTGTGGCCGTTAAATTTGCAGTAAGTTTACATAAACACCAAATTTACTTCTGTTGTTAAAGTTTTGAAAAAATATCGGCTGCTAAATATGAAGCAGGTAGGAAACTTCCAATTGACCACTCGCCAGCTGTCAATCAAACTCACGTAATAATCAATCAGATTTCGTTTATTGCGGACACTTGGACCGACAAACAAAGACACTCTGAGTAATGGATAAAGCGATTTATGAAAACACAACTTAGTGGGCGGAGTGATTGCGTATTTGGGGACTGGTCAATTACAGCGTGTGCGCCAAATGTTCAAAAATTTTACAAATCTTGGAAAAAGCAATGTGAAGAATATACTCTCAGATAAAAATATGTAGGTGTTGACAGCTTCTGAAATATTTGGAGGAAAACACCTTGTTAATTCCATGTCATAAAAACATATTATAGTCTGAAAAAAAAATCAACTGGCTTGTCGTTGTTTGGGAGCATTTTGTCGAATTTAACACCCCTGTATAGTTAAAGTGTGTTTGCCTTTCATTGCTTAAGAATATGTTATGTTATAAAATATATAATTAAATATGAAATTATCATTAATCTAGTTTTAGTTCAAATCGTTTAATTTCTTTCTCATATTCTCATAATTATTCATGCAATAATCTTTGTAATTAAGGATATTTTATGTGATAAAATGTAAAATAATGAAATTATCATAAATCTAGTTTTAGTTCAAATCGTTTAATGTCTTTCTCATATTCTCATAATCATTCCTGCAATAATCTTTCTAATTATTCCTGAACCTTTACAGATTCAAGTCTGGTCTAATACTCCTGCTGGATGTAAAGAAAGGCTCCCAGGTGGTGTGTAGCCTCAAAGGTCATGATGAGGAGCTTCATGCCCTGGCCTGGAGCCCTGTGCCCGGGGAGAACTTCAAGCCTGCCCCGCCCGCAGAAGCCCCAGATATTACTGACCTGGAGACATTCGGTGTTGGTAAGTGATAGCAGGAATAAGGGGAAACATATGTATTTGTATTAACTGTCAGAACTAAAAGTGAAATTTAAATGACCCATGGCTTAATTATATATATATTTTTTGTCCCCATTTCTGCAGTATTTCATATTGAAGTCTAAATAAAAAGTTTAATATTCAAAATCATGATTGCACAGAAGGTAAAGTTAAGAAAGTATATACAATGTTCATGGTCAGTTGTGTTAATTTATTTTGTTGTAAGTTTAATACTTTGCAGTTAATCACTGGCATTATTTCTTTTTGGAGATGCATAAATAAACAAACCAATACTTCCAAGGTTGCCCTAAGGACCAGAAGTTTTAAAAAAACAATCAAGAAATGTAGAGAATTGGTAGGTTTTATATGTTTTTAACCAGGTTTTTAACCAGGTTTTCCGAAGGAAAAAACTGGTTATTAGATTGGCGAATGCGGGCGGGCTGGCTGGCTGGCGGGCTGGCTGGCGGGCGGAACAAGCTTGTCCGGGCCATAACTATGTCGTTCATTGTCAGATTTTAAAATCATTTGGCACATTTGTTCACCATCATTGGATGGTGTGTCGCGCGAAATAATTACGTCTATATCTCCAAGGTCAAGGTCACACTTTGAGTTCAAAGGTCAAAAATGGCCATAAATGAGCTTGTCCTGGCCATAACTATGTCATTCATTGTGAGATTTTAAAATCATTTGGCACATTTGTTCACCATCATGGGACGGTGTGTCGCACGAAAGAATCACGTCAATATCTCCAATGTCAAGGTCGCCACGACTAAAAATAGATTATTTTTAAAAACAAACTTACAAAGGGGGTTAATTTTGTTTGTTCATTTCAAAAGTTCAGTTTGAGTTTTCTCCCTTTATCAGATTTTTTTTTCACAATGAAAACCTGGTTTTGTGACAATTTTGTCCCTTGTTTATAAATATAGTTTCCTGTAGTTTAAAAATCAGGCAATATATGTGCAATTCAGCTAAGACTATTTTATCTTCAACAGAAACATACAGTCACAACCCATTTTGCGTGTTTATTAATGCACCTCAAAACAGAGGTGGTGCCAGTGATTGAAGGCCGTGTAAGAACATTGTTAAAAGACAATATTTGTAAAAATCAAAATTATTATATATTTATAATTATGAAATTTGTTTCTATTGAAAAGAGAAGGTAAAACATTGTTTATGCAGATAAGTTTTGGTCAGAAATAGAAAAACATGAATGCATGCATCTAAAAGGCAGGATTCAACATCAATTGAAAGCTGTGGATCCCTGTTGAAAAAAATATAGATAACAAAATGTCTCATATTTATTTTACTTAAACAGAATATGATTTGAAATTTTAAATTAAAAAGAAAAATAAGTTAAAAAAAAATGAAATCCAATAAATTGAACAAATACATTTTGTATATATAATTTTGTAAATATAAATATAGCAATCAATGATGGCCAAGTATCAAGGTTTTTAACCCTTTGCATGCTGGGAAATTTGTCGTCCGCCAAAATGTTGTCTGCTGAATTTCTAAAATTAGCATTTTCTTCGATTTTTTTTAAAGAATACTATCAGAATAGCAAAAAGTTTGGATCCTGATGAGACACCACATTCTGTGGCATCTCATCTGGATCCAAACTGTTTGCAAAGATCTTCAAAATTCGGTTCCAGCACTGAAAGGGTAAAAGTTGTGTATTAAGTTAGACATAGGAGTGTTGATGACTATTAGGCCAAAAAAAAAATAGTCTTGGTTCAGGGAACCCGACCGACCCTATTTTTTGCCCCCGACCCTAACGATTTTTTGGTCCATGGAAAAAAATCTGATGGCGAAAATGCTAAAATCTCGTAAAATTTCATTGAAAACAGCCACCATTTAAACCTGGATTGGTTTTCTATATTTTTCTCTTTGTTTCAATGAAAGTGTTCGCAATTTGAACAGTGAACAAAAACCGGTCTGCACCTGTATACGAGACATTGCTTGACCTTATTGTTATTGAAGTGCGCATGCTAGCTGGCCAATCAACATTGAGCTCGCTTACACATGAAATAACGTTGTTGAATGAAATGTAAAAATGGGTGGAGCTATGGAGTAATATTCGGTAATTCATGCGCAGACACTGTGCACTTTGAATACACAGTTAAAATTGTCGTCTGCAAACAAAATAGCGGCCGGTCGCAAATGTCGTATTATTAAAGATTAAAAATGAAAAGAAGCGTGACAATAATTTAATTATTTCCAAGCTGTCTATTGATCTGAATTTAAAAGTGATAATTAAATAATTAGTTCTATGTCGATGATGTTACAACTTTCTGTCAATTTCCGATCAAATGAAAAGATGATAATTAATTAATTTGTTTGTTTTACTCGCACACTATGCTAACTGACAGCAGCGTATTTTAATCAAATGAAAATGTGAAAAACACGCGCGGTTTAATTGTAATTAAAGTGTCGTATTTTTAACACATAGGAAGAGTCATTCATCTAGTCTTCTATAAAAATGGAATTAACCACTTTGTCTCTACAGTCGCTAACATGGCGTCTTTAACCTTAAAGCGTCGTTGGACGAAATAGAGACATAAAAAAAATAAATTAAAACACAAAACACTAGAGCATTCCAAGAGTCATGGAAACTTGACAACAATTGGCTTCGCTTTGATAATGAATCAAAATCAATGTACTGTGACGCCCTTAGCCTGTACAAACCAATAGCAACATTCAAATTTATGTACACTGCTCACTTCCTGTGCGATGCGCTCAAACCCATTGCCATTTTATAAAAAAATGTACCAGAAGAAAGACTTGTGCTATTCTGAGGTTACCCTCCTTTTGACAGCCACTATTCAGACTCTTGAGCACCTGTCGGAGACTAGGTCAGGTCTCATGATGAAAAAAATTCTGAAGGTCACACCCCAAACACCAGAGACTGATAAAGATGGCTTGTTCACTTTTGAATATGAAGGTCACACTATTACAGACAGACAAACAAAAAATGGTTGGCTCAAAGAAATTTTGGGCCAGCGCTAGCCCTGAAGAAGTGCATAAAGAGCTAGGAATATTGAATAATATACAACGACTAAATACCACATGTGCAATGTTAATCATTTGGTCAGTGTTTAAACAATCATGGGTGCATTAACTGACCCTTTTTCACCCTGAAATCAGTCGACTGGTAAAAAAAAAAAAGAAAAAAAAAAAAAAAGAAAAACCTACCTACCCTCCTACATTTTTCTGGCCATGTTCCCTGAACCAAGACTATTTTTTTATTTGGCCTTATTAACCTTTATTAACCTGTTTATTTCCACCTTGGCATCATATTTGGGAGACCATTTCAATTATTCCACGTATGTAAGTTAAAATTCCTAAATCAGTTGTATTTATTTCTTAGACACAAAATTAGATGTGTCATGCCAAATTGGGTCTTATGCCAAATGCGGCCAGCGTAGCCATAGACCAACATGCATTCGTCCAAACTGGCCATGAGCTACTTTTTAACCAGGTTTTCCGAAGGAAAAAACTGGTTATTAGATTGGCGAATGCGGGCGGGCTGGCGGGCTGGCTGGCGGGCTGGCGGAATAAGCTTGTCCGGGCCATAACTATGTCGTTCATTGTCAGATTTTAAAATCATTTGGCACATTTGTTCACCATCATTGGACGGTGTGTCGCGCGAAATAATTACGTCGATATCTCCAAGGTCAAGGTCACACTTTGAGTTCAAAGGTCAAAAATGGCCATAAATGAGCTTGTCCGAGCCATAACTATGTCGTTCATCGTCAGATTTTAAAATCATTTGGCACATTTGTTCACCATCATTGGACGGTGTGTCGCGCGAAATAATTACGTCGATATCTCCAAGGTCAAGGTCACACTTTGAGTTCAAATGTCAAAAATGGCCATAAATGACCTTGTCCTGGCCATAACTATGTCATTCATTGTGAGATTTTAAAATCATTTGGCACATTTGTTCACCATCATGGGACGGTGTGTCCCACGAAAGAATCATGTCAATATCTCCAATGTCAAGGTCGCCACGACTAAAAATAGATTTAAAAAAAAAAAAAAAAACTTACAAAGGGGGTTAATTTTGTTTGTTCATTTCAAAAGTTCAGTTTGAGTTTTCTCCCTTTATCAGATTTTTTTTTCACGATGAAAACCTGGTTTTGTGACAATTTTGTCCCTTGTTCCAGTATAAAGCAACGCAAGTTTTTTTTATTTAATTAGGGGACTGGACAGCTTTTGACCAGCCTGCATGAATGTGAAAGCTGTTATGTGGCTAGGCTGTCTACATATGGCATTTTGCGGATCATAATACTTAAGTTGCAATATTCCTCAATAAATAAAGCAACAAGATTATATGTGTTGATATAAGTTGCATTGTTTTAAGTCTTTCTTTGTAAAACTGCTAATTTCTATGATGACTTATCTATGATGTAATTTCTTTTCAGACGATTCCTGGCGCAAGAAGCCTAAGGAACCATTGGTCAGCACGGAGTCTGAGGGATTCGGTGAGGATGGATGGCTGCTGGCCTCGGGCTGTCGAGACAAGACCATCCGACTGTGGAGCACCAGCAAAGGGAGACAACTGGGGATGTACAAGCTGCCAAACCCTGGGAGGCGGGACCCGAAGGCGAAGGAGGAGCGAGGGGGGCGGAGTCAGCCCTGGATCACCATCCATTGGCTAACACAGGCGCCCAATCACATCATATCTAGCTCACTGAGGTAAACCAATATTCAGGGCTGAAAAGTTTCTGTTTTCAGATGGAATTACATTTTTGAGGTAACCTAAAATTATTTTGCATTTTTGGGGGGCATGATGGGTGGGCAGTTAAGGGGTTTCCTATTTTACAAAAGCCATGTTTAAAACAATATGATTTGAAAAACAATAAGAAGACACACTTTGAAATTTGCTAAAATGCTGATATTTATTGAATGTTTTCATGGTACACAATGATTTTGAGATAAAGCTTTGCTGAAGGTGATCCTTGGATTTAGTTAAGGATGTCTGTCTGTGGTATCGGCCCTCTTAATGAATACATACTTATTTTGGAAGTGGGAAAAAAAACACGAATGTTTTATATGTCAATCTATTGTTAAATTTGTATTCTTGGACATAACAACGAAAACTGCATTTAAATCGACATTGTTTTGACAAACTACTGACCAGACTTAGCTCCCTGTAGTAATCTGTATCATGTACATTGTTCTCATAATATTGGCCCTTCTGATTGTTTGCTAAGGTTTTTAAAAATAGTATTGTAGTGGAAAAAGGAAACTCTTGCTCATGTTGTTCTTTTAATATTTTTACATTTTAAATAAGAAATAATATTTTTCGGTCATGGTTTGTTGTCGAATAACCCACAGTAAGGAGTATAGATGCGTAGGAATTAAATTGCACGAGTGATTTGATGATATGCATCTATACAACTTACTGTGTGTTATTCGAAAACTAACAATCATAGAAAAATATTATTTCGATTCTTACACGATTCTAATTGATTTGGTTCAAGTTTTAGGACGTGAACTATATTTTTCAATACTCCGCCCTTCTTAGTACAAAGTTCACTGTTTAGGGACGTCATTGAATTGTACAAACATATGACGTCGTTTTCATTTACAAATATTTTGCAAATGACGTCACTTTCATTGAAAACAACAATCGTAGATACTTAATGACGTCACGTTTATTGATGCTACTGAAAAGCTGACATGCTATAAATGTTTTCTGAATTACCTTTCCTAACAAATAACATTCTTTGTAGGCGTGGTTATGCCAATAATCACCAAATATACAATTAGTTGTTTCATTACACTTATATACATGCTATATTTATTACATTTCTTTTAGAGCGGGTTTTAGCACGTGCATTTTACTGCAATATTTTCTTTATTTATTTGGAACTATTTTCTAAACATTAAGCTCCACCCATAAGTTATTGCAGAATAACCCACGCTTGATTTCCTTCTTTGTCTATAGAAAACAAGTCACGTGCCGTGGTAGAATAAAAAATAAGCAGCATAAAAAACATTTGATAAAGCTACTATTCATCCATAAACAAACAAACATAGTTGTGTGTTGTGTAATTTAAAAATCATAGCATCATTCTGGAATAAACATGACCTATGTTCCAATGAACACTGGAAATCATAAGAATGATCATGCATGTACGATGTGAACCTAAATTTAGTTTTATAACATGACCTATGATCCAGGAGTGAAATAACGTAATGCTTAATTTTGTTTATTACACGGGTGTTATTACACTAGTTATATAACTGTGAAATGACGTCATTTTTGTGACGAAATGACGTCATTATCCCAGCAAATTTCTTCAGTTAAACTCTTTTACAATGTGAATAAAAAGGTGAAAAGAGCATAAAATTAAGAGAAAATGTGTTGGCCATGTTATAAATAGAATCTTAGATTCGTGGTCATTTTGTATTGAATTTATTAAACTCGTCATCTAAATAAAGATAAAAACTCGGCAAGCCTCGTTTTTATCTTTATTTAGATGACTCGTTTAATAAATTCAATACAAAACGACCACTCATGCAAGATCCTATATTTAGTGCAGATTCATTCATACGACAGAAAGACACACATTTGTTTTATGGATAATTTCGGCTTAGAGGACTGGGTGGGTCACGTAAGAATATTGAATATAAAATATATTTTTATTAACAACTGGTAGCAAGATGAGTTGCCGATAATTGGTCAGTAACCACATTTAAACTAACTCTGTTGACCTGTAAATTCTTTTCAGCTCAATTCAACAGTGCCAAATGCCCATAATATCACTTTAACAACCGGCTTATCGTTTATGTCTATGACCTAAGTTTTAGTTTGATCTGTGATTTTGAAATAGATGAAACATACAACTATAAGCGGATGTACACATGCGTTTTGTTAAAGCTTGATGTACACTGTTACAATAAATACAATTTGAAAATGTATGATCATTACATCTCAGTATAGTACAGGTGTTTTTTATGCTCCCATATATATATATTCATGTGATATAACTGATAGGGGACGGACATTTCTAGGTTAAAGTTACATTTCCAGAGAAAACTCCACATGCATTTAAACAAAATTTCTTTATAATTTGTGTCTTTCTTTGGCTACAGCTATAGAATGAAAAAAGCACAGATAAACTGCTTCAAAGCAAAACCCATTTCAATATATATTTTAGGCATAAATTTAGATTGCAAGTCAAGCAATCTGAAGTATATAAAATACTTTTTTACAGTGGAGATTTGCTGTTGTGGGACATCACAAAATCGGGAAAAGAGAAGAATAGCTTCTTCCACAAGAGTGGCAGAGGACATTTGCGTTCTGTGTTCAACATTTGCCCAGTGGGAGAGGACACTCTATGTACAATCTCCATGGATAGACAGGTATGTTGACCTGGTTTGCTGATGAGACATGGTCAGTGACTTAACACAGTCTTAGGCTCATACTTTATTCTGAACTCAAAATATTGACCAATGAGAATGCTTTGCCACAAATGAGCATCTGTTCCAATTGGTTAAATGTATGAGATTAGATCTCAGAACTTACCAATTAATGATTGTAGTTGTGGGTAAAAGTAAAAAGGTAAAATGAGTATAAACTGTAACATGCCTTGGTTTGTGCTCTTAGGCACATCCATTCAGTTGATTAAGTTAGTAAAAAAACAATTGATATAATAGTAATAAAACTGTTGCCCTACCCTGGTAAGACTTACTTTCTGTTTTGTATAAAAAAAAGTATCTTCCATCTGTTTTGGGTGTCATGAACAACTGTGTTGTTACTTGAAGCACTATAATTCTAATGTTTTATTAAGCAAAGATTATGTGTGTGCATGGTTGTATATGTGTTCTATGCCACTATTTTGGCCACTGTGGTCTGTTTACTGCAGATAATGTTCTGGGACATCAAGCTCAGATGTCAGCAAGCTATAATGCCTTCCCTTGGTGGATATGTGTATGCCATGAAAGTGTCACCATTTGATCCAGGTAGATACTGCACTGTTTCAGTTAGTTTTGTCCTCATTTGATTTTTGTGTCAGAATTGTTTCATGCTTCCATTTGTTCTTGTCTTAAACGTTACTATTTGTTATTGCAGTGCTATTGCAAGAAATGTTATGCCTGACCCTCGTTATACCCCCATTTCCATTGGTAATGGGGGCTATATAGGAGTCGCTTTGTCTGGCGGTCTGTCAGTCTGTCAGACCCAAAATTTTCATCCGATCTTCACCAAACTTGGTCAGAAGTTGTATCTAGATGATGTCTAGGTCAAGTTTGAATATGGGTCATGCTGGGTCAAAAACTAGGTCACAGGGTCACATAGAACAATTTAAACCGAAAGTTTGTCCGGACCATAACTATGTAATTTATCCCTAGATTTAAAAATGACTTGGTACATTTTTTCACCATCATAGGACGGTGTGTCATGCGAAAGAAGTACGTCGATATCTCCAAAGTCAAGGTCACACTTGGAGTTGCACATAAATGAGCTTGTCGGGGCGATAACTTTGTCATTTATTGTGAGACTTTAACATCATTTAGTACATTTGTTCACCATCATTGGACGGTGTGTCATGCGAAAAAATTATGTTGATATCTGCAATGTCAAGGTCACTCTTTGAGTTCAAAGGTAAAAAATGGCCATGAATGAGTTTGTCCAGGCCATTACTTTGTCATTTATTGTGAAACTTTAAAATCATTTGGCACATTTGTTCACCATCATTGTATGGTGTGTCATGCGAAAGAATTACGTTGATATCTCCAAGGTTAAGGTCACACTTGGAGTTCAAAGGTAAAAAATGGCCATAAATAAGCTTGTCCGGGCCATAACTATGTTGTTCATTGTGAGATTTTGTAAAAATCATTTAGCACATTTGTTCATCGTCATTGAACAGTGTGTCATGTGAAAGAATTACATCGATATCTGCTACGTCAAGGACACACTTTGAGTTCAAAGGTCAAAAATGGCCATAAATGATCTTGTCTGCGCCACAACTATGTCATTAATTGTGAGATTTTAAAATTACTCGGTACATTTGTTCACAATCTTTGGATGGTGTGTCATCCGAAAGAATTACATTTATGTTGAAATCTCCAAGGTCAAGGTCACACTTTGAGTTCAAAATCAAAACCATAAATGAGCTTGTCCGGGCCATGACTATGTCGTTTATATGAGAATTTAAAATGACTCTGCTCATAAATTTTGTTCACAGTCATTGTCATGCAAAAGAATTCAAGAGTTGAAAGGTCAAAATGGCCATAAATGATAATGGCATAATAATTCTTAAAAATCACCATAAATTATCTTCTCTTGTGTTGTGAAGACAGCATGCAAAATATTCTGTGTCAATGCAGCATGTGGGGGTATACGTTAAGTCTGCGACAAAGCTCTAGTTAAATTTGTTGTGTTGTTTTCACCTGGTTATTCTGTTTAGTGTTTACGCTGTATTATGATGTCCATTAAATGTACCTATAATCAATATTGCCATGATGCTGTATTCCTCAGGGAGACTGAGTCTAGGTGTTGGGGATGGCATGATCCGAGTATGGAACTTGAACTCACCGCCAGGGGTCAGCGCTATGACTCAGTACTGGCAGGGTATTAAGTCAAAGGTCACTGCAGTAAGTAGGGAGAATATTGAACATTCACGATAACTGTTCAATTGTGAAAAAGTTATTGTATTGGCCAAATGGGTTGTGTTATAAAGCATGCTGTTATGAATTCTGGTAAGGTTTTAGTGTGTAACTTTTGTATGGGATGTAGAGCTGAAACGATTCAATCCCATGCATCGAAAATTGGTTCGAAATGCGTTGGTTCGATTACAATACCAAACCTAATAAAACGATTTGATTCTTTAACATATAGACATATATGTACATAGATATGTAAAGCTCGCTGTATTCTGACTATTTGATACGGAAAGGTGTAGGTTTTATCTTAACCTGTAATTATGACGTGCGCGAATGGCTGCTTATTGCTTTAGTCATCCAATCAATAAGCGCGTTACGGTCTACTTTTGGAAGCGTCAAAATGGCTGAACAAGTTGTGGCCGACAAATTAAAATTATCAGATGCGCCTAAGAAGCTAAAATAAAAAAAGTGGCAGTATTTTGTGTTTCCGGATGTGAGCCTTCCCGATAAAGCAGTGTAAACTGTGCTTCAAGGATGCAAGCATAACGTTGATTTAGCAAGACTAAGAGGTAGCACAAGTGCAACTACTCAAGTCGCCAGCCAGAAAAGTAGTTATGTTTCTGTTGGGAATTTGTTAAGTTTATTAGAGAATGTGCTTTGTCCTACAGGTAACAGGTGATGCTGTCATGGCGCAATGGTAGACATGCTTGTAGCGGTTTTGATATAAGTATTATAGTGATAGTACTATCACTCCACTGATTCCAGATGTTCTTATGATTATTTATTTAATTTTATATTATTGTGTATTCAACACAATCTTCTAGTCAGAAGTTTTTTATATTAAAATTGAGTCCTAATTTGCTATTCTTTTTTATGTGTTTTATTGAAATATTGACATAGTTTGATAGACAATTGGCAGTTTCTTGCAAAATATTTCCTACAAATGTTAATTAAACACACTTTCAACAGTTTTTAAAACACTGTTTAACCAACCAAACTATATCAAACAAACACACAATTTGACAAATGCCCAAGATATCTAGTTATGCAACACTTTTGAACAGAAATGTTTATTTTGAGGCAGAAGAGTGAATATATGATAAAACTAGGTTTGAAGATGAATCGAATTGAAAAAATCGGTATTGGAGTGTCTGAAATCGAAATTGAATCGAGCTGTTGGTGAATCGTTGCAGCTCTAATGGGATGTAAATATGTTAAAGGGATAAATCAGTTTTGCACTCAACTTCTTGACTGTGTACAATCAATTAGTGACCATAGTTTGTTTTTTTATAGTATGACGATCCAGTCCATTATTTAGTTATTTATTGTCTGGTCAAAGCTTCAATAATAGAATTGTCCTTTGCGCTTCTTTTATCCTAAAAAATTATGCATACTTTTACGGTTGTCTAAAACGGACTTTATCTTGGTGATATTTTGTTGTCAATAGTTGGACTTAACATTAAAATTATATGTTTAGAATTTCCATTTGAGCTTATCAAAACTGGCACAATTCTAAGGAAATGAATACTCAAAGTTATCACTAAACATAATAAGAGCAGGGTCATGTGAAAACAGATCTTATGTCATATGCAGCTCCAGACTAGCTGTTTAGGGTCATGTGAAAACAGATCTTATGCCATATGCAGCTCCAGACTAGCTGTTTAGGGTCATGTGAAAACAGATCTTATGCCATATGCAGCTCCAGACTAGCTGTTTATTCATAGTCTCACAGACTGCTGCAGATGCGCAGGCTAGTCTAGGCAGGCAGGCAGACTAGAGATAAACTAACCCATATGGTATAATACTCATTTTCGCATGACATGGCTCATAATAAACTTGAGCTTGTGTGTTTGTTAGAAAATTATATCTAACTCGAGTTATCACATAGTTCATTTCCATCAAAGTGTGTTTGCCTTGTACTGTAAAAGGGATAGTCTTCACAAGTTAACTCGTAATATTAGAATAGATGCAATTACTTAAACATTATTGCACGAACATAAATGGTAATAGTCTTGATATCGAAGCATTAATGTTTAGTAGTATTCATGTACATCTCACAACACTATCTAGACTTTTACAGAGATTTATAATTATGTTTTACTGCTATACATAGCCGTATACATAGCCGTTGACATTATTTGTCAGTACATTTGAGATATTGCCATACACAGATCACTGTAATGGTTTATCATAATTTATGAATGGATGAGTAGCAAAAATAGTTTGTCTTATTGGGCAATATAATGCAAAACTTTGCATCCCTGCTATGGACATTGATTTTGTTTGTTCCAGTTGAGTTGGCACCCAGCCAAGGAGGGCTTGCTGGCATATGGGACAGAGGATGGACGAGTGGGAATATACAACACCCTGTCCAACAAGTACGTGTGCGGTCTTCAGGGCCTGGCTAAGAGTTTGTTTATTATTGGAGCGTTGCTCTGGCAATTTTGAGCCTAATGCATGTGCTTTAAGTGTCATCGCAGATAAACCAGTGCAGTCAGCACAGGCTAATCAGGGACAACACTTCCCACTTTTATGGATTTGTTTATTTAATGATAGTCTTTTTTTTAAACATATCAGTCTAGATGGAGAGTTTTGTCCCTGATTATTCTGTGCAGTCTGAGAAACCAGCTTAGCTGAGGAATGTATGTGTGGGTGCACTGAATTCTGTTATCATGACTGAAATACTGTTGAAAACGAAATGTCTCAGTAAGAAGACTCCTTACTTAAGGGCATATTTAGTATCCATTTCAACACTAGTAGTGGGCACTTTCAGAGTGGGAAGAATCTATGGCAATGAGTTAGACCAAAGTTTTAAGGTGTGTTGCAATGTTCATTTAGTCACATCGCTATAACAATTATCATGTCCCCATTCGAAGAAGAGGGGGTATATTGTTTTGCTGGATGTAGGTTGATCTGTTGGTAGTGCAGTTAGTTTCCAATCAATAACTCGTCAACAGCTTGATACTTCACTTGTGCATTGGCCTTAGATAGAAGATGACCCCTATTGAAATTAGGGTCACTATGTCAAAGGTCAAGGTCATTGTCACAATAAGTGGGAAAATCGTGTCTGATCAATAGCTCATCAACAAATTTACCAATTGGCTTGATACTTAACATGTGCATTGGCCTTGGACAGAAGATGACCCCTGAAATAAGGGTCTCTATGTCAAAGGTCAAGGTCATTGTCACAATATGTGGGAAAATCGTTTCTGATCAATAACTCAACAACAAATTTACGGATTGGCTTGATACTTCACATGTGCATTGGCCTTGGACAGTAGATTACCCCTTTTGAAATTGTGTCACTTGGTCAAAGGTCAAGGTCACTGTCACAATAATTGTGAAAATTGTTTCCAATCATTAACTCATCAATGAATTGACCGATTGGCTTGATACTTCACATGTGCATTGGCCTTGGACATCAGATGACCTTTATTGAAATTGGGGTAACATGTTCAAAGCTCAAGCTTGGTGCCATATGTCACGGAAGGCTGAACTCTTGCTTAACAATTGTTCCTACCAGTTTTTAATTAGTGTTACCCGCCCTTAAAACAACACAGCTATTTCTTTATGAACATTAATGATTTCGTTCACACAGGTTGGCAAAAAATAACATAATCAGAGTTTTTCACGGAGAGCATGTCTTCCAGGATGTTCATAAAGAGATTATTGCATTGAATATCTCAATCAATTCCTGTACTGATGATAGACAGTAGATGACCTCTATTGAAATTTGGGTCACTAGGTCAAAGGTCAAGGACACTGTCACAATAAGTGTGAAAATCATTTCAGATAAATGACTTGTAAACAAATTGACCGATGGACTTAATACTTATATTTGCATTGGACAGTAGATGACCCCAATTGAAATTGGGGTCACTAGGTCAAAGGTTGTGGTCACTGTCACAATAAGTGTGAAAATTGTTTCTGATCAATAACTGGTCAATGAATTGACTGATTGGCATGCTACTTCCCATGTGCATTTGCCTTGGACAGTAGATGACCCCTTTTGAAATTTTGGTCATGACTAGGTGAAAGGTCAAGGTCACTGTCACAATAAGTGTGAAAATTGTTGCAGATCAATAACTCGTCAAAGAATCAACTGATTGGCTTGATACTTCACATTTGCATTTGCCTTGGACAGTAGATGACCCCTATTGAAATTGGGGTTACTTTTTCATCGCCCTGTTTAAGGGGGCATATGTCCCGACCGTGGAACTCTTGTTAAATATTATTTAAATGAAGACAGTATGAGACTAATAATTTTTATGCTCCCCCAAAAAAATTTGGGGGGAGCATATAGTCGCCGCTTCGTCTGTCCGTCCTTCCTTCTGTCCTTCCGTCCGTCCGTGCACAATTTTTGTCGGAATTCAATTAAACTTTATGGGAAGCTTCACCTCCAAAAGGAGGTGTGCATATTGTCAGCAAGTTGTGGTCGGATGATTTTTCACAGAGTTATGGCCCTTTGAAATTTTCCATTAACTGTACGTGTAGTGCAATTCTTGTCCGGGCTATTTATCAGCAACTAATGACCGGAATTCAATGAAACTTTATGGGAAGCTTCACTACCAAGAGGAGATGTGCATATTGTCAGCGGGTTCATGTCAGATGATTTTTCACAGAGTTATGGCCCTTTGAAATTTTCCATTAACTGTACATATAGTGCAATTCTTGTCCGGGCTATTTCTCAGCAACTAATGACCGGAATTCAATAAAACTTTATGGGAAGCTTCACTATCAAGAGGAAATGTGCATATTATCAGCGGGTTCTGGTCGGATGATTTTACAGAGTTATGGCCCTTTGAAATTTTCCATTTACTGTACATATAGTGCAATTCTTGTCCTGGCTATTTCTCCCCAACTAATGACTGGAATTCAATGAAACTTTATGGGAAACTTCACTTCAAAGAGGAGATGTGCATATTATCAGCGGGTTCTGGTCGGATGATTTTTCACAGAGTTATGGCCCTTTGAAATTTTATATAAAAAAATTATTGTCCCCCCAACTACTGTGCCCTCAAGACGTTTCCTTATATCTGAATATATAGTGCAATATTGTGACAAAAAATACTTTTTGGGAGCATCACCCGTCTCCGACGGTTTCTTGTTACATGTTGAACTGAGCCTGTTTAACAGTTCTGGCCTGATATTATAAGTATTGATTTGTTGTTAGTTTTTATTGACTGTATGTAAATGTAAAGTAAGCTCTGTATTAACTTTACACAAATTGGACCTGACCTAATGTTTGTTTTTAAAGAAAATTCATTTTTTGAGTTATTGTTATTCAGCAATTAAAATTCCATTAATAAAAAGATGAATGAATAAATAAAAAAACATATAGTCTGTGTATTATTAAGAGAGTACATTGTACCTATATTATTGTTTCACTATGTTTGACTTCATATGTAGGCACTCTTTCAGGCCTCCCCAGATATCAACCACATATCATCGTCGCACGGTGTATGTTGTAGCTTGGGCACCCGCCTCCACTTCTACCAGTAAGTCATAATAATGGTAAAATAGACTTCTTCATGCTTTGGAAATGGCCAATTGAAAATCTGTCATACATCCCAAACTGAATGTAAATGTTTTAATCAGCTAGAAAAATCAGACTCCTGGTTAAGGTAAATATTTAAAATGTGTTTATGGCTAATCATCCATCAAAATCAGTAGAAGTATAAATTATTTATCATCTTTTCATCAATAATATCTTTAAGTGTATTTCCTTTCTGCTTATTTGCGTTTAAATATGATACAAGTTATTAAAAGTCTTAGCAGTCCAGTGGTTGCATTTTAGATTTTCTGTCTAAACGTCATTGGATTAAAGCCAGTGGAAGGCACTCATTTTTATACGCCCGTTTTAAAAAAACGGGACGTATTATAGTTTCACCTTGGCGGTGTGCGGGCCGGTGGGCTGGCGTTCGGTGTCCACAGCAGTTTCCACTCTCTAATTCAAATAGTTTTCATCCGATCTTCACCAAACTTGGTCAGAAGTTTTATCTAGAAAATATCTAGGTCAAGTTTGAATATGGGTTATGCCGGGTCAAAAACTAGGTCACCGGGTCTCTTAGTGCATTTTAAGCATTAAGCATGGTTTCCGCTCTCTTATTGAAGTAGTTTTTATCCGATCTTCACCAAACTTGGTCAGAAGTTGTATCCGGACAATATCTAAGTCAAAATCGAATATGGGTCATGCCGGGTCAAAAACTAGGTCACGGGGTCACTAAGTGCATTTCAAGCATTTAGCATGGTGTCCGCTCTGTAATAGAAATAGTTTTCATCCGATTATCACCATACTTGGTCAGAAGTTGTATCTAGACAATATCAAGGTCAAGTTCGAATATGGGTCATGCAGGGTCAAAAACTAGGTCACTTAGTGCATTTCAAGCATTTAGCATGGTGTCCGCTCTGTAATTAAAGTAGTATTCATCCGATCTTCACCATACTTGGTCAGAAGTTGTATCTAGACAATATCTAGGTCAAGTTCAAATATGGGTCATGCCGGGTCAAAAACTAGATCACGAGTTTACTTAGTGCATTTCAAGCATTTAGCATGCTGTCCGCTCTCTACTTGAAGTAGTTTTCATCTGATCTTCACCAAATTTGGTCAGAAGTTGTGTCTAGATGATATGTAGGTCAAGTTAAAATACAGGTCATGGTAAAGTTATCAAGTTGTCCAAAACCTTCAAACAGGCGTATCTTGTGACAGTTTGGCACTCTTGTTATTTGTTAGTTTTTTTATACTCCTCCAAAAAAAATTGGGGGGGAGCATATAGTCGCCACTTCGTCTGTCTGTGCGTGTGTCCGTCCGTCTGTCCGTGCACAATTTTTGTCCGGGCTATTTCTCAGCAAATAATGACTGGAATTCAAATGAACTTATGGAAAGCTTCACTACCAAGAGGAGATGTGCATATTTTCAGCCAGTTCTGGTTGGATGATTTTTATGCTCACTTAAATTTATTTTGGGGGGAGCATATAGTCGCAGCTTCGTCTGTCAGTGTGTGCATCTGTCTGTCTGTCCGTTCGTGCACAATTTTTGTCCCGGCTATTTCTCAGCAACTAATGACTGGAATTCAATGAAACTTTATGGGAAGCTTCACTACCAAGAGGAGATGTGCATATTATCAGCCGGTTCTTCTAGGATGATTTTTCACAGAGTTATGGCCCTTTGAAATTTTCCATTGTACATAAAATGCAATTCTTGTCCGAGCTATTTCTCAGCAACTTATTACGGGAATTCAATGAAACTTTATGGGAAGCTTCACTTCCAACAGGAGATGTGCATGTTATCAGCCGGTTATGGTCTGATGATTTTTCACAGAGTTATGGCCCTTTGAAATTTTCTATTAACTGTACATATAGTGCAATTCTTGTCCGGGCTATTTCTCCCCAACTACTGACTGGAATTCAATGAAGCTATTTGCAGCTTAACTACCTTCATGAGATGCGCATGTTATTTGTGGGTTCTGGTTAGATGATTTATTTAGAGAGTTATCGCCCTTTGACATTTTTAAGTTGCTAAACCATCCATCGTATTATTTTGTCCAAAGTTATGCCCCTCAAGACGTTTCCTTTTATCTGAATATATAGTGCAATATTGTGACAAAATAAACCTTTGGGGAGCATCACCCGTCTCCGACGGTTTCTTGTTTCCTATGGCAATCACGTTAGAATATTTCAAAAGTTATGTATCAGTTATAATACAAATTTCATAACACAATTTGTATTTTAATACAAAAATCTCTGAACAAGTCCATTTAATTCAATGTGATGTACAAATGTGTTATACCATATTTTTTTCTTAAATCACATCTCTCTTGTTATGAGGAGTTCCTAAAGGTCTGTAGATTTGATATACTTTTGTTGATAATTTATAATATCTTACAAACAAACAAAATCTGACACTTTGTAATATGTATTTGAGATAAGTTAATCAATCAATTAAAGTATCTAGGTATTTTAAGGCATACTCTTATACTTAGTCTTGCTCATTTTAATCAGTTGGATAAATACAGTATCTTTTATACAAAATTATGATACATGTGAAACATGTAAACAAGTGTAACTTATTTATAAAAAAGATATATTCATTGTAGAAAAATAGATTCTTGATGACGTAATATACTGATAGGATATAGTTCACAAACAGCTCTTGCCTTTAAGTGGATACACCACGAATTTTGTCTGAAATTGTGTTAACTTTGTAACAAAATATGATCTCCTTTCATTATGAAAATTATGATAGATATGGTCTGAATGACTTCCAGATGACCTGTTTATGCCATTCTCAGAGCCTAGATCCTCATGCATGGATAGTTTAAGATTTTAATTATTGGAGTTTGTGTGTGTATTTTTATTTTCTTAAGGTTCTTCCATGCCGAAGGCTGCATTATGTAAGGACTCAGAGTGTTTCCCACCACTCCCGCTTAATAAACTTGCGCAACTCACAAAATGTGGGACAAACTATAGTTGAAATTTTGTGGCTGTATGATTGTTTTACTAAAAGATGTTGAGTTTTGGTGCGGCGTTGGGCTTAGGGAGAAAACCACACCTGTCCAGTATGGTGACCGTCCAGTATGGTGTCCACCAACAAAACTGACATGCACCCTGAGTAAGGATTGAGTTGGGCACCTAGTTGAGACGCAAGTTTGCCAAGCATTGCACTAAACTAACAGTTCATTGTAGTAGTAAATCTAACCTGCATTTGTACAGATGTTTGGTTCCCCTTTTTCAGGTGATACTGGTTCCCCAGTCATGTACAATGTGTACAGCTGTGGGGATGGGAATGTTCTAGAACATCAGACCCAGTGTCTGGACAGGGAGGCAGTCAATATAGGGCAGCTCATACAGGCAAACAACCCCCAGTACAGGGTAGGTATAGTTAAATGTAAATTGAAACTGACTGAGTTGAAATTGACTTGAATATGAACCAATTTAATCAAGAATTGATTTTAGACAATCATTGTCTGTTTCATTTTGTGAACAGCATATTACTTTTGTATGCATTACTGAAAATGTACCAGTTCACATCTTGGTTATTTAACATATTGTCAGGTAAACAAAATAAGTATGTGATGTGTCATATGAAAATGGGTATTATGCCTTGTGCAGTCAGCGTAGATCTGGACAACCTGCTCATTCCTGCAGTCTGGTCAGGAGCTACCTTGTCAGCTTTAAACCTTTGCATGCTGGGTAATTTGTCGTCTGCTAAAATGTTGTCTGCTAAATTTCTAAAATTAGCATTTTCTTCGATTTTTTTTTCAAAGAATACTATCAGAATAGCAAACAGTTTGGATCCTGATGAGACGCCATGTTCTGTGGCATCTCATCTGGATCCAAACTGTTTGCACAGGCCTTCAAAATTCAGTTCCTGTTTATGTCACACAAGGTTTCATGGCCTCCTTAGCCAAAATCATGACTTTTCATCAGATTATACATATGCAGAGGCACAACTTGAGCAACACTGTTTGGATGTGTCTTAATCCACATTTTTGCATGCAGGAGCTTATGTAATGTTAAGATTGTAATAAAGAGAAGAAGAATACTTACACCACTTTATTGCACAAGTCATGGTTATTGCTGGTGTTAATTTTTTTCAGGCCACTGGTAAGATGCCAACAAGAAGTGAGATTAGTTGGAATGCAGACTTAACAGTGGTTGCCATTGGAAATGATGATGGGTAGGTATTCTTACCTAGCCGATAGAAAAGTATATTAAAGCACTTATATTACTCTATGTGCCATAAAAAACGAATGCGGAAACGTCATATAAAGTAATTGTAAGCTGAACAGACCTTTTTTAATGAGGTAAATGCTTGGCCCTTTTGTGCATGTTTGAGAGTTTTAATTAAATTGTAGAAAAATCATAAAAACAATGCTTTTTTAAAATTGATTTTAGAATTTCATGTATAAAATGGTTCTTTAGTTGTTCGAACAGCTAATGTTGGTACTGAAAATTTCAAGTCAGTTCGGCTTATCTACGAAAAGCCTACTACATGCCACACCTGCCATATTCGCGCGAGAAAGAGTTTTATAATTTATGCAAGAGGTTTGAGTATTCCAACTATATTCATTCACAAATGGAAACATTATGTGAATATCGTGTTAAATGGAATATTTTTTAACGGAGCTTATATAGAAAAGAATCAATAAACAATGTTTGTATTATACATGTAGCGGAAGAAGTTATTTATGAATGATTAAAATAGTCCACTATCTGCTGCGTCCAAATGACGTAGTACAGGTCATTCATAATCTGAGGTTATTAATAGATTCGGAAAAACAACACAATAGTATTAGGTTACGCTTGTTTATATTCTCAATTTATAAAACGTTGAACATGAGTTCAACAATAACTTCAGGGATACGATAGACAACAACAAAAATGCTTCATAATCGCTTAAATTGAATATAAAAAACAATTAAATATAACAAGAATTATCTGTTTCGTAATCTCGTTCATGTTTCTACAGCGGGGTTAAATTTGATATTTCTGGGAAACGTTCTTTTGTTCTCAACAGAAAGCGGCAATCTTTTGTATTTACGGGTGCTTATAAAGCACTAATAGAAGGTTAAGCTTGTTTATATTCACAGTTCTCAAATTAAAAACGTTGAACATGAGTTCACCAATCACTACAGGTATACTATAGAAAACCTCAAAAATGCTTTATAATCGCTTAAACCGTATATTAAAAAAGCAATTAAATATAACAAGAAATATCTTTTAAAAAGGTAGTCAGCGTAAATGCTGTCTTGTAAATAAAGTTTGGGATTTAGGTTTCTAAATAAATAAACTGAAAACAAAAGTTTAACTATTGTTTTTGTTTTTTACTTGTAAGTCGCATATTCACCGCATAAAATGTGTGTTATCATTGTCAAACCACAAATTATTGTAGGTAGATAAAAATGATACTTCGGAAGTGCACATCATTTGTGTCCTCACATGCCTTATTATGAGTATATTTCTTCACTATCGAAATGTATCGTATGTTAATATTTTATTTAAACACAGTTTTCTTTTGACACATTTAAATCACACTTTCATAGCCGTGTCATGCGAAAATGGGTCTTATGCGTTTCGGTCAGCGTATCTTAAACCCAACATGTGCATTTGCGCAGTCTGGTCAGAGGCGATGCTGTTCGCTATAAAATTACTCAATGTGTTATGGTCTCATTATGTATCTCCTGACCAGACTGAGAGATGCGCAGGCTGAATGGGCTATATATATATATATGGGCGCATATGGAATAAGACCAATTTTCGCATGATGAGGGATTAAAAATCTCATTGCGAATTGTAAATGGCACATTTAAGAACAATGCTTTTCGATACAAAATTGAATTTAAAATAGCAAACTTGTAAATAAGGGCAGCCTATCAAGGCATTCAAGAACGATTTCCAGATGTGCTGACCAATTACGGCAAACATTGTAGTTGGATAATTAAACGATTTTCATCTTATCATGACACTATAATATTTGGGAAATTTTTGTTTTCTCATCTTGAAAGCAAAACTGTGTTTATCGATAGCATCAATTATATATTCCCCGGACAATTTAGTGAACGAGTACTGACCCTGAAATTCTGCGAGATGGATTTTTACGGGTAATTGTAACTGGGCCACAATTCGTGTCGTTTGAACATACTGAGAGTAGTCCAGAATTCCTTACACTGAACAGTGCTATATCCTTTGCGCTGAGCACAGACACGGTGATGTAGCCAAAGTTTAGAGGTTTTATCTCGAATCAGCCTATGAAATATTCGAAAATATTCACGCGTGTCTGCTGGCATATGTATAAATCATTTAAGGTGAAAAGCTGGGTAAAACAGCTACGCCGAAAAAGCGCATTAGAGCTCTATACCTATGTTTAGGTCAGAGTTGCTAACACCGTGTGAACTGCTAGGGTAACAAGTAATGCATAAACAACAAAGTACGGGTCAACAGGGCTGTCTTTATGACTACCTAATTCGTGAGTAAAAAGTATTGCTAGCAGATTTATTTTTATTTATTTTCATCAATTATCTTATTGTATATTTTGAATTTGTATATGGTGTCAAAAATCAAAAGTTTTGTACAGTGAATTTTCATCATAAAATTATATTCTTAGTGAGATAGGTTTTAGATATTCCAACAATATTCATTTAATATGATGGTGATTGCAAATTGTCTTTATATTAAGTTCTCATTTCCATTTTCATCATACTTTCTATGCTTTCAGAACTTCCAAAAAGGGCCATGTTGTTGTTATTTTGTCTAAGTTATCTCTATAAAATAAATAGGATGATAAAAAGTGCACACAAATCTTGACCCGTGCGTAATGACACACTCTTTATAAATTTGAATGGCGTGTGTTCATTTCAAACTTGCAATTAATTTTGAAAAATGAGTTGCGTCTTAAATTATGCAATTGAGAACAACTTCAGTGCCTTCAGCGCTTTGATTATTAGAATTTCATGTAAAACTAATCTTAGTCTTATTTGAATTTGATTTCTTGAAAACAAGTAAACTTAGCAACAAGACTACCAGGCAGTGATTAAAATGCATGAATGTGATAAAAAATATGTTTCTAAGTAAATTTTCCTTTCTTTATTGGCAATGCCTTTATAAAACTAATGAAAAAGTCCATAAACATTACAAGGAGAATATTTTGTGTAAACATCAGCAAATCTGTGATTTAAATAATAAATAAAATTGAAATAATTGAGCTAATGCCCTCTCTGTTTCAGCTCTGTTGAGATATTCTCCAGTCCAGGGTTCCTGTTGCTAGGCATAGTTCAGACTCATCACAAGCTGGTGAACGTAATTGCCTGGCACCCAACCATTACCATGGAAACCACAACTGGGTCTGCTTACAGAAACTTCATGGCCATTGCCTCTAATGAGTTTCATATTTCGGTTGTAGACCTGAATAATCTGTTAGGTAAGTGTTATTGTTAACAGGGATCATATTTTTTTCGGTTTTGTCGGTCCTAGACCGATTGGGGCCATGATGGACCGATTGAAAAATTGAAAATCCCAAACAGTCGGTCCAATTCTGTTTGCTATTAAAATTCCCATGTCATGAAATTGGTTACACAGTGTACATGCTAACACACCCTAATTGCATTCTTATCTCGATTAGGTGTGATAAACCATTCCCTGCAGTCTCTAAACTGGTCAGGACCGGTTTATTGCACGTCAGACCAAGAATCAAAAACTTGTGAACAGCGGATTAAAGACGCATCCGAAAAGACGCGTCTGAATGCACGTGCTGTAACTAAACAAAACATGCCGATACATTTTCCACCAGCGTAATAATCCGTTAATATAATTATGAATGAAAGTCGCGGATCTGATCGACAGAACAGCCGAAAGTTATTTTTATGGGCGGAACTTCACATAAAATAGTACACAAGAAAAATAATATACATTGAATAAATCTTTATTAAAACCGTGTTAGAATCGAAATAATTTGTGTACTTTATACTTTGTTGTTGAATAACTCACGACCGGAAAATTAGATGCGTGGTTTCAAATGCTTCGCTCTCGTGATTAATCCCTACGCATCTAAACTATCGGCCGTGGGTTATTTGACAACAAATTATTTCTTAATTATTTGGTTTGTTGTTGTCAGTAGCCAACCTACGCACAGACATTTGTTTGGTTCAGTGCATGTTTGTAAGCTATTATCGAGTCGACAACAATTTAAAACATCGGTATAGACTTACACAGATTAATAATATTGACAACGATGAAAAAAGTCTGATAAAACAGCACACGAAACAACAATGAAATACCAAATGATAAAACCAGTTGAGAAAACTCGTTCCGTTTATAAAAATGCCTAAGGGAATTTTACTTGTACATGTATTATACCACCTTGAATGGCAAAACCAATGGTATACATTTTAACGTAATTTGTCATGATTTCGGATATACATTTTCGGATACTTTTCCCCATTTATATCCGGACCGATTGATGTTGCGGGAAAATAAGATCCCTGATTGTTAAGTAGTGTATGCTTATTGTCCCCTACCGGTGGTTTGGGCTCCGTGTGTCAGTCTGTCCGTCACAATTTTCTGGATCCTGCTATAAATTTAAAAGTTCCATATTTTTTTCATGAAACTTGAAACATGGATAGATGGCAATATGGAGAGTATGCACGTCATTTCATTTCGTTCCTACGTCAAGAATTTTGGTTGCTATGGCAACAATTTTTTTTTTTTTTTTTACTGACAATGGTGGAGTTTCAACTGTAGGGGACAATATTGCTTGGCAATCTCTTGTTTTAACTTATTTAAAGATTTTTGTTTGAAGATATGTTGGTTAAGTTGAATTTTCAATCTTTGGTATATGTGATGGTGTCTTCTTACTATGCCCCCCTTCGAAGAAGAGGGGGTATATTGTTTTGCACATGTCGGTCGGTCCGTCGGGCCGTCAACCAGATGGTTTCTGGATGATTACTCAAGAATGCTTAGGCCTAGGATCATTAAACTTCATAGGTACATTGATCATGACTGGCAGATGACCCCTATTGATTTTCAGGTCACTAGGTCAAAGGTCAAGGTCACAGTGACTCAAAATAGTAAAATTGTTTTCGGATGATAACTCAAAAATGCTTACACCTAGAATCATGAAACTTCATAGGTACATTGATCATGACTGGCAGATGACCCCTATTGATTTTCAGGTCACTAGGTCAAAGGTCAAGGTCACAGTGACTCGAAACAGTAAAATGGTTTCCGGATAATAACTCAAGAATGCTTACGCCTAGGATCATGAAACTTCATAGGAACATTGATCATGACTGGCAGATGACCCCTATCGATTTTCAGGTCACTAGGTCAAAGGTCAAGGTCACAGTGACTCGAAACAGTAAAATGGTTTCAGGATGATTACTCAAGAATGCTTACGCCTAGGTTTATGAAACTTCGTACATCGATAATGACTGGCAGATGACCCCTATTGATTTTTAGGTCACTAGGTCAAAGGTCAAGGTCACAGTGACTCGAAATAGTAAAATAGTTTCCTGATGATAACTCAAGAATGCTTAGGCCTAGTAGGATCATGAAATTTCATAGGTACATTGATCATGACTGGCAGATGACCCCTATTCATTTTCAGGTCACTAGGTCAAATGTCAAGTTCACAGTGACTGGTAACGGTAAAATGGTTTCCTGATGATAACTCAAGAATAATTAGGCCTAGGATCATGAAACATCATAGGTACATTGATCATGACTGGCAGATGACCCCTATTGATTTTCAGGTCGCTAGTTTAAATATTCAGCTGAACAAGACAATTAAGATTGTTGGTTCCTCAAAAGAATTCTAAATCTTTTGGACAATTCAGACAAAGTTCAATAATATTTGCATGACTTGGAGCAAACTGAAAAGTGTTTTATTTTGGTTATAAAAAATGTCACCTAAGTTCACTAACTTTAATAAAAGTAGTATTAGCCCAAGTGGACATAAATGTCTTTAAAAGTATTATAATATCCATTATTGCACTTCAGGAGAATATTTCAAACTAATCATAAATGGATAAAAAAATAAGCAGACATGCATTATTTGTCCCCATGCAGACCATAGTGACTCCCTGCAAGTGACGGAGACGTGGCGCCGTCTGGAGGGACATAGTAACAGAGTTACAGGCCTTGCTTGGAGTCCACACTCAGACATGCACCTTGTGTCAGTCTCCTATGATAAGAAGGCATTGGTTTGTACACATTTTTTTCTGCTTAGCAATAGAAATTTTGTATGCCCCTAAAGGGAATTTGATAGTTTATCTGTCAATCCATAAGTCGGTCAGTCATCTCGCAATTATTGGTTTCCACTCGTTAACTCTACCAGTTTTCTTTGGATTGTCTGTCTTTCTGTCCGCTTTCAAATATTTACCTCATTTTTGGTGTCTTAGTCGACCTGCATGACATACAGATTGAGTTTGAGTATTATCCCTGTCAATTGATTTTTGTGTGAAGAAAGCACCTTGAATTTAAATGTTTTCTCAAGATTAACAGTTTTCTGGACCTTTTCCTAAACGCTTGCAGATATTTACCTGTTTTTGGTGTGTGAGTCTACCTAAATGACTTGCACATAAAGTTACAGGTTTTTTTCCGGTCCACAGATTTTGTTACAAAGTAACTGGCCTTGGAATAACACTTTCCTGAATTTCTTTCCACAACATTTTCAGATACTGACCTGCTTTTTGTTTAGTGAGTCGACCTGAATGACTTAAAAGATCCAGTTCGAGTTTCCTTTCGGCTATTGATTTTGACGAAGTAACAGGTCTCTGGCTTAGAAATTACCCAAAATAAAAGTTTTTGTTTGTTTTTTAGCGAGGCTGTTTTTGGAGAAAACCCGAGGTATTGTCATAGCCTGCTCGACGTCCGCCGTCCGCCGGCTTCGTGCTAAAACCTTTACATTGGCTCTAAAATCTAAGTGCTTCCACCTACAACTTTGAAACTTCATATGTAGATGCACCTTGATGAGTTTTACACGCCACAACCATTTTGGGTCACTAGGTCAAAGGTCAAGGTCACTGTGACCTCGTTAAAAAAAAAAAAATTCTGACAAGCTTTCGCAGCCGAGCGTGGCACCCGTTATGCGGTGCTCTTGTTAACTATATGCTTGCAAATATTGAACTGATTTTTGGTGCTGGAGGAATCATAATATAAGGCCACACTTTTTTGTCACTATGAAAGTTGCTCAAACATTTGCACAGTTGATATGCATTTAGAACTTCGTTACACAGTATTAAAAACTAAGTCATTTAGTCAAATTAACTTATAAGCTTGTGAACACTCTAGGGGCCAGAATATTTTTGTAATTATATCTTTACTGAGTTTTTAAATGGTTATTGAAACAAAGCTAATAAACAAAGTTCAGTTCCTTTTTGTATCAGGTGAGCTACCAAAGGCCTGTCTTCTGCTTGTTTTTGACGTTACTTCGATATTGAGATCTTACAACTGTTTCTATTTTCCACATAATTTTATTACACTAAAATATAAAAATGTGCAAGTAAGCTCACAATATGCTTACTGACAAAATGCCTATACGTGTTTAATAAAATATAGTCTTTAATTACCTTGAGTTGAGGAATGTTTTACAATGTTTGTTTAATTATGGTTTATTGGTTAATTGACAAATCCTTGTCATTTGGGTAGCTTTTAAACCAATAGGGCTAATATCCTTGTGGTTGAATATCTTCAAATCAAAATAATTATTTATTTGCTGATAAATGCCAGTTGTTTTGAAACCATTTTTAAAGTACATGTCAATACAGGTATGGAATGTAGAGAAGGGCACAGTGCTGGCCTGTTATGAAGGTCACATAGGTCGCCTGCTATGCTGCCAGTGGAACGGCCTTGACCCGTCGGAGGTCATCACTGGGGGAGATGATTACAGCATCCATGTCTGGGCAGTAGGGGATCATCCCCTGGTACAGGGGCAACTGGGTAGGTGATAGGAGAGATAACTCAGCAATACATACACTCTAAACACTATAAACTTGAGTATTTTAGTGCTTTTATACATCACTATATAGCAGAGCTATTTAGATAAAAGTGAAAGGTGGAGATAGCCTGGGGACCGTTTCAAAAACGTTGTAGTACACATTTATGATACAATACATTTTTCAAAGATGCATAATTGCTCAAGTCCATATAATATGATTATAAATTTTCAGTACTCTATTAATTTCATTGGCATCTCTAACGACGTATACATTTGATGGGCATGGCGAGTTAGTTCTTCAACTAAATTATTTCGATTGCAAAATTCTCTCGTAAGTTAAAATTGTTGTACAATCGTTTATGAAACGGCCCCCAGGTCTTTAATTTATTATGGATATTCTATATTGATGTTTACTTATTCATTAGTGCCCTTGATATTTATAATTTAACCTTTTATGTAATGATATGTATACCCATATGTTTATTGGGACACTTGCCCAGATCGCGCAAATAACTGTTATTTATAAACGTTTTTGTATGTGTCATTTCCTATTTCAGATGCAAAGAAAAAGAAGAAGAAAAAGAACAAGTCAAAGACTGTGAGTGAAGAATCAGCAACCTCCATTCCCATAGAAGCAACCTTCATTCCCATAGAAACCAGTGTCCCTGACCCAGATGAACAAGATGACCTTGATGACCTTGAGAAATTGCTGGAAGAGAAAAGGCGAGAACTTCTTGGTGAAGGTCAAAGTAAAACAGCAGATAAAGGTAGCGCTATAAGCATTTATAATTGGTTCTATTACTGTTGACTCCATTATGACAATTATTTTTTATTAAGTTTTCAGCTTATTCAAAACAAGCACACCATAATTTTAGAAATGTTAAAAGTCTAAAAAAAAGGATGTTTAACCTTGCAACATGAAATTTGTAGTAAGTCAATTATGTAATTTTGAACAATTGATATTAATGGAAATGGTGTGGAATTGTGTGAAAAAAATTCCAATGAAACCTTACAATAACACCTGTGAACAATTGTTACAATAACACCTGTGAACAATTGTATTCTTTCACTTATGGAAAACAATTAATCTTTATTGATATTGAATGTTAAAAAAGAAAGTATTTTTGTTTAGTGTCTACACCATTAGCCTCTGATACTGCTGATGAGATGAGTGTGTCTCTAGTTGCTGTACAACAGACCACAATCATGAAACAGAAGAGAACTGACAAATCAGGTAGATTGAATTGATACATGCAACAAGATCAATTAGCGATTAACTTGCTTGCACATGTTGCACTGGGTATTATTTCATCCGTAGGCTCTTGCAATCAAACTTAACAGAAAGATCATATCTGATCATAGAAAATGTTGGAAATCTATAGTTTGTTTGGTTTTCCTTTGGAAACTTAATTATAATATTTTTATGTCGAACAAGTTCCACTCTTTTCTGATGTATTTCGCCTAAATAGGCTTTTTCAAAGTTTGTTTTAACAAATTAACTACATTTTCTTTCTATTTCTCAACACAATACAATATTTTGTTTGTGTTGAGAAATAGAAAGAAAATGTAGTTAATTTTTTAAAACAACTTTGAAAAAGCCTATTTAGGCGAAATATATCAGAAAAGAGTGGAACTTGTTCTGTGTAAATTTATATTTATCCCTACTGGATACAAAACTGAGTAATATTTTTATAAGTTTATATGATTAATTGTTGTTGTTTTAAAAAAAATGAGAAGAAAGGTTAGTTGGTCTGCAAATCATCACCAAACTTAAAAGGACATGATTATGTTGAAGTGAGCAAGTAACTAGTAAGTTTTGCCCTTGAATTACACATATCTATTATTTGCCTCTATCATTTTTAGCCCAATACTTTAAATGAGATCATTACCAAACATGATGCAAATGTTTACGGGCCGAATTTGTCGGCAAAGATGAAAAGTTTTCTTATGAGCATTAAAATAAAATTTCTTAAAAACATGAAGGATTAAAATAATGTCATCTTTTGATTATTAATTTGTAGATTCGAGAAAGAAGTTGAAGTCAAAGTCGATGTTCCCTGTCATGAGCAAGAGGGACAACTCTGGCAGACAGACACTTCTGGAGGATGTTATTTCCCTTGCCAAGCTGATTTATGGTGAGATTTATGGTGTCTATTTATTGGTGTTGCTAAACAAACTCTTTGTGATTCAATTAATAACTGGCAGATTCACAAGAAAGGCAGATTCACAAGAAAATGCTGTTGGGGTGGCATATAGCATTCGGACTGTCAGTCTGTCTGGCATTTTGTTTTCTGGAGTTTTGTTTACACAATGCTTGAATCTAATTGCATGACCTCCAGATGAAGTGTGAGTTTTGTTCCAGTCCATTGATTTTTGGCCAAGTAACACATGCCTTGTTTTTAAATAGAATTACTTTTTGTAAATTAATGATATCTTGTTTATTAAACAACATACATATCCTATTGTTTATTATGCCCCCCTTTGAAGAAGAGGGGGAATATTGTTTTGCACATGTCGGTCGGTCGGTCCGTCCGTCGGTCCGTCCACCAAATGGTTTCCGGATGATAACTCAAGAACGCTTAGGCCTAGGATCATGAAACTTCATAGGTACATTTATCATGACTGGCAGATGACCCTATTGATTTTCAGGTCACTAGGTCAAAGGTCAAGGTCACAGTGACTCCAACTAGTAAAATGGTTTCCGGATGATAACTCAAGAATGCTTACGCCTAGGATCATGAAACTTCATAGGTACATTGATCATGACTGGCAGATGACCCCTATCGATTTTCAGGTCACTAGGTCAAAGGTCAAGGTCACAGTGACTCGAAATAGTAAAATGGTTTCCAAATGATAACTCAAGAATGCTTACCCCTAGGATCATGAAATTCATAGGTACATTGATCAAGACTGGCAGATATGACCCCTATTAATTTTCAGGTCACTAGGTGAAAGGTCAAGGTCACAGTGACTCGAAACAGTTAAATGGTTTCCTGATAATAACTCAAGAATAATTAGGCCTAGGATCATGAAACTTAAGAGGTACTTTGATCATGACTGGCAGATGACGCCTATTGATTTTCAGGTCACTAGGTCAAAGGTCAAGGTCACAGTGACAAAAAACGTATTCACACAATGGCTGCCACTACAACTGACAGCCCATATGGGGGGCATGCATGTTTTACAAACAGCCCTTGTTCTGCGTATGCTTTTAGCAATGACTACCTTATTGATAACTAGTTCTTATGATTTCCCATGCACAAAGTTTATGTTTTAGTTTAGAAATGTTTAATAACTGTCACTTTTTGTTCCATTTAGTTAGTTTCCATGTAGTGAATATGTCATTGATTTTGTTAACAATAGGTTCAAACACATAATCTTTTAGGAATATATATATAGTATGTATGTGTCTGATCTCAAATCATGTCCATACTGACAGAATTTCAATAAGGGTAAGAGAAAGGATGCAGGCCTCAAACAATCTAATAAGAAATGCTGTATTAAATACACATAACCTAACTGTATTTAAATCTCAAATGAGTGTTTGAATGATATTGATGTTTCTGTATATAAGATAGGTTCAGCTGCGGTGAATAAGTCTTTCCTTGACATGTTGTTGACACCATTAATAGCCTTACTGCTATAATGTCTGCTTAAGGTTTAATGATATCCTGTGTGTTAGAAGCCATATACGTAAAATACAAAGCTGGAGTGTTAAATTGCTGTATTGGTTGGTATTTGATATATCAGTTACAGTAATATGCGTTTTGTACTCTCTAGTTTTGAAATATTGTATTATCTCCAGATAAATGCCTATCATTATGGATCATAATGGAATCTTGGAGGCTTATAATTAGGTTAGTGCAGAAATGTGACAACTCATATTGTGAGTGACATATAAGCACTTATATCTTGCTGGTTTTTGTCATTTGCATTACTTATGCTGTTTTCATATCAGAAGATGTGTGGACGGAAATTATGGTGTTAAACCTTAGGTCAAGTGAAGTACCAGTATCGAAATCCGTGTTAAACTTTGGTTATTATTCATTCAGCCATGTCATGCCAAAATAGGTCTTATGCCATATTCTGCCAGCATAGCTCCAAACCAGCATGCCCACATGGGATTCTTGTCTGGAGATTTTTTGTTCTCTTTGAAGCTGTAAAGCAAGGTTTTGCGTCTTGTAATCAGGAAGAGTATTTCCTCACAAGACTGCGCAGGCTGATCTTGTGCTGGCCACATATGGCATCAGAGCCTTTTTTGCATGATGCACCTTAATTATAAAGTTTGTGTTCATGCAAAACCTGATTATGTCGGTGAGGTGAATTGAGTATGTAGAGAATAATAGGTTGAAGGCGAACCCGATATGATCCTCCGACGAGCCAGATAACCATTCTCCATCTACGTCACCAACCTATTATTCTATTTATCCTGTCACGTTTACAACATTTGTTGAAATGTTTCTAAAATATCTAGTTTTCGAGTATTTTGTGTTTAAATATGTAATATGGTAAACATCATGCGCAAAAAAAACAACATTGTGACGTCACGTCAGGCAAAGCGCTTAGGCTAGCTTCCATCTTGTTAAAACACACAGAAATCGAGTAACTCATAATTAATTTAATACACAGAGACGAAATTATGCTGTTTAAATAATAATGTTTTTTACATGCATTTGGTATTTTATTAATAGAAAAAAGTATATTTTATTAATAGAAGATAGTAAATGCATGCGCATGTGCGGATAGCAACTGACGGATATTCGAGTTCACGTGGTCATCTAGCCTAATATCTTTTGGGATATGAGGTTACCTGGTTATATGGGCTGATTTAAAGGCATGTGACAGGATAAGTAAAAAACTATCATCACAATAAGCGTTGCTGGTATATATTTCATTTGCACCAAGTGCTTTCTAACACTTACATTTTTTGATGCAGTTCCTGGAAATAAAATAGTTTTTATGCCCCCGGTAGGGTGGCATATAGCAGTTGAACTGTCCGTCAGTCAGTATGTGTGTATGTCAGTATGTGTGTATGTCAGTATGTGTGTGTGTAAGTCTGTCCGTCCGTCCGGAAAAAAACTTAACGTTGGCCATAACTTTTGCATTATTGAAAATAGAAACTTGATATTTGGCATGCATGTGCATCTCACGGAGCTGCACATTTTGAGTGGTGAAAGGTCAAGGTCATCCTTAAGGCTGCAACAATACGCCAAAAAGCGTATTGCGATATATTGTCAGTTCAAAAACCTGTATTGCAATATATCGCAATATATTGCTTACTTGTACCAGAATTATAATTCGCCAATTACCCGATAATCCTGTATATTCCAGTTTTAAAGCAAATTCTGGTAAATGTTTTCTATAAAAATGCTCAAGAATAACACAAAACACAAACATTCACCACTTTTCTTAAATATCAAATACATTTTGGCATTTGTTACTATTTAAAGATGTGATGAAATAACTTCCAATCGGGCGTGTTTTTATTTCCCACTGAACACGCGTAAATCGCCTGACGTGATGTTCCCGTTTTATACAACACAAATACACCCACGCTTTGCACGCGATGTTCTACATGTCTGTATAATTTTCGGGCGCTTTTTATTGAGAAAAAGAATAAAGAACTTTTTTTATTGTCGCGTTAGCATTACATTTCGGAAGCGTAGTTTCCGAAATTCGGATTACAAATTTAATAATGCTCATTTCAGAATCGAACGAAACATTTAGTTGTGCGTAATTAATTCAACGATAATTCGTTTAAAAGCATAGAATGAATGCTCCCATAGTAACAACCCTACTCTGTATAATATACTTTTTAGAATGCCATTTTTACGTAACAATTTATTTTTACAAAATACCGCTTTGTTTTGTTTACCTTGATATCATTATTTTGGATGGCTTTTCTGAACGAAATGTAGATGCTGTTTTGTAAAATTTTCGTACCGGTATGACGAAAATCGTATCGCAATACAATATGCGGATTGCGTATTGCGATATATACCGATATACCGGTATATTGTTGCAGCACTAGTCATCCTTCAAGATCAAATGTCTAATATATGGTGTCTGTCCGTCCGTCCAAAAACTTTAACATTGGCCATACAATTTTCACTATTGAAGATAGCAACTTGATATTTGGCATGCATGTGTATCTCATGGAGCTGAACATTTTGAGTGGTGAAAGGTGAAGGTCAAGGTCATCCTTCAAGGTCAAATGTCAAATATATAGCGTCTGTCTGTCCGAAAACTTTTACATTCGTCCATAACTTGTTCAATATTGAAGATAGAAACTTGATATTTGGCATGCATGTGCATCTCACGGAGCTGCTCATTTTGAGTGGTGAAAGGTGAAGGTCAAGGTAATCCTTCAAGGTCAAATGTCTAATATATGGCTTCTGTCCGTCTGTCCAAAAACTTTAACATTTGCCATAACTTTTTCACTATTGAAGATAGCAACTTGATATTTGGCATGCATGTGTATCTCATGGAGCTTAACATTTTGAGTGGGGAAAGGTGAAGGTCAAGGTCATCATTCAAGGTAAAATGTCAAATATATGGCGTTTGTCCGTCCGAATACTTTAACATTGGCCATAACTTTTTCAATATTGAAGATAGCAACTTGATATTTGGCATGCATGTGTATCTCATTAAGCTGCACATTTTGAGTGGTGGAAGTTCAATTCAAGGTCATCCTTCAAGGTAAAAAAAAAATATATAAAAATTTCAAAGCGGAATTTTCATGAAACTGCACATTTTGAGTAGTGGAAGTTCAAGGTCAAGGTCATCCTTCAAGGTCAAAGGTCAATTTTTATTATTTCAAAGCGGCGCAATAGGGGGCATTGTGTTTCTGACGAACAAATCTCTTGTTTATTATATATTACAATTTTTATTACTTTTATTGTACCTCTTGTGATACAAAGTGAAAAGGGGATGAGGTATATTGTTATCAGATAAATGTCTGTCTGTCTGTCTGTCTGTTTGTGTTTTTGTCTGAACATAATATTTAGCAAACTTTTGCTGTATTATTAAGAGCTGGAGCACATATTGTCAAGGTCTTGCAATTGAGTTCTTATACTCCCATGAATGTAAAGCATTAAGCATTGCACTTGTCTGTCCATTCATCCAGACTTCCATTATTTCCCATAACTTCCATTATTTCCCATAAGCTTTAGTTTTAAACTCTTCTTTAACTACTTGGTGGGTCTTGCTGAGACTTTCACAGTTGAATAACCTATATGTATAGATGATCTTAAAGTGAGGAATGTTTGCAGCACTATAAAAGTAATGTTCCCAAAATGTTGTGTTTTGCATTTTCTTTTACTGAATGGTAGATCTCGTTGGTAATTTTGCAGTTGAATAATCTAACTGTGAAGATGAAAGGACTTTGGACTGCAATGAGTTTTGGTAGTATAATGGCCCTTTTTTCCACTTTATAATAATTAGTTCAAAATTTTTGTGTTTTCCACTTCTCTTAAGCTACTGGATTTTCATCAAACTTTCCAAGTTGAATGACTTTAATGGTGATTGTAAAGCTCAGAATTTTTGCTGCGACAAATTTTGCTAGAATTATGGCCCTTTGTTTTTTGGCCATTATAGAATAAATATTCCCACAAATATTTGTTTTCAACTTCTCTTTTTATGCTCCCGGTAGGGTGGCATATAGCAGTTGAACTGTCCGTCAGTCCGTCTGTCAGTCTGTGCGTCCGTCCGAAAACTTTAACATTGGCCATAACTTTTGCAATATTGAAGATAGTAACTTTATATTTGGCATGCATGTGTATCTCATGAAGCTGCACATTTTGAGTGGTGAAAGGTCAAGGTCATCCTGCAAGGTCAAAAGTCATAAAATACAATCCAAGGGAAGTAATTAGCTTTACAAGAGAGATAATTTCTAAACCTGCTAAATGATATATTGAAATTTTATTTCAAAGCAGCGCAATAGGGGGCATTGTGTTTCTGACAAACACATCTTTTGTTCTATTTTCTGATCGTACTCAAACTTTCCCAGCTGAATGATTGTTAAGAAAGGAATTCTGTCTGCCACAGGTTTCGTCACAACTATGAAACTTTATCATTTTGTCGTCTGTAGAATGTATAAAAATGAATCCAGGTAAGATGATATTGCTTGAATATTGTGTGAAAATGGGAACAAAACATACAAAAAATCAAATAAACAACACAAGATTCACACATGCTTAATAAAGGGTTGCTCTGACATTTCTGCATAAAATGTCATATTTGTCAAAGCCTCCACTTTATATAAAGAAACTTCAAGTTTCATGTCACCCTTGCTCCCTTGCAGTTCACGTTTCTGACATTTCTGACAGCAGCGGACCAATATCACCTGTTTTTGTCTCACTTAAATGATAATATGTGTTACCTAATTTTAGGGCAAATATTATTTGATAACCATGCATGGTAATACATCAATAAATATCAGGTCATTATTAGGAACAAGAACGTTATAATGCTTACAATAACAAATTAATTCAGCCAACTAATTGAATCTTATTCATTTTTTGATGAAGCAAAATGCTGTGTCATATCTTCCCATATTTTAGATGTAATAACATAAAATAGTGTGCTTTTGTGGTATTTTTAGTTAAGCCTCAGGAATTGAAAGTTGGCTAAGTCACTGTGGCTTAATGGATAATTATGATGTCTGCCTAGAGACTTTGAGGTGTCGTGTTCAATCCTCAAAGTGGGAGCGTACTTCAAGTTACCCTAAACACACCAAGAACTGGTCCTAGAAAAGGAACATGAGTAATGCAATCAAGCTTAAGTTGTTATCAACAAAAGCTTGCTTAAGCTGTTGACTATAGAATCTACTGATTTAAAATAATCAAAATAATTTTATGTGTCAAATCACTATTGATTGCAATGATTATCTATAATTTTTTTGAAGTACAACATACTTGTTTGTAATTGAAATATTTCATTCAAACAGGTATCTCACAGGGTATTAACTTTCTTTTGCCACCTATTTTTGTTAAAAATTCTGTTGCCTATCAAACACTTAGCGAATTTGTATCCACAAACACAATTCTTTTGTTACTGAAAAAGAACAATTTTGTAGCAATTCATCAATCACAATCAGCACTGCATGCACCAAGTATGAAGCTGTTTTATAGTAACCAATTGAATTGAAAAAAAGTAATGTAATATCATCAATATTTATCCCACTTTTACAGCAAATTCGTTTGATTAAAGCCCCGTTAATTAAATTTCTGCTTTAAACCCCGGCACAAAGTGACGTTATTTTTTCGACATAATGACGTCATAAATCCAGCGAAATTATCGAGTTAAATAAAAAGGTTTACTGAATAAAAAGTGGGATATGGAGCACGAAAACGAAAAAGCAATCGCCAAGGCTTATGCTTTTTGTTGCTAAGCCTTGCATGATAAACCTGATCTATAATAAAAACTTACCTATTATTCTCTATTTCTATCTTTATAAATTCCAATTACATATGAAAAAACATAAATTTATTGGTGATACAATAATAATTGTAAATATGTTTACATAATTTCAAGTACTTAACTATTTAAAAACAAAGGGGTGATGCACCATAGCCGTTCTGTTGCTGTGGTGTGCACATTCAATTGCATTTATTAAAACATCTACAATTAGCTTTTCTGAAATGATTAAGAATAAAATATAACCAGTTTATGTCAACATATTCTAAGAATAATTATTGCTTAAAAACGGAAGACCCGCTTGTTTGTTTTAACACACAATAGAGAAAGTAAACAGTCCTTTTTTTTTTGAAAAAAAACTATGAGCTATTGTCATCACCTTGGCGTCAACGTCCGGTTAAGTTTTGCGTTTAGGTCCACTTTTATCATAAAGTATCAATGCTCTTGCATTCAAACTTGGTACACTTACTTACTATCTTGAGTGGACTGGGCAGGCAAAGTTAGATAACTCTGGCTTGCATTTTGACAGAATTATGTTCCCTTTTTATACTTAAAAAATTGAAAATTTTGGTTAAGTTTTGTGTTAAATAGGTCCATTTTATTCCTTAAGTATCAAAGCTATTGCTTTCATACTTGCAACACAAACTATCATAAGGGGACTGTGCAGGCAAAGTTATGTAACTCTGACTGGCATTTTGACAGAATGATGTGCCCTTTTTATACTTAGAAAATTGAAAATTTGGTTAGGTTTTGTGTTTAGGTCCACTTTTTACCTAAAGTATCAAAGCTATTGCTTTCATACTTGCAACACTTACTAACTATAGTAAGGGGACTGTGCAGGCAAAGTTATGTAACTCTAACTGGCATTTTGATGGAATGATGGGCCCTTTATACTTGAAAATTTGGTTAAGTTTTGTGTTTTGGTCCACTTTACCCACTTTACCAATATCATAGATATTGCTTTCATACTTGGAACACTCGCAAACTATCATAAGGGGACAGTAAAGGACAAGTTGCATAACTCTGGTTGTCATTTTTACGGAATTATGGCCCTTTTTTGACTAAGAAGCTTTGAATATATGGTTACATTTTGCATTTAGATACACTTTACTTCTAAAGTATCAAGGCTATTGCTTTCAAACTTCAAATACTTTCATGCTATCATGAGGGTACTGTACCTGGCAAGTTGAATTTTACCTTGACCTTTGAATGACCTTGACTCTCAAGGTCAAATTATTAAATTTTGCTAAAATTGCCATAACTTCTTTATTTATGATAAGATTTGATTGATACTTTGACAAAACAACTCTTACCTGACCATCCCCCACGCCCCCCCCCTCGAATCCCCCCTCAGTCCCCCCCATTTTTTTTTAAGTTCACCTAATAAATGACCACCACACCCTCACACTAAAACCCCCCTTCCCCCCCCCCCCCCCCAAAAAAAAAAATGATTTTATTCCCCCGGTAGGGTGGCATATAGCAGTTGAACTGTACATCAGTATGTCAGTGTGTCAGTATGTCAATCAGTCTGTCCCAAAAAAACTTTAACGTTGGCCATAATTTTTTCACTATTGAAAATAGCAACTTGATGTTTGGCATGCATGTGTATCTCATGGAGCTGCACATTTTGAGTGGTGAAAGGTCAAGGTCAAGGTCATCCTTCAAGGTCAAATGTCAAATTTATGGCGTCTGTCTGTCCGAAAACTTTAACATTGGCCATAACTTTTTCAATATTGAAGATAGCAACTTGATATTTGGCATGCATGTGTATCTCATGGAGCTGAACATTTTGAGTTGTGAAAGGTGAAGGTCAAGGTCATCCTTCAAGGTCAAATGTCAAATATATGGCGTCTGTCCGTCCGAAAACTTTAACATTGGCCATAACTTTTTTAATATTGAAGATAGCAACTTGATATTGGCATGCATGTGTATCTCATGAAGCTGCACATTTTGAGTGGTGGAAGTTCAATTCAAGGTCATCCTTCAAGGTAAAAAAATATATATATAAATTTCAAAGCAGCATTCTCATGAGTGGTGGAAGTTCAAGGTCAAGGTCATCCTTCAAAGTCAAAGTTAAAAAAAATTTAATCAAAGCGGAGTTCTCATTAAGCTGCACATTTTGAGTGGTGGAAGTTCAAGGTTAAGGTCATTCTTCAAGGTCATGGTCATCCTTCAAGGTCAAAGGTCAAACAAAATAATTTCAAAGCGGCGTTATCATGAAGCTGCACATTTTGAGTGGTGGAAGTTCAAGGTCAAGGTCATCTTTCAAGGTAAAAACAAACAAAAATAATTTCAAAGTGGCGTTTTCATGAAGCTGCACATTTTGAGTGGTGGAAGTTCAAGGACAAGGTCATTCTTCAAGGTCATCCTTCAAGGTCAAAGTTACAAAATAAATAAATTCAAAGCCGTGTTATCATGAAGCTGCACATTTTGAGTGGTGGAAGTTCAAGGTCAAGGTCATCCTTCAAGGTCAAGGTCATCCTTTAAGGTCAAAGGTAAAAAAATAAATAATTCAAAGCGGCGTTCTCATAAAGCTGCGCATTTTGAGTGGTGGAAGTTCAAGGTCATGGTCATCCTTCAAGGTCAAAGGTAAAAAAAATATATAAAAAAATTCAAAGTGGCGCAATAGGGGGCATTGTGTTTCTGACGAACACGTCTCTTGTTTTTTTCAAATATGGTTAAAAAACACAAATATTAATTTTATTATTTTATTTTTGAAATACTGTCCAACCATCCCACCCTAGAATCCCCTCCCCCCCCCCCCCAAAAAAAAAAATAAAAATATTTTTTTGCATTTTTTTTTGCATTTTTGGAAGATAATGTAATAAATGACCACACCCCCACACTATACACCCCTCTCCACTCCACCCTCCCTCCTTTGTGATTGAAATTGAGATAGGTCCTTACACCTTTAAAAAGACAAATAGATGAGCGGTCTGCACCCGCAAGGCGGTGCTCTTGTTATGAACCATGCAGTCTACCACTGTTATTATAAATATTGCAATTATCAGTTTGAGCCCTGCTTGCATTAGAAAACAACATTAACAAGCTTACAATGGAGTGCTAACAATATCACTTATATTTAGTTTAATTAGCAATTTAAGGGGATCAGTACCAAATTGGACCAGTTGCAATCTTTAATATTCTTGGCGATCATACAAATTCAAGAAGAACCATCTTTTTTATATTTTCAGTTTCATCATTACAATAACAATATATTGTAAGAAAACATTGCTTAGATCTAACATTAACTTATTTGATTATAGTATTTTTGTTTGCCTTTTGATTGAAATGGGCCATGCTCTGTGAAAAAAGGGTTAAATGCATGTGTGTTAAGTATCATCCCAGATAAGCCTGTGAAGTATGCACAGGCTAATCAGGGACGACACTTTCCGTTGTTAGGATATTTTTCGTTTCAAGAAAGTCTCTTCTTCGCAAAATTAAGTTTAGGCAGAAAGTGTCGTCCCTAATTAGCCTGTTCAGACTGCACAGGCTTATCTGGGACGACACTTATCGCACATGCATTAAAACCCCTATTCACAGAGTCCGGCTCAAATAGATAAATCTACAAAGTAATGAATAAAGAAGTGAGATTATTAGTGCCAAAGCACCCTGTAAAGTGACCTATTTGTCTGATAACCAGTCCTTGCTGCTGCACATGTAGTGTCATATTTTAGAAATCCTATTCTTCTGTCTGGTGGAGTCTTATCGTTATATTATCATTTGTCTTAAAGGTTAGTCTTGTCTGCAGAGATCTGCAAACATTTAATGTGAAAGATGTCTTGGTGATCTTTTGTAACAAAAGCTTCAGTTATTTTGAAGAAAAAAAATCAGCAAATTGATGCCAGCATAAAAACATATTTTTTCATGAAAACATGTACCTTGCAGAAAAACAGCAACACAAGTATGGTTGGGAGGTTTGTTATTTGCTTCATTCTTTTACCCAATTTCAGTTAACCTTGCCCCTCAACTAATTGATTAAATCTGTGTTAACTTAGATCTCATCTTACTGACACCCTGAAGAATGAGGGCAATCCCAAAAGTGGATTGTGTTCTGGTAAACAAGATGACATGGCAGCCAATGTGGCGTGTGTTTGGTATTGATGTTAGACGTTTGATCTTGTTACTGAAGATTCACCCTCTTAATCATGCTTGAAGTTCATGAAATTTAGCCATGTGTTATTTGAATGGACAGAAAAAAAATACTGGCAGATGATTAAGATGAAATATATAAACAATTATGTATTTTGTGATGAATCTAGCCGTGATTATAAGGTTTGAAAATCTGTAATGTTACTTTGTGATTGTAATGTATGAACTAATATTTCTTGCCAGATATGTGATGTTGTTAAGACAAATCAAGACAGAAGCAGGTTCCAGCCCCATTAAAATATTTGTGTTTGATTCTATTGAATGTGTTTCTGTTTCCAGCTCACAGTGATCAATATAAGTGGGTCAACATAGATTATTTGTGTCTATTACAGATGTGCTTTTCATGCCTGTAAAAGAACTTAAACCTTATTTCCTTTCACCGGTGGCATGAAAAAGGGGTCTTAAGTCATATATTGCAGTGAGCATAAATCCAATAGTGCAGTCTAGTTGGGAGCTTCCGCTATTATGTTAGGCAATATTTTGGGGGTCACATTGGTGGATAGGATAGCTGTAGAATGTTCATTTCCCAGACTGGTCTGGAGCTTCACTGGGAGCATATGGTATAAGACCCATTTTTGCATTACACTGGTTATATTTCACTCTCATTCCCTTTGAATCTAATGTAAGAACTCCAATTAACAGGTGACAGTGAAGCAGACAAGATAGGATGGGTCAAGACGTGGTAACCTTCCCATTTACCCCATGTTTTTAATGTATGCACTTCTATTTTCAGGTGACGGTGAAGCAGTGAAGGCCAGTGCGGATGTGACACACCTTGGTCTGTTCCTAGACAGGAGGGCAGCATATGCTTGCTTAGATGTCGAAGGTACAAGTTCATAGGACATTTAGATCATTAAACATAAAAAAATATAAATGCATATTTATAAGCTTGTTGGTGTTGAAAGTCAGAGACTTTTTTGGTGGTCACTATATTTGCCATTTAGTCGAGCAAAGTCGGGTAATTTCGACACCTTAAGAGTAAAATTTGATTTAGTCCTGATGTGTCGAAATTACCCTTCAAGTGACCAAACTTAATGAAAAACACGGTTTTGACTTGTTGATATTTGCTAACAAACGTTATTATCGTTGCCGGCATAACTCAAAAGTTCAAGCGATTTAACTAAATGCGGCGGAGTGTAATTTCGACAGTAAGAGGCTAATTTCAACAGTTAGCAGCTAATTTCGACAGTTGTCTTTGTATTAATTTTCAACAACTGTTTTTATCAGTTATTTACATTGTATCTCTCAATAAATAGAATTTCACGATCTCTTTAATGTCTAGTGTTAATTAGGTTGCGGTAGTTTAGTGGATGCGGTGTCCGCCTAGCGATCAGGAGAGTGTCTCAATAAGTCGTAGGCTTTCCATGCAATGGAGCTTAAATAAAAAGGATTATACTAAACTAGTGTTAATTGCAAATCAGAGAATTATAAATTAATTGCATTTTAAGTTCGTATTTTGCTCCCACTTGACTCAATATACAGTGCAGACACTGTGTACTTAAACAAACGCCACTCGCCGCGGTGTTCATCTTACTGTTAGCTTACCAATATGAACCCCGCGATGGGTGTTTAGATCAAATGTCCCGGGGGCTGTTTGCCATAGACGAACGCTAAAAATAATTGAACATAAACGTATTGAATTGATCCCTTTCATTTAAAAGTGATAATGAATAAATAAAGTCTATTTTTATGTACATGGTGGTCGAACGGATGTGATAAATATTTAAAATATATTGGCGACAATAAAACGCTTTCGATACATATGTGTCAACTATATCTATCGCATACATGCTACTTCTCCCATCTTTATCCATTACTCGATAACCCCATATATGCCCGATTTCCATTTTTAAAGCAAATTATGTGAGGGTAAAAGAGACGATAAGAGTGCTAAAGAATGTCATAAACATAAACGTTTGCAATTTTTTGAAAGTATCAAATGAATTTCGGCATATGATTCTATTTAAAGATTTGATGAAATAAGCGCCCAAACAAGACAGTTGTATTCCAACATTCGAAAGTCACCTTACACGTTTGCACGCGCCGGGTACATCTATTTTCGGTAAGCAACTTCTAGATGAAATAAATGAATTTCTTTGTCCTGATAAAAAGCGCGCGAAAATTGGCATGGGTGTATTTATTTGTAAATAAAAATTTCGTAGCGGGTACAACATTGAGATCATTTGATTTCCATTAAAAGTTTCGTTGTGAATTTCAACTAAAGTTGAAATATCTCGCGAAGCATCCGCGGTGATCACAGGTGATCCAATTAACGATATAGTTAAGTAAAAAAAATACAATGTCATTAATCAATAACCTTCACAATCTTTAAATAGCTCTAATTTGATATAATCTGCTTGACAAAATATAGAGAGAGCTAAATATAATATTCAATAAGCTGCGTCAACCATTTAAAGAGTACAGTAATTATATTTAACGAATCTATCTTCCATATGCGCTGGGAATGCTTTAAAACATTTGGAGTGTCGGAATTACCCACCATCGTATAAAATCTGAGGATAATTTCGACACCCCACAAATCATAGTTTAAAAAACGCTTGGCGCAATTCAAACACAAATACAATGCCAAGTGAAACAAATTTTATACTAGAACTTGTACAAATACCAGAAATACAGCGAAATCATGAAGGGTCGTAATTGACAATAAGCTCATAATGCTATAAAGATTCGCTTAGTAATACAATGTACGTATTTTTAATGACTCGCTTACATGCAAACAGCGAGACGTTTGATATAGAGAGATGTAATATCTGTTGATGTCACAACACCAACTACGTCACATTTTATAAGGAAATCATGCAGGATGATGATGATTAAAGACAAGTCTGATAAATATTGTGAAAAGTGTCGAAATTAGATGACTGTCGGAATTACCCGACATTGCGCTAGTGCAATAAAATGCTTTAATAGCTGTATTCAAACTTTGAAACTGAAGACCAAATAACATAAATGTAGCAAAGTTCTGGTATCAATTTTAACTTTTATGCCAATATGAGAAACCTCTGTTAATGTGTTTTTAGAAAAGAATCTTGCATAAGGACATCTGTTGTTGTTTACTTTCATGTTCACATTATCCCATCTCTTGCCCTGACATTTAATAAGTGCAAATATGCATGAACCTGTCAAAAGACTTTTAGTAAGCATTAATATGTATTCTTCTCATGAGCCGTATTTAGATATTAGCACAAGTTTCAGAAACTAAAACCAGAAACACAATTTTCAGAAAAATATTAACAGGAAAGTCATGTTAAATGCAGCAAGATTTTCTGGATTATTAATTTTGTCTGAGCTAGTTTTAGAATACAATTACCTGCCATGTCGGCATGAATACTTACTACTAAGAAGAGACATTGAGTTTTTGTTTCTGGTTGATAACTTTAATAACGTTTGTCTTGTATTGTGCTCAAATATTTTTAGCCCGGCTGTTTTCGGAGAAAACCTGAGCTATTGTCATAGCCAGCTCGCCATCGGCCGTAGGCGTCGTGCTGAAACCTTAACATTGGCCATAACTTTTTAAATATTGAAGAAAGCAACTTGATATTTGGCATGCATGTGTATCTTATGGAGCTGCACATTTTGAGTGGTAAAATTTCAAGGTGAACATCATCCTTCAAGGTCTAGGGTCGAAAGAAACATCAAGGGAAGTAATAAGCTTTAAATGGACATAGTTATCTGACCTGCCCACGTATATATTTTTGTTAAATAAATCAAAGCGGCACAGTTATTATAGGCCGCATTGTGTTTCTGACAAACACATTGTGGTAAAAGGTCAACGGCAAGGTCATTTTATTTTTTTTTGCATTTTTTTTCCGCATTTTTGGAAGATAATGTAATAAATGTCCACTCCCCCACACTATACACCCCTCTTCACTCCACCCCTCCCCCCTTTGTGATTGAAAATGAGAGTCCCTTCACCTTTTAAAAGAAAATAGATGAGCGGTCTGCACCCGCAAGGCGGTGCTCTTGTTTTAAATGATATACTTATCATTTCTTTCATGTACTTAGTTGTCAATAGTATTGTTCATTACATACCTGTGGACTTATGTCCATAGATACATGATGAACTCTGGCTATGATCTCTTTGATAAACCACAGGCCTTGGTTGTCAGTGATGTCTGACTTGGTCAAATGATAAATAGACGAACACATCTATTGTTGGGTCACTAGGTCAAAGGTCACTGTGACCTCTAAACAAAACACACACAAAATTCTGACAAGCTTTCGCAGCCGAGCGTGGCATCCGTTATGCGGTGCTCTTGTTGCCTTTGCGTGTTTATATTTAAATCAATTCTTAATATATGTGTATGTTTATTAATGAATATATAGTTACATATTTCACCATTTAATCCGTATGTTATTGTACACTTGATGAGCGTGTCCTGTAGGTTATCTATGTATGTTAGGTGAAGAAATGCATTAAGATCAGGATATATGCTAGCATTTTCAGTATCATCCCGGATTATGCTGTGCGGTTCACAAATGCTTAGACAGGAATGCCTTTATGGAATTAATCCTTGGAAGGAATTATACTAATCTGAAAAAAAATTCTGTACACGGACAGAAAGTGTTGTCCCAGATGAGCTTGTGTTGACTGCATAGACTAATCTGGAACAACATGTTACAGACATGCAATAAGCCGGCTTTCTTTTAAGATCTTTCTTTAGGACTTGCATGGCTTTCATCATGTATAGATAACAAGCAAAAACTATCGAATGATCAGGGGGGGGGGGGTATATTGATTTTGGCCTGTCTGTCTGTTATTTTATGTGTGTGTTATTAGCTCACCTGATTGCTCAGGTGAGCTTTTCTGACCGGTCTTTGTCCGTCGTCTGTCCATCTAGAGGCCACATTTATTGTCCGATCTTCATGAAACATGGTCAGAAGCTTTGTCCCAATGAAATCTTGGTTGAGTTCGAAACTGGGTTGTGCCGGGTGAAAAAACTAGGTCGCTAGGTCAAAAAAAAGAAAAAACTTTTTAACACTGTAGAAGTCACATTTCATGCCTAATCTTCATGTAACTTTGTCAAAATGTTTGTCTTAATGATATGTTGGTTTAGTTCAAAAGTGGTTCCGGTCCGTTGAAAAACATGGCCGCCAGTGGTTGGGGCATATTTCCTTTTTTCGCTATAGAGAAACCTTGTAAACACACTAGAAGTCACAATTTTTGCCCAATCATCATGAAAGTTGGTCAAAACATTGATTTTATTGATATCTTGGATGAGCTCGAAAATGGTCCAAATCTATGAAAAAAACATGGCCGCCAATGGGCGGGGCATTTTTCTCTATATGTATATAGTGAAAACATGTGAACACTCTAGAATTCATATTTTTGGCCCAATTTTCATGAAATTTGGTCAGAACATTTGTTTTCTTGATATGAGAGTTGAGTTTGAAAATGGTTCCGGTCAGTTGAATAACATGGCTGCCGGGGGGGGGGGGGCAGTTTTCCTTATTTGGCTAAAGAGAAACCTTGTAAACACTCTAGAAGTCACAATTTTTGCCCAATCATCATAAAAGTTGGTCAAAACATTGGTTTTATTGATATCCGAGACGAGTTTGAAAATGGTTCAGATCCATGAAAAATCATGGTCGCCAGTGGGCGGGGCATTTTTCTCTATACAGTCAATCTTGTGGATGCGACCACTTGTATTAAGCGACCTTTGTCTTATGCGACCATTTTGAAATCCCACGGAGCTTTTTCGCTATATAATGATATTGTATTAAGCGACTTTTGTCTTACGCGACCAGCGACCGCTGATTTGTGTGTATTTTGATGTCCGAATCTTGTATTAAGCGACCACTAGGAGGTAAAAGTGGTTAATCTATCGATCTTTCAGGGACAAATCCGTGTTAATTGTTTATCTAAGCCGATAAGATGTACTGTTACACCTCTGCTTTGTTTTCACAACCATTATGATTATGCTTTGTCTCGTTGACCGGTTCTGACCGGTATTGTTGTAGACTGCGTATTAATTTATTGAGTTGAATAATAGGGGAACGTATTGCGCACAGTCTACAGCTTAAATAGTTTACTATGTGGATCGTTAAGAGACAATGCCGATTTTTCTCGAGTATATATAACAGGTGCAGAAACAATGCACTGTACGCGACAAACATTTCCTGAGAAGTGCGGAAAATAAACTATTAATCGGCAACATCTGTCGAAATCCGTACATTACCAATTTGTAATAATGCTAATTAGTAGATATTTGTAAGCCAATTACATTGTTATTTACTTAATAAATTTTCCAGCCAGGTCTGATTGTTTGTTTTCAATTGACGTGTTTTAATTTTTTCAGCTCATTATGTATCATAATCGAGTTAGATTTCCTTAAGCGTACATGCAGAAATTAAAATGTCAAAACAAAAAGTGTTAACGTTGAACGAGAAAATTCGGGTTTTGGAATTGTCAAAGAGTATAAGTGCACGTAAAATCGCAGACGAGATTGGAGTCGGAAAAACCCAAATTCAGAACATTCTTAAGCGTAAAGCCGAGGTGCTTGAAGACGTGGACAATAATGTGTCAGGTGAAAAAAAACGCGCAATATAGAAACGGAAAGAGAAATACATGTGATAATATATCATAGCTTTTGGCTTCTGACATTTATTTCTAGTTTTAGCTGTACACATGTATATGTAGACTGTTACACATTTTTAGCAAAATTCTTTGTTCTTAGGAAAAATATTTCCTTGTCTATGTTGTTTTTGCAAATAAATATGTACACACAATTGATTTATAATAAATTATAATTTATAATAAGTGAAAAATAAAACACATTATAAGTAAAATATTGTTTATGTATTGTGTTTATATTCATTTTATTATAAAAGTTAAAATCATTGTGGATAAAAGAGATAATCCTTCATATAGATTAAAATTGAGGGTAAGCATTCTTCCAGAATGGCCTTTTGTATTCAAAGACCGTTTTATTAAGAGACCACTTTTGATTACTCCCTTGAGTGGTCTCTTAATACAAGATTGACTGTATGTATATAGTGAAAACATGTGAACACTCTATCTAGAAGTCACATTTTTTATGAGAGTTCAGTTTGAAAATGGTTCCAGTCAGATGATAACATGGCTGCCGGGGGGGCAGTTTTCTCATATTTATATAGTAAAAAAAGCTTGTGAACACTCTAGAAGTCACATTTTTTGCCAATCATCATGAAACTTGGTGAAAAGATTGGTTTTATATGTATCACATAATTAATGCCATAATTATTGCCCTTAGATTGTCCAAATTTTCATTATATTATACAAAATCCTTGTAAACACTAAAGGTCACAATTATGTTTCAGAGCTCTTGTTTATGTAGTTTGGTAGGTTTACGTAGAGTTCTCTTCATCTGGAGGGCATATTTTAGACTGGTTATAACCCAGTGCCCGGTTTCTGTGGTGACAAGTATTTTAGACTGGTTATAACCTAGTGGGTTTCTGTCGTGATAAGTATTTTCGCATGTTTATGGCTATGTGGAAAACTATTGAGCAAAGACCAACAAGTCTCAAACTGTTAACATCTTAACACCAATTTAATCATTCATGTGGGAACTTTAGTGTATTCATTGATCACTGGTGTCAAAGATATTTATACATTAAGAAATCTGTAGAAGGATCATTTGGCCTTCAAAATACAGTTGAACCTGCCCAAATGACCACCTTTTAATAGCGGTCCCTGTCCATAATGAAACGACCACATTGATTTCCTCCTGAATGATTTCACTTTATATTTTAACAGCAAATAACACCCACACGCAAAACAGTGACGGCTATGTAACATTCTTCAAGGTCAATTGTGATAGCTATCAACAACCACTTCAATCATAACAATCAAAGATTTCATTACTGTCAATAAAACAATTGCTGCCATGATGTTGTGAAAGTCACGAGATAAACATCTTACCAGTGCAAGCGTCAGTTGCTATGGAGATATTGGCAAGTGGCAGTTGAACTACTGAACTAGATAGCAGTTTTTTTTTAATTTAACACACATGGCTAATTGGTAGCTGCTTGCTTTTTTTATGCATTTAACAGTTTTTGGAAAGTGTATTAAGTTGCCTATTATATCAGTGGCTCGCTATTAATGTACTAATTACTGAAATTATCATAGGAAACTTTGGGGCTTACATCAACTCATCAAGGAAATTTACAGTTTTACCATGCCCATTTATATTCTCTCCTTTCATAAATTTCTACGTGATAAGACGCGCATAGATTATAGATAAGTATATTGTCAGTTAAAGTTAATGTAATATTGTAAATTCTTGACATTGAGAGAATGTAATAAGTTGATAAGTATATGAGGCAAAGGACACAGTTGTCAAAGAGTGGAAAGTGACATTATACATGCGTCACATCTGGGTCTGCGCTGTTTGCCAAGGCCTTTTTTCTAGACGCTAGGCATAAATGGATTCAATTAATTTTGTTACTGACACCTTAGTCATATTCAACTGACACTGTTGTACTTGATACTGGGGTGCTGCAATTTGACTCTGGTACTTTGCTGTCATTCTATCCAAGCCATCAGGGACCACCCTTGTGCAGTTGATTATTTCTTTTGATATAAGTCTACAGTTGAGCTTGCTGTATCTGCTATCAAAATGTAATGAGGATACACTAGCATGCAGTGATACATCAGCCATCGTCATCAGAAATGTGCACCATTTAGTGGAAACTAAAGCCAGCTAAAACAAGGGCCATATTTTGTAATGTAACTAAGGCAATACTGGTAAAGCATCATTATTACCTTCTGCAAAGCCAATGTGTCTCCATCAGCATTGATTTGGCTTCATATTGAAGTAATTTGCTGTACAAGTTTACTTTGTTTGACTAAAGTTGTTATGTTGAAGTGCTGTGCCACTAAGGTAATCAATTAAGGTTGTGTAATATTACACATCCTAGACATTGATTGTTGTTTCTTAATACAAAGTTTAGGCTCCAAGTTATTGATTTTAGGGCAAATTGTTATTTAAGATATTTGTTGTCTGTATATAGTTCAGTGTGAATGGGTGGAAGATATATGATCTAAGTGTTGTTTACTCACTGCAAGAGATCACTGAGGGTCATGTTTTAACTCTTTGCATGCTGGGAAATTTGTCGTCTGCTAAAATGTTGTCTGCTGAATTTCTAAAATAAGCATTTTCTTCTATTTTTTTCAAAGAATACAATTAGAATAGCAAACAGTTAGGATCCTGATAAGACGCCACGTTCTGTGGCATCTCATCTGGATCCAAACTGTTTGCAAAGGCCTTCAAAATTTCGGTTCCATGGCACTGAAAGAGTTAACAAGATATAATTGGTCTCACCTCCATGAAATCTACAATTGTACATGATTTTTCTGGACAAGTAAATTCTGATGAGATCATATGGTAGAGATTACTTATTTATTAATTAACTCTCCATTTATAAATTGGGCCAGCTTTGTTTCGATGGGTTTATCCAAAATTGTTGAGATCTGGATTCAAATAAATTTCCAGAATAGGCTAGCTTTTGGAAAATCCCATTGACCAGCTGATAGAAAACAAAGCTGACCCATTTATAATCCTATAAATAAATGTAAATTGATATTATTTTGATGAAACTGGCATTGGTTGGTAAAATGAACCAGGGTTGTTTGTACCGAAGAATTTATGTATAGCGTTGTTTTTTCCAAAGTCTTGTGCAATTTTGGATAAATACTGTAAAGGAACTTTATACTTAGATACCATATATAACTAGAAATGACGCGGCAGTGGCCGACGCGTATCCCCACGCCGAATGTTTGACCTAGGTGTGCACCAGGGTTGGTAATGGGGCCATGCATAGCTGAGATTGACCGTATTGTCATAAGAGAAGTTCATCATCAATTAGAAGTGAATTGGTGTAGAAATGAAGAAGTTATAGTAAAAGGCAATTTTGGGTGGGTGCAGTGCCCCAGATAAGCTGCGTATCGGCGTTTTTCACCCTATTAAAATGATCAAAAACGCAAAGAAATTCAATATAATGCGTATTGAAAACGCAATCAATTTGACTTTTACGCTATTTCTTAAGATTTGATGCGTACAAGTCTCGATCGAAAATTCTTTGCTAAATTTTGGTAATTTTTCATTGGAATAATTATCGTACCCCGGCGAAGATTTTATTCATTCAAAAGTTAGCAAGCGCCTGGATGACAGAGAATCAGAGGAGTCGAAGTTATTCAAACACTATACGGACTTAATTTCATAGCAAATTAAGCGTCTGACTAAAATAGTTACAACGTGAATGTATTTGTAAAGCGTCTGTACTTTCAGTTTCTAAAATGGTGCGTAATAAAAATGTCTAAGCGAGGTCGAAAGACGTCCGCGATTGTTAGCTAAATATATGTCGATCGCAAACTTTTTCCAACCAAGTACAAACAACCGAATCATTTGTGTTATCAATTTGTTAGTAACTGTGTATGTAGCAGTTTAAAGTAGCGAGTTGACATCCAAAAACATGACGGAAAGTCCGTGATTAGAACCAAAAAAATGTCAACAGTGGAAAAAAATCATATCCCTGGCCTGGTTAGAAATTGTTGACGTTGATGGGACAGAAAAAAAATTAAAATTTGCATTCTACACATAGTCTGTATAACAGCAGCAATGATTTTGATGTATAAATATTAATAACTTATTTCACCCTATTTAAAAATTTAAATTACCCTATTTTTCAAAATCAATGGGTGAAAACCCTATTACCCAAATAATTATCTGGGGCACTGTGGGTGTGACATATGTGGGCAGGGCGCCCCAGGGTTGGTAATTGTGCCATGCATAGTTGAGATTGACCGTATTGTCATAAGAGAAGTTCAGTATCAATTTGAAGTGAATCGGTGTAGAAATGAAGAAATTATAGTAAAAGGCAATTTTGGGCGGGTGTGGTCTATGTGGGCGGGGCCCCAGGGTTGGTAATGGGGCCATGCATAGTTGAGATTGACCCTAATGTCATAAGAGAAGTTCAGTATCAATTTGAAGTGAATCCGTGCAGAAATGAAAAAATTATAGTAAATGGAATTTTTTGGTGGGTGTGGCCTATGTAGGCGGGCGCCCAAGGGTTGGGATTGGGGCCATGCATAGTTGAGATTGACCCTAATGTCATAACAAAAGTTCAGTATCAATTTGAAGTGAATCCGTGTAGAAATGAAAACATTATAGTAAATGGAAATTTTTGGTGGGTGTGGCCTATGTGGGCGGGGCGCCCCAGGGTTGGGAATGGGGCAATGCATGGTTGAGATTGACCGTATTGTCATAAGAGAGGTCCAGTATCAATTTGAAGTGAATCGGTGTAGAAATAAAGAAGTAAATGTAAAATAACCTAAAAAAATGAGTGATAATTTCTGACGCGGCCCCACCCCAACCGCTATAACTTTTGACCCAGGGGTCAGATCAAAATTCCAAATAGTGCAGGGTCGCACATATGCTCATAGCTACCATGTGTGTAAGTTTCAAGGTTCTAGTGCTTTTAGTGTAGGAGGAGATAGTGGCCAGGACGGACGGACAGACAGACAGACAGACAGAAGGACGGACGGACGGACGGACGGCGGAGATAACCACAATATCCCCATCTTTTTTTCAAAAAGCGTGGGGATAAAGACTTATTTGACTGTATGTAGAGGCGGGGCTCAACGTCAAAGTCACGGTTAAAAATAAAGAGCAAACACTGATACATTTTTTTTCCTAATAACTTTAAAAAAACAACACAATTCAAATAATTTGGTTTCAAAGGAATTTCCTTGTTTTGTGTAAGAAAAATAACTTAGAGCTTGTAAAAGCACAAATAAATGAAATGCTTTTGTGGTAATATTTATATTATTGGATTATTGAAATTTGTTTAGATTATAAGGATATTTGATGTCAGTGTAATACTGTTTTCCAATATCTCATAGGGAAAGTTTCTGTTTGGGGACAGAAATCTAATGCTACATCTTAATGAATAGCCAAACCATATGTTGCTTGATATTTGATCTTTTACTGACAAGTCATGCTCCTCTCAAATGGGTCATGTGATAACAAAGCAAAATGCAAAGGACATTAACGGCAGTTGAATGAATATTACAAAGAAATGCATTTAACCTTTCTCACTCAGAAGCAAAGTGAAAATGGCTATGCTATTTGCAAACAGCATAAAACCAGAATAGCCTGCGAGTAACTGGCAGTCTGTTGTTCAGGTTTTATGTAATGTTTGCTGCTCATCAGTATCTATGGGTTGGAAATGGAGCCTTAAAAACTTGAATGTGGGAAGAAAGGTCTTTAATTAAATTTAACTTTCTAAGAGACTACAAATGTGTCAAAATACGTCTCTTATACCCACGTCACACCGGACTAGCGTCCTTACTGCGTCCAGTGAGGATGCCATAGAAGCCCGAGGGACGCAGTAAGGACGCAGTGAGGATGCCGAAAATTGCTCAGGACAAGAGCCCACTGCGACCACTTTGAACATGGTCGCCGCTCAAACCCACAGAAAATGATCTTGACTGCAATGCGACTGTATGATGACCTTATTGCCACATAAGTACGTCCTTTGTATGTCTATTGCGTCCTCAGAACGACTATGGTCGCAATAAAAATGCAGTAAGAAAGCCAAGGACGCCGCTCAGACGCCGTATGGTTGGCTTTAGTCGATGTAAGGACGCAGTACGAACGCGGTAAGGTTGCGTGGGACGTATGTAGGACGCTGTGAAGAAGCGCAGAACGCCATAAACCAGGACGCTGGTGTGACCTGAAGGCTGAAAACAGCATTTTTACCGAAAAAGTCATTGGCGTTCTTACCACGACAATCAGAAATTTTCAGAAACACAGTCTTAGGTTGCTGTAAGGACGCCAGTCTGGTTTGACGGGGCTATTAAGTAGTAAAGGGTTAATATAGCCTCGATCTGGAAACAACAGGCACAAAGTAAACGTCCCCGTTCAGTTAGGGATGATACTTTATGCTTCTATGAAATGTTTAAAATGAAGTCTCTTGTAAACAGAAATCCAGTCTAGGCTGAACATTCCTGTTCCTGATTATCCTCTGCTGAGAGCACAGGCTGTTCTGGGACGTATACGTACGTATATTAAGACCAGTTTTCCCAGCGCAAGGCATAGAATTCTTTGAATCAGATCAAATGTGTACATAGGTGTTCTCTATTTTAGTTAAATATAGCACTCTAAACTCTGATGTTATAGTCATACATAAAATTTTGAGTTGCTTCCCTTACTTAGTCAATTTAAGCTGTTACTATTACTTCAGATAACTAACTCTATAAAATTTGAGACACTTGGTTCATTTGCAGATTGTGTAGAATGAGCATGTTTGGTTCAATTATTTACATAAACAATCACTGTAATAAAAGTCATATGATGCGATGTTATTTATTCTCCTAAAGAGAACATTTGAAGAAAAACATTTGTTTCTAAAGCAACAAGTATGTCATGTGCACTCTCATTTTATAGCAATTTTAATGTTTATATTAACATTATTTCGCTCATTAAGTCAACATTTGTGATTACCATATTCAAATTATGGTTAATTTCACAAAGTGCCTGGAAAAAAAATGATGTATTATGAAGTAATTGCATGATTGTTTCATTATGAAATATTTTTATGCCCCCGGATTGAAAGATGGGGGGTATATTGTTTTTGGCCTGTCTGTCTGTCTGTCTGTCTGTCTGTCTGTCTGTCTGTCTGTCTGTCTGTCTGTCTGTCTGTCTGTCTGTTCTGTCTGTCTGTCTGTCTGTCTGTCTGTCTGTCTGTCTGTCTGTCTGTCTGTCTGTCTGTCTGTCTGTCTGTCTGTCTGTCTGTCTGTCTGTCTGTCTGTCTGTCTGTCTGTCTGTCTGTCTGTCTGTCTGTCTGTCTGTCTGTCTGTCTGTCTGTCTGTCTGTCACAAAACTTTAACCTTGGTTAAACTTATATAACTTTTGCAATATTGAACATAGCAACTTCATATTTGGCATACATGTGACTCTCATGGAGCTGCACATTTTGAGTGGTGAAAAATAAAGGTCAAGGTCATTCTTCAAGGTCAAAGGTCAAATATCTTCTATTTTTTTCCTAAAACTTTAACCTTCGTTAAAGTTTGGTCATAACTTTTTTAATATTGAACATAGCAACTTGATATTTGGCATGCATGTGTATCTCATAGAGCTGCACATTTTGAGTGGTGAAAGGTCAAGGTCATCCTTCAAGGTCAAAGGTAAAAAAAAAATCAAAGCGGCACAATAGGGGGCATTGTGTTTCTGACAAAGACATCCAGTGCCCCAGATAAGCTGCGTATCTGCGTCTTTCACCCTATTAAAATGTTTAAAAACGCAAAGAAATACAATATCATTCGTATTGAAAACGCACCCGATTTGCCTTTTACGCACATTCGTCTTATTTGATGCGTACGATACAATAGCTTTGATCGAAAATACTTTGCTCATGTTCGGTATTTTTTGTGATTATTTTCGTTACGCGGCGACGCTTTTATTCAGCAAGCGCCTGGATGACAGAGCAATAAAACAGTCAAAGCTATTCAAACGCTCTGTGGACTAGATTTCATAATTACGACAACAAACATGCGTTTTCAATCTGACTTAATCCGTCGTTCATTGTGCATGTATTTGTTAAGTGTCTGTACTTTCAGTTTCTAATACGATGCGTAATAAAAATGTCTAAGAAAAAGACGTCCGCAATTGTTGCGCCAAAATATCAGTCGATCGCTAACTTTTTCGAACCAAGAAAGCAAGAGCCAATAAGTGCCGAATCATTCGTGTTATCGATTTTTTTTTTGTTTAAAGTTTATATCATTGACAGTTTCAAGGATTAAAGATGTTATGAAACATCAGTTTATTAAAGTTAATTATATTAGTTTACAGTTTTATTGAATCAATACAATTGTGTGCAGCTTCAACAGAAGTAAAGCAGTAATGGTTTTACTGTATGCATCTTATAACCCATTTCACCCTATTCCAAGAATGAAATCACCCTATTTTTCAAAATCAGTGGGTGAAAACCCTATTTCCGAAATAATTATCTGGGACACTGGACATCTCTTGTTTTAATTGTGAAGCAAAATCCATTATTAGGCCAAAAATCTTTGTTTAAAAATAGATGCTCTAAAGATCAATGCAATGTTGGCTAAAGCTCATTCACAGACCCCTAATTTGAAATTGAAACGGAAAAAATAATAATGTGTGTTATCATTTTCAATATTATTTTGAATTAAAAAGCACATATATTTTACAGTTTTTTTTATTGGATTGGGATTGTATGTTTGTATTAACTTTTGAAAGAAAAGCAAGAATATTATTTAAGCTGGTAAGTGCCATTTGCCCTTGTAATATCATGTTTATTACATAATAATGTCCATTTGTTGCAGCATGACTAATAATAACTCGCATTGATTATTCTAGCTGATCATAGTGTTAGAAAAACAAAGTTGACATAAAAACAACAGGCATGCTACCTTGATAGTATTTACCTTGATAATATTTACTTCATTGTGCTGGACTGTATAATTGGACTATTATTGGAGTCATTCTACCCACAGTAAGTCTTTTGTCTCCCAATTACTTACGCTGCATGCAGAACCAATGTAATAGTCACTGAACCAAACCTCGGTTCACCTGGCTGAGCGCTCTACTTCTATACTCCTGTTAGCCATGCTGCCCTATTATTGGCCAAGTGGCTGTGCTCTTGTTTGGATTGTAGTTCGGTAGTTTTTGGAGGGAAAACAAATATATACCTTGCAACTATATTTTATTGTATGCTTTATATGTGAACTATTGCCCGCCTAGTCAACAAAGTGTCATTTGACTTAATGATTTATTTTAGTGAAGTTTCATCTTTCTGTTGTAGGTGGCTTGCTTTTTTGGATGTTATGAAACATTAAAATAAATGTAACTGTTAACTGTTATTGATGATCAATTGTGTGGATTTTTAAAAAGTAAAGCTACAGAACTGTCATGTGCTAAGTCGTGTTTGAAAATACAGAATGAGAAAATATACAAGATACTGAAGTGTTATGTAAGAGTTTTTATTGAACATTTTTTGTACTTTGGTAATTAATTTGCAATGAAAGGCTTGTTTTGCATATAAAGGAAGTGATTAGAAAGAAAGTTACATGAAAGACTGTGGAATATGTGATTATACAAGCCGCGTCATGCGAAAATAGGTCTTACACCATTTTCAGGCTAAGGAAGCTCCACAAGAAACTGCAAAATTGCACAGTCTGGTGAGGAGCTACCGTATCCACTTATGAGACAAATAAACTTGTGTGAATTTATAGATGACAACGTACCTCCTGCAGACCGGACTGCATGATTGTGCAGGCTGTTCTGGAGCTATGCTGGCTGCATTAAGACCCATTTTCGTATGAGAAGTCTCATGTTCATTATTAATTGTGTTTATAAAATTTCAATCTTCCTACATTACCTAAGCAAAAGTCTTTCTAATGCTGTCTTTTACAGTTTGACTACAGATTAGATTACATTATTAGGGATATTTAACCCATTTATGCCCAGTGGACTCTCCCATCCTTCTAAATTGGATCAATTTATTTCCAAAAGTAGGGGTGTCTGGTATATTTATTTCTATATTTAGAATATTTCTTACAGAAATTTCTTTAAGCAAACAGCGCAGACCCAGATGAGACGCCGCATTATGCGGCGTCTCATCTGGGTCTACGCTGTTTGCAATGTCCTTTTTTCAGGACGCTAGGCATGAATGGGTTAAATTAGTATACATTTTATACCCAACAAAGAGAACAAAACATTGAAAGCAAATAAGAAGAGTTACACTTAATGAATAAGCTGTGGCCCTGTGCTTGTTTCGTTGATAATAGCTTTATAGTTGTGCGCTGTAGAATTTAAAAAAGGCTTTGAGTGAGTAAGGTGTTCAGTATTGGTATATAATCAGAACATGAGTATTTTTATGATGAACTGTTTATGGTTAAAGTAGAAATTATTGGAAAAGTGCTGACATCATGTAAAATGGTTGGATCTCTATGAAATGGTAAGTTATTTATTATTTCTTTCATAATTGCACATGTCAGCTGGTAAATAATGTTTTGTTGTCTTCTGTGTAATTAATGACTTTGGATTCAGTATCTTGTTATGATTGTGATCATGACCGTTTTTATTCAAATGAAAGAAATCCTGCTGGTATTATGACAGGAATACAAATTTCTGGGATAATGGCATTGCTAAAAGAAAAAAGATCAATTTATGTTTTATAGTTAAAGTGGAGTATTGCCTATTCAGGAATATAAGCTGAGGCCTATTAAGTATTACAAAATCTTAACCGATGTGTATGAACTTTTAAAGAAATGTTTTCTTAAACAAGGCTAGTTTTAAAATTTAATACATGACAAGTTGTAAAATTCAGTAAGGAAACTACGGTCGGATGTCAGTTCACAGCACTAATTCATTCCTACTTATTATGTGTATTATGGTTCATACCTCACAGTTGCCCTCAAGGCTGTATTTGAGAGATTTATGCTACCAGCTTGATACATATACTACAAATCTTGACCATCATATGACTGCAAAAGATGAATATCATTATGTCTTGCAGCAATATACTTGGCATGTTTAGTACCTGGACAGGTTTCTTACTGAAGTCTGGTCATGAGCTGCCCTTTCCACCATCAAGTCCAATTAGGTTTCATTGGCAGACATAATTAATTGCAATACATGTATTCCTGCCACTTTACAGTTGTTATTTTATGCACATCATCACCTTATGCGTTTTTAGCCCCATAAACACTCTAAATGAAAGAATATTGTACAAAATTTTGGCTATTTCTTTAAGGAAAACTGATTTTTCATGTGTTAACTGTATTTTTCAAAATATTTTATGAAATTTTTGTTGATTTTGAGTGTTTATGGGGCCTTTAAGGTTGATTTGTATTTTATGTAGAATCTTGAGAATTTTTAGTAAGCAACATTTTGAATAATTATACACTGTAACTCCAATATAAAGCGCTCCGTTATAACGCTGAATCCAATATAACGCGGAGGGTGCTTGGATCCCATTTTTTCTCCAACCTTCCATTTGATTTCTGATTCAAATCCGTAATTATGCAACTTCATGTATTTTCAGACAATTCAAAGATGGCGGCAATCACAGTCATGTTGATTGCTTTATTCAACCGTCCGTTGAACCGATTATAATCGCCTCGAGGTTAAACAACACCGACAGCTAATTGGTGTTAATCTGTTGTGTAATGTCAATAAAGGTGTGAAAAACTCGCGTGTCAGTGTTTATTACATGTATTCCTCATCAGAGCGGTTCAGTGCGATAATTTCCATAAGTTAAGTGCAAGCGGGATAGGATAGTTATACAATTCAAGTAATTCAAAAACGATTGAAACATTCTTACTTTGATATGGTTGCAGTTTGACTATGTTAAATGAGCGGCTGTGAAATATACTGCCTACTGTATAAAACAACTTTTTCTGTTATTTCATTATCATTCTAGTATTATGTCATTTAATCTTTCAGTTCGTGTATAAGAAATTAAATAATGCAAACGATTTATTTACATGCGAACGCAGTGTACCGGCAATTGTTAACAGAGTTTCACTTTCATTTTCGCGCGGTATCAGAAAGTCCCCGGGAAACACGTTTTTTGCATGCGTATGACGCAATAAAACATTTTTTGTACATGAGTCGTATTGCATTCAATCTAAATTTAAAGTCGCTCGTCCAATGAAATATCTGCACCATAATGCACTGTACTCTTAACACTTCTGAAAATGGCATATAGATCTATGCGTACGGTTGTGTTTACGAATTTCTTAAACATATATCGTCATTAATGTTCAACATTATTATTTTTAAGTGATGTTGCAATTTTATTGGATTATCCGATAAATGTGCACATAAGAAAAGCGGTATGTATACTGTTATCGATACGATTCGGTTTATATGCATGTATTTGTGTCAACACAGCATGGCAATATACATGACCTATATTATAGGCTATTCTATACCTGTTTTTTTTTATAGCGCCCTGCAGTTAATGAGCTAAAAACTATAACGCGGATCCGTTATAACGCTGTTTCGCGGCTTGGACCCCATTGACCGCGCTATATTGGAGTTACAGTGTAGTACGAAAACTTGAGACTTACAATGAATAGTGAAACCAAATAATGGATTGAAAGAAAAACAAAAGTTCAAGGCAGTAAAAAAATGAAAGTGAACATTGTGTCTTGGTTAATTCAAATGATTAATGTAAAAATATACTGATTTTAGACCAAGTTGACTTTTCTAATGATTAATCAGAATGACAAAAGTATGTGTCAGCAGATGTTATGGCATAAAAGTATTTTTATAACCCCAGATCGAAAGATCAGGGGTATATTGTTTTTGGCCTGTCTGTCATTGTGTGATTGTGTCATTGTGTGTGTCCCAAAACTTTAACCTTAGTTAAAGTTTGATAACTTTTTAAATATTGAAGATAGCAACTTGATATTTGGCTTGCATGTGTATCTCATGGAGCTGCACATTTTGCGAGGTGAAAAGTCAAGGTCATCCTTCAAAGTTGAAGGTCAAATATCATTGTATTTTTCTTTCCTAAAACTTTTGCCATTGTTAAAGTTTTGTCATAACCTCTTGAATTTTGAAGATAGCAACTTGATATTTGGCATGCATGTGTATCTCACGGAGCTGCACATTTTGAGTGGTGAAAGGTCAAGGTCATCCGTCAAGGTCAAGGGCATCCTTCAAGGTCAAAGTTGCCATAACTTTTGCAATATTGAAGATAGCAACTTCATATTTGGCATGCATGTGTATCTCGTGGAGCTGCACATTTTGAAAGGTGAAAAGTCAAGGTCATCTGTCAAGGTCAAAGGTCAAATATATAGCTTCAAAGCGGCACAAAAGGTGACATAGTGTTTCTGACAAACACATATCTTGTTTCAGTCTGGGTTGACAACAAAAAATGGAATTTTATCAACAAAAAATGGGGTCTTATTCAGCAAATACATATGCAAATGATGTCTGGAATTTTGAATGTACCTGATTTAGTTTTATGAATAGTTTGGAGTTACTATTGCGTGTAAAACATTATAGTAATATTTTTTTTGGTTATTATGGTGGACGCACCAGTTATCGAACACCTAAGAAATTACTTCAAAATTGAAACACTTAAATTAACAAAAACATTTTGTTTTAACTAATGACTAACAGTTCAATCATTTATTAACTTCTCTGTCAAGTTTGCCAGCAAATATCCTTCAAGAAATCATTACGATGATTCCCTAGTTATTGTCACCTCCAGCAGACAAAACAATATGGCGGCCGATGAAAACATGACTCATTACCAGACAGTGCATAAATACTACTCCAGTATATACAAAGTCACATGACTATCACATGACACGGACTCCGCGAAAAAATCTGCATCTGCTACACTCAAAATTGCAAAGGGAAATATGCTTTTTGGTGTGTAAATGCATGTTTTGATAAAAGCATTCAAAAAGTAATAGCAAAAAACACATAAAAACGTGTAAATAACAATAAATGCATTAATTTAACCTGTATTCTGCGTATTTGTTTCAAGCTAAGTAGGCAAGTAGGTCATGGACTTCATGTATGACCATTTGTTTATCGATGTGACCTCATGTACACTTTTGAGCTTGTGCATACAGAACCAAAACAAAACGTTCGATAATAGGTGCTGTTCGATAACAGGTACTTCGACGAAATGTATGTTTTCATGCTACCAATACACATTTGTTTTTGTCATTTATACAATACAATATAATACAAACCTGTTATTTGGTTATAGTTGTTATGTTGTAAAGCCTTCAGCTTAATTGCCATTATTTGGTTGTCTGCAAACTTATATCACATCATAATTGCTAAATCACTCTTAAATCACACTGAATTGTAAACTTCTTAATTTAAATACATTATTAGTAATACAGATTAAAATCAATGTTTTGCAAAGGTGTTAACCTTCAAATCTTAAGTTTATGATTTATATCCACCATTTGTTATTGGAGCTTTAATAATAACCAGACTATTTTAAACAAAATAGACAAGTATTTAAAAAAAAAAGGTCACAGGATGTTATATTATCATATTTATATTTGATTAAGGCTTTTGTTTTTAGCTCACTAATGAGCACAACGCGCTGATGGTGAGCTTTGTGATCGAATCTTTTAGTTCGTTGTTCATTGTGTTTCGTTTGTGGTGCATCATAAACATTTGCCTAATGTTAACACTCTAGAGGCTACATTTTTTTCAGATCTTCATGACTTTTGGTCAGAAGATTTGTCCTGATGATATCTTGGACCAGTTCGAAAACAGTTCAGGATGGTTGAAAAACATATCCACCAGGGGGCGGGGGAATTTTTCCTTATATGGCTATAGTAAAACCTTGTGAACACTCAAGAATTCACAATGTCAAATCTTCATTAAACTTGGTTAGAACATTTGTTCTTATGATATCTTTGACAAGTTCCAAAATGGTTCTGGTCTGTTTAAAAACATGGTGACCAAGGGGGCAGGGTGTTTTTCCTTATTTGGCTAATTAGTAAACATTGTTAACACTCTAGTGTTCTGTAGTTGTTTATTGCTTTTTCAATAACAAAAGATTAGACAGCAACTTATTAAGGTGAAAGAGGTCATATAAGCATTATGTTTAAAGCCACTTTTCTTTAATCACTATGTGTTAAAACCTGGAAGGTGACCAGGGGTTTAAACCCCTACTGACTGTTTTGCCACATAAACAAGCTGATTGTGATGGAAAACCCCATATGGTTTTGTGGCAGAATGTATATTGAATGTGCATGTCGAATAACAATTAAGTTACATACAGTGTATATTGGCTCAAATTATGTAAATGAGCTGGTTTGTTTAATAACTAAGAGCTATAAATTCAATCAGCTGGTTTATTAGACGTAAAATATGACAGCATATCACTAGAAGTTATCTTTTTGAAATGGTTTTGATGTTGCTTGTTAAAATAAGAGTTATACATTGACATTTTTACATGATCAGTAAATTAAGAAACCTGAGAAAATGTTTCATGAGCATCATTTGTTGATATTTTTCTTCAGTATAACAATTTTTGTTTTTGAAGTCCTTGCATATGTACGCATTTTTATGCTATCAATACTTATATGAATATGCACCTTCCCTGTTTGTTAAAAGAAAATCGAAAATGAAAAAAGAAATAAAAGAAACATTCATCACATTCAAGTAGAAATGTGAATATGAACAACACAGTTATGCTATTTATGACTCTATACATGGCAAATTATACTAAATTGATAGTTTTTACACGGTGCAAATATACAGCACTTAACAGTATGATTTTTTTCTGTAGAATTCAAAATCTTATGGCATTGTTTCGATTATATGTAAATTTTTTGTAAAATTTGAAAGCCAGACTGTGCTATCAGCAAACATTTGCGTGTATCGATAGCCCATTTTGCCTCAAAATTAGTGATTTATTTGCATGACATACTGAGTGATCAGTTACCCACAAAATGCTGCGCTTTCAAGTAAATGTACATATATCACAATTGCGGTGGAATCAATATTTGATAATTGACACTTTATAATATTTGAATGTGTACAAGATATTTGGTTAATGGACATCTGCATGTAAATTACGCCCCAAAACAGCAGTCGTAAATTGGTTTTACAAATGATGGAAATCCTTTTTACCTCATATAATCTGCATGTAGGCAGTTTTCTTATACACAAGAAGTACAAATTACAAATCTAAATCTGGTCATTCACTCCGTTAATTCTTCACACAAGCTACCGTTTGCAGTGAATTGCTCTGCAAGTGGCTTATATGGAATGTTCTATCTCAGAATAAAATCCAGATGTCTGTGTCTTTAATAATTCTTATCCAATCAGCTGTTAATTGGCGTCATTACAAGCATTACTGAAGTGATTTACAATTAACCCTTTGAGCGCTGGAACCGGATTTTGAAGGCCTTTGCAAACAGTTTGGATCCAGATGAGACGCCACAGAACGTGGCGTCTCATCAGGATCCAAACTGTTTGCTATTCTGATAGTATTCTTTGAAAAAAAGTGAAGAAAATGATGATTTTAGAAATTCAGCAGACGACATTTTAGCAGATGACAAATTACCCAGCATGCAAAGAATTAAACATATACGAGTCCTAGGACTGGCTAAACTAAAAATGTGTGAGTACCAAACTGAAAGTGTGCCAGTCTCAAGAATGATCAACTTTCTATAAATGAATTGGCACAAAACCCCCACACAAAAATAACATATGAGAAGCATTAACCAGGTTTTTAATTTGCTGAAACAATGCTTATGGCCAGTAACTTATGGTTGTTGTTTTTAATAATTCTATTTCATCAATTCATATATAGTCTGCTGTATCTTTGCATCCGTGCAAAATGTGCAGTATATACTCTTGGATTCATCGTCAAAGGCCACCCAGGTGACAGTTTCGCCCACTCTTTATTAAAATGTCTAGCTTTTTTTGACGAATGTCATTGTTGGAGTCTTAACTGGTAACGGTGGTTGTTGATGTAGATGCGCTAGAACATGCATTGCTTTGAAAAAAATGGAACAAATTCTTCTGGCCTTCGCTGTTGTTTCCGCTTAAGACCCATTTTTGCAGACAAAGTTTTGCTAACATAAAGAACTGTGTGCTTTTTCTGATGTAAATATTTACTCCTACACCGCTTACCCCTACACAGTTTAATAACTATGAATTTCAAAGTCCAAAGCAATTGATTTTCCGATTATTACAAGTGGTGCAAACTATTTGACAGAACAATGTGTTAACAAACATTTTACCCTGCACAGAAAGTGCAAAAATAACAAATGCGATTTCGACAGGCTTGCTACTTAAAAAAAAACATGCATCCTGTGGATGCACAATTTCTAAAACTTGTGTCAACAGCAATTGCTTTTGCGTCTAGGACACAGTACACAGAGGTAAACAAATTACTGTAATTGTTAAGTAGTTATTAATGACCATCAATTTATAATAGGCTATTTTCAGACATTAATCTTGGAGTCACTTCTCTGATGCATTAAAATCAGAAAAAAACGCATCATACCAAAGTATGAGCATCCTAGAGAATGTATACAAAATCTAGTGACGTTGATGAGTATTTTGCTGTTGTTTTTTTAATTCTCAAATGAGGATTATTTAATTTGTAATCAGAAACACATCTCTGAAAGTGAATGTTAAGGTTTAACGCGACTTGTACAAATACTACCGTATTTTACCATGCATAGCGCGCAGTTTTTTAACTTCAAATTTCAAAATAAAAATTCAGTGCGCGTAATACATTGACACAACGCTTTCCTGGTTGCTCAATTGCAAAAAATCCATTTCGTAATCGTAAATCTTCACAATTGCCGCCATTTTTTTTATTGCAGAAAACTACACCCTATAATGTTATAGACTGAAGGGGCCGTTGTCAAAACAACAAAAAGCGGAAAAGGGTAGGAATGAACGGGGTAGTAACAGTTTTGACAAAAATTAAAAGATGAAAAAATGTCTTTGTTGGTGTTTTCACACTTCTTCATTGATTGTTCATTAAAAAAATTGAGGTATATCGATCCCCGCGTCGTCGCGGTATTGTTTGTTAAAGTTTTTGTTGTCATGAAAACTTGTTGATTTACAACGCAAAACGTCTTATTTGAACTGACGCTAATTATTTCAATTTTATTTCTCAACTTCGCTTTTGCTTTATTTTGATAATTTAATCCAAAGTTTAATGTTAGCAATTCTGCATGTTTGCACTCTATGTAAATTGACAGTTTGACGTCATCAAAGGAAAGCCGCTTCCTGTCTGAAGCAATAAAGCGACAAGTTTCGCGCCGACAAAATTGGCTTCTTTTGTCTAGCAACCAACATGCCGAACCAATAGTGTGTTTGTTCCTCAATGGCAATCGTCCAATTAAATAATAGCACGTGCAAAACTCCGCCTTCGAACCTTTTGCAGAGAACGGAGGTGGAGTTAAACGGTTAATTGAGCAAGTGTTATACGTAAGTTGAGTTCCGATTTGCCGAAATTTCTCGGCCCTAAGCATTGAAACGACGAATACATTTATCAATGATTTTCCGATCTCTGCATTAATATGCTACCGTGCAAGTATACTACGTAGGTTACAAACCAACAATAGAGATATAGACTCGTTTTATTTTCTTTCAATAGAGACAAACAAATGATATTTGTCTAATGGCTTTACGCCGATAACGCCAACTGTATGGAATTGAGCGTTCGGGTGTATTGTTTGTCTCACTATGAATACTGATCAACTAGAGGCAGCGAAGGCGCGAAATACCGGGTCGAACTGGATTTAATGGGGAGCATCTCTTAATGGGGAAATATTTAAGTCGATGAAAAATAAAATGGGATCCACGGACGATTTGCGTTAAATTGGACATTGGGATGTTGCGAGTCTGCAGAAGACTATGTCATACGATGTTGTGAGCGGCAGGTAATGAAAATGTTCACTGTTCAAATGTGAGGAATAGGTAATAGTGGTTCGAATTTAACGTGCAGGGGTCTTGAAAAAACACGCGCAGTGCGTGGCAATAAGGACATATACGGTGTTCTCGAGAGAATAATCTTAAAAATTGTCGAAAATATAGTGCTTTGCAACCCATGCTCCTGATCGTATAAACGCTCCCTACTTTAAAACAAAAAATTAAGCGCCTGAATAACTCAGATTAAATGATTGTGCAATATAAGAATGGCGGCCATTTTCTGCTCAATTTTCAAGTTTTTTGTCTTGAATTCTTTTTTTTCTCCATTTTGGCTTTAAAAATCGCATGCGCGTTATACATGGGAGCGCGCTATTCATGGTAAATTACGGTAATTCAAATATGCAATGCAAATATATTTTGTGTTTCCCTTTAAAAGAGTGCAAAAATTATATTAAACATGTTCAGCGTCACGTCACATTCTAAAGATCATCGAAAGCATGGGCGTATTGATTTTTGTATAAAATCTTTTTAGCGCAGAGAACATTAGGATCTTTTAATTTTGGTTGAAAGTTGTGTAGTTCATTTTGACAAAATTATATCCGAAATGATTTAAGGGCCTAAAATGATAAATGGAAACAAGGATGTTTAATATTTTTAATTGGCTGTTTGTGAGATTAACAGTTTTTTTATTCTCTGAAAATCACTTTCACTTTCGCAAATTTTTTTATACATTTTTACATTTGATCTTAATTTAAATTCATGTGCATGATAAATGTCTGCAGCATATTATTGACAGTTCCTGCTAAAAGGAAATAACTGAATTTTATAAGAAAGTTATATTCCTCTGGGACATCTATTGTGCAAATATCTTGTTTAAATTGCAAATTGTTTCAATTCACTGTACAAAAATGTGAACCTGTAAGTGAAAAGTGTGTCATCAAGAAATCTTATACATTTTTCGCTTAACAGTACTAAATTGTTACTTTAATAATAGAAGCATATTTGGCTTTGTGTGTGCACATATGTTATGAAATACATGAGGAAGCCAAAGTATAAGTTTTCAAAACCCTCACTCCTGTGGCTGTCTGATTGTCCCCTAATCCACCACTTAAAATAATTTTAAGCTAACACCTAACTGAGCACCTTTGTATAGTTTTAACCCCCTTAAACACTAGGCGCGGGCACAAAATCTGATATGTAGAAGAAGTGCTATATCAGAAGAAGAAGAAGAAGAAGAAGAAAAAAAAGAAATGAAAGAACACAATAAGTGAAGGCCAGTGGGCTATTCTTTTGCCTTTTGAAACTTTCAATCAAGTAAAAAACTAATGTATACATCACTTAATATAATGGTTGAAAAAATTCATACATAAAGGTAACAGTGCCAAGTTAATTTTGACAAGCTACCATGTCCTATGATATCAAGAGACAAACGCCTTTATAATTTAATTAATAAATACAACAAATCAGTGTTTTTGCTCTATTTATAATGTTGAGCAATAGTCTTATCGAAAAATGCTCATAACCTCTCTGTCGCTTCAGATATATACTTCATATTTAATTGGTATGCATGTTTATATGAACAAGGCCTTTCAATACTCACACAAATTTTGACCCCTTTGACCTTTACCTTGAACTTATGGTCCGCGTTTAGGTTTCGAAATCTGCGTTGAGGTTTCGAAAAAGTGTTTTTCGGGGGCATATGTCTTCTGATAAAGACAACTCTTGTTCTTTCATGTCCATAAAATGTGCTAGTTAAGCATTTAAATAGCAATAAATGGTATTATTTTTATGTCCCCCACCACTATAGTGGAGGACATATTGTTTTTGCCCTGTCTGTTGGTTCGTTTGTGTGTTTGCATCAAACTTTAACATTTTCCATAACTTTTTTAATATTGAAGATAGCAACTTGATATTTGGCATGCATGTGTATCTCATGGAGCTGCACATTTTGAGTGGTAAAAGGTCAAGGTCATCCTTCAAGGTCAAAGGTCAAATATATAGCTTCACAGCGGCGCAGAAGGGGACATAGTGTTTCTGACAAACACATTTCTTGTTTTCCTTTATATTTTTAAGTAGATGTCTTTAGAGATATATCTGAATTTTCTGAATTAGGGAGAAACAAAATAATCTATTAAGATAATTCAGCCAATAGTCAGACAGATTTGTAAGTGTAAAAAAAGTCTGAAGATTCGTCAGAACGTTTTCAGACAAAATTTGTGTAATGCTCTGAAATGTTTCTAAAAATTTAGCAACATTTTGCTAATGAAAAGTGTACAGTAATTTTATGTAGTCCAGTTTCATTTTTGCTCTTTAGTAAAAATGGCGATTTGTATTACTTAATGAAAATGTGCCGTGCTCGGTGAAAAGGAGGTTTAATGCAGGTGCTTTAAGTGTCGTCCCAGATAAGCCTGTGCAGTCCACAAAGGCTAATCAGGGAGAACACTTTCTGCTTTTATGATTCTTTAATGTAAATAAAGTCTCTTCTTAGCAAAAATGCAGTAAAAGCAGAGTGTCGTCCCTGTTTAGCCTGTGCAGACTTCACAGGCTAATTTGGGACGACACTTTACGCATGTGCATTAAACCCCCTTTAGACAGAGCAAGGCAAAATGTAATCAAGAATAGTTTAAAAATTGAAGTAGTTCAAATTACCCTCCACCCCATGTATACTGCAAATTTCCTGTGCATTATGCACCTCTGTTGTAAGTAATACCACAGTGATAATGATCCTATTCAAGGTCAGCCCACAGTTAACTGTCCCAGGTGACACCCACTATCATATAAATGTAGCTCAATGTGACTTGTAATACTTACTTCCTGTACTCAGACCATTACCTACAAGTTCAAGCCCAGTTTTGGAACTGTTCAATGAACACATGAATTACTGGTTAGCATTTTAATAGAAAACGAAATAGTACTTAATGGATAACTGAATACACTCGTTCACAAGACTCATGAGATTTTCAGAACCTCGCTGTGTAATGTTATCAATTTCACTCGTAGTTGATTTGATATTTGATGGAAAGAATAAACATAAATGGTTCCGTAATCATAGAAGAATAGTATGCGGATAATGTATTCTTGTTATGAAATGTTCGAAAAGGTTTGAATAATGCTAATACATGTACATGTACATTTCGCGGAAACCTGGTGTAAATTATCTAATAAGAAACTTTGTGAAGAATTCATTCGTGTATAATTTGTGATTCACATACTGATGATTGTGCAGGGGATTTAGTACTTAGTGTATTATTTTGTTTATAGAAGACACTTTGCCAGCGAATGATAAATATTTGATTATGACGCTTGACATAAAAAAATATTATTTTATAGCGCAAATATCTTTACTAAAAGATGCTTAAACAAGCCTGTTTTAAAAATTTCGTCGTCTTTGAAGATGAGCAGAAAATTGAGTTTAATAAACAAAACAAAGATGGGGATACTAAATTCCGATTGAATGGTCCTTACATTTTTATTGGAGAAAACAAATCTGGAAAAAGTGCTGTTTTTGAAGGAATTCGTCGATGTCTGAAAAAAGAACTCAACACATCTGTCTCAAAACCATACAATGCAAACGAGCTTTCCTATTTCTTGTGCAAATTTGAAAAAGAAAATACAGATGAAGTAATAACTGGAACAATAAGTATTCCTTCAGAACCGAATACGACATCTGATAAAACAGTTACGGGCACATTATCGGAAAGACTCCCAGGTGACGAGTCTTTGGGTCAAACTTTTGAAACAAATACGGAGCAAGCAACAGAAGAAGAAACGAATAAGAAATTACCATTTTACTCCATTGAATACTACCGCATTGCGATTTTGTTCAAGAACAAGTGTCTTCATGAGTTTGGAATAGACCGAATTTTAATAGATAATGGTAATATCAATTTAAAAGAACTTGAAACGACAGAGGAGTATGAACTTGTTCAATTATATCAACTAATGTCAAAGGAAAACAAGGTTGTCAATATCACTATAGAATCTCTTCTGCGCCAAAATATTACAGGAATGAAGAGCAAAGATAATTCTGAACAATTTACACGTTGTGAACACATTATTGCAGATTTATCTAATGATGTAGTGTTTACATTTCCACTGAGGTCTATAGGACCATTACAGTGGTCAAAGAGCGAAAGAATTGCCCTAGAAAAGAGTCATCAAAATTACATTGAAGCAGAGTCTCGGTGCGAAATACTACGTTATTTTCTTAAAGATGATCATGGCGAATTCGATAAAGAAAAAGAATCGAAAATATTTGAAAGGATAACAAACATGTCTCAAGACTACAGGTTTACATTACAAAACGATTCCATACTTGTTAATGATGATCCTCTCAAATTGCTTAAAACACCAGAAGGTATTTTGGAAGCGAAATATGTCTCTATAATGTTATCCGGATATTTCAAAACCATAGTATTGGAAGAACCCGATAGAGGAATGCACCCGCAGTTTGTTCAACGGATGATACAAGTGATAACAGAGGAGACAAAGACAACAGGAAAAGTCGTTATATTGTCCACGCATCGTTATATTGTCCACGCACAATACGTCATTTCTCACACCTTGGACTCTTTCCAACTGTTTCCGATTTAGAAGACATGGCGACGTATGCCATGTTAAATCGGTTGGTGAAGTGGTTTATTACGATTTAAAGAAATTACGATTGATGACTGGTGATCATCTGGCTGATTTATTCTTTGCAAAACATGTACTTTTCGGCGAAGGAGTCGGCGATTGCTTGTTTTTACAAGAAACAGTAAAATTACTGTTATCAGATGGATCGGATGGCAGTTACAATAACAATGATTTCCTTAGAAAGCATAAAACAAATCTGCATAAAATTCTCCCCAATATTACCATATCAAATTTAAATGGAAAAGAAAACGTAGCTTTTTTTCGCAAAATATGCACGGGATTGGAGCTACCCTGTTTGTTTCTTCTAGATAAAGACGCACAAGAGAAAAACAAAGGTTTTGATGATTGCTTTTTTTGGTCTGAAGGGGCCATTGAAGATGCGGTCAAGACAATGCTGGACAGAGATGAAGATGATGCCCTAAAGAAGAAAATTCAAGGAAAGTTGTTTCTTCATGAAAATGTTAAAGTCCGTGATGTATCTGTTTGTGTAGATACGCTACTTCAGCGGTGCTCGCATGACAATGATTTCGGAAAGCTTTTGCAGAGAATTTTGGAAGCATTTCCTTCATAAGATATCGACTGTATTTACATTTTAAGTGTTTGAATAGACGTGCATTTAATAGCAACGTAGGCGTATTTTATAATAATATTGCATAAACGTTCGATAATAAAGGAGAAAAGTCCTGTAAAGCGGACATAACACATAATTGTTTGAGTCCTCGATGCTTATGGCTAACATTTGGTCCTCGATGTGAATAGTTTCATAATAAAGGTACTTAAATGTTAATTATTTCAAATGTTGTTTTGATTGTTATATTCTTGCATCGGTCTAAAGTTTATCAATGTCTGTTAATATTGACTCAGTCGGTGAAAAAGGCAAACGAAAGGCAAACGAACAATTTCAGTAATATACATTACAATAATGTTGCTAATTTGGCATTGTTTTATGGAACAACATCCAACATGTGTAAATCTGAAAAGGGCGGATGAGATGAACGATGCATGGTTTAGAAACAGAAGAATCATGTTCCAGAGAAGCCTAAAACTTCGCCCACGAATAATATATATTTTGTGAACAGTATAGTTTAGATCACAGTATTTATTCATCGGAGTGTAACCACGAGTTCTTCGAGGAAACGCCACGTAAAGTACTACATCCACCGATCGTCTACAACACACTGTATTGAAGTAAACACTTCTATTTATATCAATAGTACTATTCATATAAGTAGTAAAAGTTTAAATTGAAATAACATAAGTGAACGATTAATATGCGATTAAAAATGTGTGTAGTACACATTGAAAGCTATAGTGTGTGTATGTTAGAGTTTATTTACAGGTCATCGCTGAGTCTTCACGACTACCTTATGTGCTGACCTGAAAGCTAGAGAATGTACACAGTGTTTATACAAGACTTGCACATGTATTAATATAGTAATATATAGCATCCTGTCCCGAACTTTAATGGGTTTTTAGCCGGATTTTTTCGAAAAAATCTCGGCTTATAGATTGATGTTGTCGGGCGGGCGGGGGGCGGGCGGGCGGGCGGGGTGGCGGCGTGCTCGAAAATGTTAAAGTTCTTATTTCATGGTATAACTTTGGTATGCTTGGACCTAGAGTCTTCAAACTTGACATGAAGGTTGGCCAGGATTAACAGATGACCACTGGTCATTTCAAGGTCATTCATTTGAAGGTCAATGTCACTGTGACCTTCAATATAAAAAATGTTAAAGTTCTTATAACTTTGGTATGCTTGGACCTAGAGTCTTGAAACTTGACATGAAGGTTGGCCATAACTAGTTAGTAACCACTGGTCATTTCAAGGTCATTCATTTGAAGGTCAAGGTCACTGTGACCTTGAATGTAAAAATGTTAAAGTTCTTATTTCATGGTATAACTTTGGTATGCTTGGACCTAGAGTCTTCAAACTTGACATGAAGGTTGGCCAGGATTAACAGATGACCACTGGTCATTTCAAGGTCATTCATTTGAAGGTGAAGGTCACTGTGACCTTCAATATAAAAATGTTAAAGTTGTTATAACTTTGGTATGCTTGGACCTAGAGTCTTGAAACTTGACATGAAGGTTGGCCAGAACTAGTAAGTAACCACTGGACATTTCAAGGTCATTCATTTGAAGGTCAAGGTCACTGTGACCTTGAATGTAAAAATGTTAAAGTTGTTATAACTTTGGTATGCTTGGACCTAGAGTCTTGAAACTTGACATGAAGGTTGGCCAGAACTAGTAAGTAACCACTGGACATTTCAAGGTCATTCATTTGAAGGTCAAGGTCACTGTGACCTTGAATGTAAAAATGTTAAAGTTCTTATTTCATGTTATAACTTTGGTATGCTTGTACCTAGAGTCTTCAAACTTGAAATAAAGATTGGCCAGTACTAGAAGATGACCACTGGTCATTTCAATGTCATTCATTTGAAGGTCAAGGTCACTGTGACCTTAAATGTTAAAATGTTAAAATTGTTATAACTTTGGTATGCTTGGACATAGAGTCTTCAAACTTGACATGAAGGTTTGCAAGCACACTTAGATGACCACTGGTCATTTCAAGGTCATTCATTCTAAGGTCAAGGTCACTGTGACCTTGAATGTAAAAATGTTAAAGTTCTTATAACTTTGGTAGGTAAAAATGTTAAAGTTCTTATTCCATGTTATAACTTTGGTATGCTTGTACCTAGAGTCTTCAAACTTGACATAAAGGTTGGCCAGTACTAGAAGATCACCACTGCTCATTTCAATGTTATTCATTTGAAGGTCAAGGTCACTGTGACCTTCAATGTTAAAATGTTAAAATTGTTATAACTTTGGTATGCTTGGACCTAGAATCTCAAACTTGACGTAAAGGTTTGCAAGCACACTTAGATGACCACTGGTCATTTCAAGGTCATTCATTTCAATGTCATTCATTTGAAGGTCAAGGTCACTGTGAACTTAAATGTTAAAATGTTAAAATTGTTGTAACTTTGATATGCTTGGACCTAGAATCTCAAACTTGACGTAAAGGTTTGCAAGCACACTTAGATGACCACTGGTGAACAATATTTCAGTAATTTAAGTATTGCATTGACAAAAACACGAAAGGTACTTTCCTGTCATTTAAATCAAAAATCCGGCTTCAATGCGGTCATCTCCGACCGCGGAACTCTTGTCTTATAAATTGTTGCGAGAAACTATTAAAAGTTTAAATATCCAGTAAAACGAATCATTGATTTTTCCGCTTCAAGCAATTAACACGTAATCAACCTTTTCACGAGTATTTCATATCTATTAACGTTTAACATTTAAATCTGTTTTATACATGAAATGATAGCAAATGAATAAACAGAGTTGATGTAAGATATGAAATGGCTATAAAATGGCTATCATGTAATTATTAATCTCGGTATTACTATTGTGCAGGTTTTCTACTATTTTTCCATATCTAATTATAGAGAATTGAATTATTATAAATACTAAATGCACAATAAACAATGTACATATGGCTGGTTTTGTTTATAAAAATGAAAACAATTAAATACATATGCATAAAAGAGTCTGTGTAACACACTCTTCAATAACCGTTAAGAATACCACATTTACATTGTTTAGCAACATGCTTTTTTCAATGTTACGCTATTTTAACCTATCTTTCTAAAATGTTATAAGGATAAATGAAAAAGGTCTACCCAGATAAGTGGTCTTAATAGCCAACGCAAATCCTTGTATTTTGTTTCGACAAAGAAATGCTACCATAGCATGTGAATTATATAGATATGTATGTATGTCATTTAATGGTACATATGATAGAGTAGTTGTTTAAATAAAGGTGTCTATATCAAATGTACAGCTTTTACTTCACTACGCCATACTTAGTAAAAAAGTATATGTATCCCATGCTTAATATCATCGTTATAGACTTTGTTACTATTAAAATATGTACCAGATAATGATGACGATCGTAATTTGATGTAAGTATTTTGGCTATTGCCCGTGTTACTATGATCATTACATAAGTAATATGTAACAGAACATCAATACTAATACAAAAACCTTAAACATGATCATCTATCCATTATCATGTGCTTCGATTCTGATAAAAAGGAACATATGATTAATTTTCTTTCTGTTACAATTAACGTATTTGTATGACATGTACGAGTATCTTTATAGACGATCTATTTTTAATAAAGATATATGTAGCATAGACCATTGATTTTATAGCAAATAAGAAACATTAATTTCTACTACCCATGACCTGTTCAATAATGTTCGTTCAAATTCGATAAAAAATTGTTTGTACAATAGAGTCTTTATTAGGGTATCTGTATGACATGTACCTTTATTTTTGCTTTTTGTTGTTTTTATTGTCGTATAAATGTTTATTTAACTCATTTTTGATATCATCGTCATAGTCCTTATTGGTAGCATAATAAGTACTATAACATGATAATGATAATATTGATATGTTCATTTTTGTCTGTCCCACTTTTATCATAAACAGTAATATATAGCATCAACAATTAATATTAAAACAGAGGAATGAACATATTAAAATCTAGCAATAATCTCTACGATAATGTGAGATTGTTTATATTTGTGTTAAAATAAAGGTATGGCATGTTTAGGTACCTCTACTCATGATGTATTTCCTATTCAGTAAAAATATTTTATTCTCAATATTGATGAAACATGGTCAGAATGTTTATCTTACCAATATCTAATAGCCGCATTTGAATCTGTGTTATTTAGGTCTGGAAACCTCAGATCAACAGATCAAATGATCTTTAAAGAGCCCTTAAATTGTTCACACTCTAGAGGCCACACATAGGAATATACCATGATTAACCCTTATAGCGCTGGAACCGAATTTTATATGCTAATGCAGACAGTTTGAATCAAGATCAGACGCCACAAAACATGGCGTCTGATCTTGATCCAAACTCTTTGCTATTCTGATAGTGGTCTTTGAAAAAAAAGTGAAGAAAATGATGATTTTAGAAATCCAGCAGACACCAATTTAGCAGAGTCTGACGACAAATATCCCAGCATGCAATGGGTTAAACTTAGTCAGAATGTTCATCTTGTTTGTATTGAGGAAAAGTCATGTTCTTTGGATCTGGGTATTGTGTCCAAAAACAAAGTCAACTGGTCAAATCTTGGAAAAAACCGTGTTAAATCTCTTGAAATGGTATTGATGATTTTAATTTACTGGCACTTTGTTAGAAAGTTTATCTTAACAATATATCAATGCCTTGTTTGAATCTGGCTCAAGTGTGGGCAATCATATTAGATCACTTGGTAAATTTGCACCATACACTCAGGTGAGCGCTAAAGGGCCATCATGACATTCTTATTACAATTCATCTATGACAATTCATCATTTGTTGAGAATGTCTCATGTTCAATTTGAAAAGCGTAATTTTAAAATCCATGTATTGCTTTTTTTCTTTATTTAACCATGAATGTAACATGAACCGGCGTTAAAATAATCTTGTCCTCTAAAACTTAATTCAAATACTGTACCATTGATTCTTAACGATTTTCTATTTGTGCTTGTAAGTTGATCCATTTTATCGACAGCTGTTCATATTGATATAATTTTACTTAAGTATGACATGAATGTTAATCAATTGAGAAATCTTTTGTATATTACCACCGTTCTCAAAGAAGTTTATTATGCCCCCCTTCGAAGAAGAGGGGGTATATTGCTTTGCTCATGTCGGTCGGTCTGTCGGTCTGTCCGTCCACCAGGTGGTTGTCAGACAATAACTCAAGAACGCTTGTGCCTAGGATCATGAAACTTCATAGGTACATTGATCATGACTAGCAGATGACCCCTATTGATTTTGAGGTCACTAGGTCAAAGGTCAAGGTCACAGTGACGCGAAATAGTAAAATGGATTTTTGAATGATAATTTTAGAATGCATACGCGGCCAACAGGGCACACTCTGAACAATACTACTGAAGCAACTGGTCTGTAATCCTAAATCTATAATTATCAGTCCAATGAAACATCATCCTTTTAGTAAAATACAGTGGATCAGTAAAAATATTATCAGAATATGAGATTTTTTGTATATTTTGTATATTAAATATTGTGTTTATGTTTAATTTTGTTGATTAATATAAATATAAGCAGGACAGGGGAGGTAATACACTACAGGGGAAACAAATGCAATAAGTTTAAATTTATTGTTACAGATTTGCCTCCCTTGTAATATATTTAAATTTTACCAAATGTAAGGCTAACTGCATTTTTGTAATGCATACTACTACTACTACTACTACTACTACTACTACTACTACTTCTACTTCTACTACTACTACTACTGCTACTACTGCTGCTGCTGCTGCTGCTGCTGCTGCTGCTGCTGCTACTACGACTACTACTACTACTACTACTTCTACTACTACTACTACTACTACTACTACTACTACTACTACTACTTCTACTACTACTACTACTACTACTACTACTACTAGTACTACTCTACTACTACTACTACTACTACTACTACTACTACTACTACTACTACTACTACTACTACTTCTACTACTGCTCTACTACTACTACTACTACTACTACTACTGCTACTACTACTACTACTACTACTACTACTACTACTACTACTACTACTGCTACTACTACTACTACTACTACTACTACTACTACTACTACTACTACTACTACTATTTCTTTTGCTACCACCACCACAACCTACTACTACTACTACTCTATTACTACTTCTACTACTGCTACTACTACTACTACTACTACTACTACTACTACTACTACTACTACTACTACTACTACTACTACTTCTACTACTACTACTACAACTACTACTACTTCTACTACTACTCTACTACTACTACTACTACTACTACTACTACTACTACTACTACTACTACTACTACTACTACTACTACTCTACTACTACTACTACTACTACTACTACTACTACTACTACTACTACTACTATTTCTTCTGCTACCACCACCACCACCACCATCACCACCACCACCACCACCACCATTCACAGTGACAAAAAACGTATTCAGTGACAAAAAACGTATTCACACAATTGCTGCTTCTACAACTTATAGCCCATATAGGGGGGCATGCATGTTTTACAAACAGCCCTTGTTATATTATATTTTATTAGCTCACCTGAGCACAACGTGCTCATGGTGAGCTTTTGTGATCGCCCTTTGTCCGTCGTCCGTCGTGCAGGTCACATTTTGCCTTGTGAACACTCTAGAGGCCACATTTGTTGTTCGATCTTCATGAAACTTGGTCAGAACATTAATCCCATTGATACCTCGACTGAGTTCGAAACTGGGTCATGCTGGGTCAAAAACTAGGTCACTAGGTAAAAAAAAAGAAAAGCCTTGTGAACACTGTAGCAGTCACATTTGATGCCCAATCTTCATGTCACTTTGTCAAAATGTTTGTCTAAATGATATGTTGGTTGAGTTCAAAAATGGTTCCGGTCTGTTGAAAAACATGGCCAACAGGGGGCGTGGCAGTATTCCTGATATGGCTATAAAGAAACCTTGTGAACACTCTAGAAGTCACAATTTTTGCCCAATCATCATGAAACCTGGTCAAAACATTGGTTTCATTGATATCTCGGACGAGTTTAAAAGTGGTCCAGATCGGTGAAAAAACATGGCCGCCAGGGGACGGGGCAGTTTTCTCAATATTTCCTTTTATGGCTATAGTAAAACCTTGTTAACACTCTACAGGCCACATTTATTTTCCGATCTTCATGAAACTTGCTCAGAAGATTTGTCCCAATGATATCTTGGATTAGTTCAAAAATTGTAACCTTTGCTTGAAAAACATGGCTGCCAAAGGGCGGGGCATTTTTCCTTAAATGATTTTATATGGCTATAGATAAATCTTGTTAACACTCTAGAGGCCACATTTATTGTCAAATCTTCATGAAATTTGGTCAGAAGATTCATCCCAATAATATCTTGGACAAGTTCCAAAATGATGCCGGTTGGTTGAAAAACATGGCCGCCAGAGGGCGGGGCAGTTTTCTCTATATTTCCTTATATGGCTATAGTAAAACCTTGTTAACACTCTAGAGGCCACATTTATTGTCCAACCTTCATGAAATTTTGTCAGAAGATTTGTCTTGATATCTTGGATGAGTTCGAAAATGGTCAGGTTTGCTTGAAAAACATGGCTGCCAAGGGGCAGGGCATTTTTCCTTATATGGCTATATATGGCTATAGTAAAATCTTGTTAACACTCTAGAAGCCACATTTATTGTCCGATCTTCATGAAACTCAGTCAAAAGATTCAGCCCAATAATTTCTTGGAGGAGTTCAAAAATGATGCTGGTTGGTTGAAAAACATGTCCACCACGGGGGCGAGGCATTTTTCCTTATATGGCTATAGTAAAACTCTAGAGGTCACATTTATTTTCCGATCATCATGAAATTTGGTCAGAAATTTTTCCCAATGATATCTTGGATGAGTTGGAAAATGGTTTTGGTTGCTTTTAAAACAGGGCCACCCAGGGGTGGGGCATTTTTCCTTATATGGCTATAGTAAAACCTTGTTAACACTCTAGAGGCCACATTTATTTCCAATCTTCATGAAATTTGGTCAGAAGATTGGTCTCAATGATATCTTGGATGAGAGTGAAAATAATTATGTTTGCTTGAAAAACATGGCTTCCAAGGGGGGGGGGGGGGGGGGCATTTTTCCTTACATGGCTATAATAGTAAAATCTTGTTAACACTCTAGAGGCCACATTTACTGTCCAATCTTCATGAAACTTGGTCAGAAGATTCATCCCGATAATATCTTGGACGAGTTCAAAAATGATGCCGGTTGGTTGAAAAACATGGCTGCCAGGGGGGTGGGGCATTTTCCTTATATGGCTATAGTAAAACCTGGTTAACACTCTAGAGGCCACATTTATTTTCTGATTTTTATGAAACTTGGTCAGAAGATTTGTTCCAATAATATCTTGTTATTTCAGGTGAGCGACTTTGGGCCTTTCATGCCCTCTTGTTTTTCAGTACTTTTTCGCTGTAACCCTGAAACATTAAATATTTTACCATCAGCTTTTGTTCTGCCTTTAACTCTATGAGAGAAGCCATAAATTAAGCAGCTTTATGCAATTATTTCTGGGCATTTCTAAAAACCTTACTATACAGGGGTTAGATTAAAGAATGGAGGAATGCTTATAATTGGCAGGTTTTAGAATGCGAAGGATCATATTACAAGTGTTTGAGTGGTTGGATTTAACAAACACTTACTGAATAGTTAAACAGAGAAGAACAAAATATAAATGATGAGTGTCATTTTGTTCCAGATGACAACAATGTCACCTGTTGTTTGATAACATGACATGTATGACGAAAGCTTCAGGGATCAAGAAGCCATGTTATGCTCATAGTTTAAGACCTCTATTACATGAGTTACTGGACAAGCACAGAGTGTTATCTAAACAAAGAATAAGGATCATATAACAGCAGATGAACAATTTGAAAGGATAGTTCCAAAGTGGTAAAATAATAGTATATTCATTTGATATGTAGAGAATATTGTTCTGTTGTGCTTTCATAAAAATAATTGTCTTTGCATTACAGTTTTATACACTGAAACTCCAATATAGTGCGGTCCGTTATAACGCTGTGTCCAATATAACGCGGGGGGTGCTTGGATCCCGTTTTTTCTCCAACCTTCCATTTCTGATTCAAATCCATGTTATGCAACTACTTGTATTTTCAGAAAATTCAATGAAGCCGGCGATCACAGCTTGATTGCTTTATCTGTTCAATTAACTGATTTTAATCGATTAGAATTTAAACGACACTCGACAGCTAATTGGTGTTAATCTGTTGTGTAATGTCAATAAAGGTGTGAAAACTCGCGAGTCCGTGTTTATTACATGTATTCCCTATCAGAGCGGTTCGTTGGCTAATTTCCATAAGGTAAGTGCAAGCGTAATAATTATCAAATTAAAGGTATTTAAAACGATTACCTGTTTATGTTTTATATTTATCGTGTATTGTATTTCATTGTATAAACTATGGCTGTGTAAGTGTGTTGTCGTTTATTATATGCTATACAAGCTTGATACATAAAAAGATCTTTGTGTATGTTTAATGTTTCACTACGTATACGAAAAGTAAATTAAAAAATCCTGGCGATTTATTTACATGCTAACGCAGTGTAATTGTTAACAGAGATTCACTTAAATTTTTGCCCGTTATCGGAATGTCCACGGAAAGCACGTTTGTTACATGCTGCGTATGACGCAATAAAACATTACTTTGTACATGTATCGTATTGCATTCAATCTAAATTTAAATTCGCTCGTCCAATGAAAACTGTGTCCCATAATACACTGTACTATTTTTCTGAAAAATGGCGTAGGCATATGAATTTGTTTACGTAAACATATTTCTTGTAATAAATGTTTAACATTATTTTTTCTAAATTGATGTTGTAATTATATTGGATTATAGGACAAATATGCACATTAGAAAAGCGGTATATATACTGTTATCGTTCGATTCGATTTATATGCATGTATTTGCGGATGACAACACAGCATGACAATATAAATAAATAAGCTCAAAACTTATAACGCTGTCCGTTTATAGCGCTGTTGCGTGGCATGGACCCCGTCATCCGCGTTATATTGGAGTTACAGTGTACATAAATTCAAACTACATGAACTAGAAGGCCCGGATCCAATTTCAAGATCTTTGTCAAAAGTTGATATTAAAAAATGAGCACATAAAATGTGAATGTTGCAGAAAATCTTAAATGATCCTTATCCCTGATATTTTTGGTGATAATTCTTTTCTCTAATGTTTGTGATGATGATTCTTATCTCTGATATTTGTGATGATGAACCTTATCTCTGATATTTGTGATGATGACTATTATCTCTGATTTTTGTATTGATTATCATTATCTCTGATATTTTTAATGATTAACCTTATCACTGATATTTGTAATGATTAACCTTATCTATGTTGTGTGATGTTTCTTATTTTTGATTTTTATGATGATGATCCTTATCTCTTTATAATATTTTTGATAATGTTTCTTATCTCTGATATTTGTAATGATGGTCCTTTTCTCTGATATTTTAAATGGTGTCCAGCATCTCAGATATTTGTGATGATGATTCTTATCTCTGATATTTGTGATGATAACCATTATATCTGATATTTGTGATGATGAACCTTATCTCTGATATTAAGTTATGATGTTTCTTATCTTTGATATTTGTGATGATAACCATTATATCTGATATTTGTGATGGCAAGAAAATGATTTCTCTGATCACAACATCAAATAAATGATCCTAGAAACTCATTGCTCTGATTTTAATCACATAAAAGGGATAAAAGATAATTTGAGGGTGATAAATGTAACAATATACTATTTCCAATCCATATGACATTTAATATAACGCCCCCTTGGTGCAAAAAGATACCATGTGACATTGAAATTAGAAGGCAAATGGATCCTTTTTGCACCTATTGGGCAATACAACCTTCAACTTAAGTAGATGGGAACTATATAACCATACATTGTCTTAAAGAGCATTCTAAGGTGAATGCATTTAACAAATACCAAAGGTCTGTCTCGTGACATGGAAGAAATAAATGTGTCAGAAACATTTCCTAATTCATTGTTTTCTTGAGGCTACTTTTTAGTTGATTGTTAATGGCCTTGTGCAAGTTTTTCACTGTAGTCTCTTAAAACAAAGCAGTGATTTCTTAGTGAACATCAATGCTTTCCCTGCAGACAGGTTAAGAAAAGAGTGTTACCTGTGCCCTTAACTTAAAACACGTCTTCAGTATATCAAGATTTTTGTTTTAAGGAGTATAACATTGAACTTCTCAATTATTTAGTATACTGTAACCTACCATATTATAATTAGTGTTGTTTTCAATTTGCATCTGTACAAATTGTGCCTCTATATGTATCAATTTAATGATGAATATATCCTCTTTAAAAAGTTGCAATTGAAACTCATGTATAATACACAAAAATATTTCAACAGGACCCAAGTTTACAAAAGTAAGCTTCAATCAAAAGCATATAAATATACAAAAGACATGTTTAAAGCCAGGTTATTCATATCAACATACACTAATTGCATACTTTTCAAGACTGTTAGTTTTGAATTGCATTAATCAATTAAATGCATAAATGGATACAAATTAAGTCTGGAGAGTATTTGATAAATTAATAGACGCAATTAGTTGTTTATGTATAAACAATTATTTACTGATATCTAACCTTGAATCTTCTCAGTTTTGCTTGTGTTGCCTGCCAATCACATGTGCAATAAAGCCAATAACTGACATTTTATGTCATATTAATGGACTATGCCTGTTGTGTTTTGCTTAATGTAAGAAATAACATTTCTTTTGTTGTTAATTTATTTAGGCCTGTTTTGCTGATGTTTTTCTCACGGCTTTCATGCGGCGTCTCATCTGGGTCTACGCTGTTTGCCAAGGCCTTTTTTCTAGACACTAGGCATAAATGGGTTAATGACTTGGTAACACTACATGCTGACAGCAATATGACTGTCATAAATTGTGAACTACCATTCATGTACTAGACTGAATCTTGATTTTGCCAATGATTTACCATATGTTTTCCATGTGTTTGTTTCCCCTTTCCAAACTAATACAGTTTTGGTGCCTGAATATTTAGTGGCAAACAAATAATTGTTTAAAATCTAACTGCAAACATGAATTGTGCACTGTAAAAATCAGCAACACAGCCCACAAAATAATGGATGCCCTATTTAGGTCTTGGATGATGGTTGTTGTTCACTGTTAGTGGTGTGTAAATATTATCAATATATGTTTTTCAGTTTTTTGAAGCCAACTTATTATACTGCTAAACTGTAACTCCAATATAACACTCTCCGTTAAAACGCTGAATCCAATATACCACGGGTGGGTGTTGGCTCCTGGTTTTTTTCCAACCTTCTGTGTTGGTCGAGAGTGTTTTCTTAACATTCAAATATGGCGGCATCCAATGTGCTGATTGTTTAATAGCTCAATTTTAATCGATTAGAGCCTAACCATTACTGGGGACTTTGACAGTTTAACCATTTGCATGCTGGCAGATTTTTTGTCTGCTAAAATGTCGCCTCCTTTATTGCTAAAATTAGCATTTTCTTGGATTTTTTTCAAAGAATACTGTCAGAATAGCAAACAGTTTGGATCCTGATGAGACGCCATGTTCTGTGCAAATTGTTTGCAAAGGCCTTCAGAATTCGGTTCCAGCACTTGACAGTTTAAATGTGATTATCTATTGTTTGGTGCAATGCAGGTGTGAAAATTATAGCTAGTGTTTCATGTGTGTGCTATTGATCTTTTTAATAATTGACAGCTTTGACAAGTTTTACGATACAATGTTATTTGTAGACACTATAAGTCTAAGTATTGTCCGATAAAATGCAATTGAAAACGTAACAGGCAGAGAGAAATTAAATTAGCAATCAAGACGATTAGTTCCATCAAAATGTAGGGTAATTGTTTACAGAAATTCACTTGCATTTTCGCTCGATTTTCAGGAAATCCCTGGGAAACAAGTTTTTTGCATGAATAAGTTTTATAATGATGCAATAGAACATTGCTTTGTATCTTATTTCATTCAATCTTTTTAAACTCACTCATCCATTGGTTGTTACAATTATTATTAAATCTGAACAGTGCCCTATAAAACTGCTGTCCCATATTATGCACTGTTCATTTTACACTTCCAAAAATTAGCGATGTTTGTGTTTATGAAATTCTTCAAAGCATTTATGGTCATAAATGGTCAGAATATTTATTTGTTTATAATTGATGTAGTTATTTTATTGGATAATAGGATATATATGCACATTATAAAATCGGTATGTATACAGTTATTGATACGGTAGGGTTATATGCTTGTATTAGCGGATGAAAACACAACCTTGCCATAATTTATGAATCCTCAGAACTTATAACGCAAATCCATTTATAACACTGTCTTGTGACTCTGTCATTTGTTATATTGGAGTTACAGTGTATTAGGCAGGCACGGTGTAGCAAATTGCAAGACTACATCAAGAAACAAAAGATGACAATACACATTTGGGCAAATCACTCATGAATATCATTTGAAAGTACTGTTAGTGGTCAATGTAATACGCCCCCATTTATAGCACTCAACCCGTTTTTTAAATTCCAAAATGAAAAAAAAGATCACAACCCAAAACACATGCAAATTGGACCTAAAGTGGCCGCAATTATACTATTGTGCAATCAAATGATCCTGGACCTTGGAAAGCTTAATTTTGCATTGAAAGAGGAAGCGTCATTATGATCAGGAGCATAGGTTGCATGGCACTATATCCCATTCATATCTGCTGTTTCCGACTTTTGTTGTTTTGACAACGCCCCTTCAGTCTAAGATTATAAGGTGTATTTTCTGGAATAAAAAAAAGGCGAATATTATGAAATTTTATGATTACGAAATGAGTTTTTCGCGATTTAAGCATCCAGGATAGCTTTGTATTAATATATAACACCCACCAACTTTTAAATTTGATATTTGGAGGTAAGAAAGTGCAAGTTATGCATGACAAGTGACGGTAACCAATTTACATTTTCAGACATTAATATACCAATTTTTTACAAAACTGGGTCATGTGGGATCAAAAACTTGATTAGTAGGTTACATTGAAGAACAAGCTTGTAAACACTCAAGATCTTTTTCATGAAACTATAGCTCATAACATTTTGTTGATATCTTGCCTGAGTGAGATTTTCTGGTCCATTGAAAAATAGGGCCAGCATCAGGAAGCGCAGTTTTCCCAGTGAGTATTAAAGCCATGTTCTGTGAGAAAGGGGTGTAATGCATGTGCTGAAAGTGTCATCCCAGATCAGCCTGTGTAGTCCGCACAGGCTAATCAGGAATGACACTTCCCGCTTTTATGATATTTTTCGTTTACAGAAAGTCTCTTCTTAGCAATAATCCATTTCAGGTGGAAAGCGTCGTCCTGTGTATAGTTTGTGTGGACTGCACAGGCTAATCTGGGACGATACTTTAAGCACATGTATTACACCCCTTTTTCACAGATCACAGCCCATATATTAAAACCATTTGATTTCTCTAATAGACTTTGTAAAAAATAACAGAGCTTTTTTCTCTTTAAACATATCTTGACCCAATTTTCTGAAGATGTCTATGGTGAAACTTTGTGAACACTACTTTCTTAGAACAGTTGTTCCTTGGGGTCTCAGTTGAGTGCCTTTAGCCACCTAGTTTCTTTCTCCATCATCTAGTTATCCTCATGTTCTGTTAGACATCAACAAGGGGATGCATCAGTGACTTTCAGTGATCATTGATCTTACAACTCCATCCTCCCACTCCTCATGTCTCTGCTGTCATGTGGTCATGCTAAATGTCAAACGTCTTTCAGTCAGCTGGATGTGAGATGCTGTATTGCATGTTATTGTTGGAGTTGTTGTGATGGGTCAGTGCTGGAAATAAGGGGTTACAGTTAAATAGGCTGATGTTTGTGCCAATGATTGGTGCTGTTGTTTGTGCACAATATAGGTACTGATGTTGGTGTCAAGGATTAATGATGATGTTGGTTTACATGATTGGTCCTGCTGTTGGTTCAAGTTCAGTAATTTGCAGTCTCTTAGGGCTTGCCCATGGTTGGGGTCATAATTGATATGTTTGCTATGATGGATGTTTGAGGTAAGTTTATTCTTTGTTTTTATGCCCCCAGTAGGAGGGCATATAGTGATCGGACTGTCCGTCCGTCTGTCCGTCCGTCTGTCTGTCTTTCCGTCCCACTTTGTGTTTAGGTTTCGAAAAATGCTCATAACTTCTATGTCCCTTGAGATGTAACCTTCATATTTAGTATGCATGTGTATATGGGCATTATTAAGGCCTTTCCATAGTCATAACAATTTTGACCCCTGTGACCTTGATGTTGAACTTAGGGTCCGCGTTTAGGTTTCGAAATCTGTGTTTAGGTTTCGAAAAATGCTCATAACTTCTATGTCCCTTGCGATATAACCTTCATATTTGGTATGCATGTGTATGTGGACAAGGCCTTTCCAAACGCACAAAAATTTGACCCCTGTGACCTTGACCTTGAACTTAGGGTCTGTGTTTAGGTTTCGAAATCTGCGTTCAGCTTTCGAAAAAAGCTCATAACTTCTATCAAGCGTTTATAGGGGGCATAAATCATCCTATGGTGACAGCATTTGTTTTTAAGTATTTTAATTTTTATTTATCTTTTCTTTTAAAATATAATGTTGATGAGGATTTTGTGTTCTTGATAATTATTGCAACATTTATTTTTATTTTACAATCTATGATATAAAAGATAAATATGACAATTGCTATTTTGTTACATTAGGTTTTTCGGCATAAGCTGTATTAAGCCAGCTTTTCACCCTGACTTGACCTTTGTAAGTGTCCAATAATACTCAAATAAAATTTCCCGCGGCTAGGTACGAATGAATACACTTCATTTATTCCATTGGCTGATTTGAGTATAACACCATAACATTGGAAACATATCCGCGTCTTTGTAACACTGTTTTACTGCATGAAACAATTTTATCTCTAATGAAAAGGCTCAATAGATAGAACAGTTTTACAATCAATTTTCGACATAAATACAGTTTGTGCGTTCACCTTTTATTTTCAGAGAATTACCAGGGCAAAAGCGTTTATACTAGTAGCTATGTTGTCATATTTAGTACTTACTTGCATTGCATTTCAACCCGCGAGGTTTCGGGTCAACTCGCGGCCATTTGTGAAAGTAAGAGTTTATATACAGTTCATCACCGGAGTTCGCAGAAGGGGTTGCGATCATTGTGTTACACCGGTCTTACTGACAATAACGTACTGACTGTAATGCATTGCATTCCAATCCGCAAGGTATCAAGGTCAGTTTGCGGTCAGTTGCAGAAATCTTTATATAAACGCCGTCTCGTAAACTTTGTGCACTTGAAGTCTGTTTTGATCAGAAAGATACTAAATAAAGATATTCGGCGATATTATTGTGGTATGTAAATCATCGATTTTTAATATGGTTTCAACATTTGCATGATAAGGACCAATTTTGATAAAAATTATTAGAAATATTTATCCATTTAGACCAGTTTATTAAGCATGAGCACAATAATTCACTATACTATAATTATGCAATTAAATAAGATTTGAGTATTGCCGGCTGACCTATATGCAATCGTTTATTTTCATGTTTCTTGTGTTTTTCTATTCTGTAAATATAGATATCTGAGTAATAATATCACATATAGCAAAATAAGCCACGAAATCTGGCGCAACACCCCGTAATTGATTTGCTTATGATGTAGCTAAGAACTGCGCAGAAAAAAGGCATCCGCTACTTTTTATCTCATAGAGATAACTTTTGATCGTTCATAAACATCGACCACAATCAACGCCATATATCTTTTTAAAAGATATTTCTTGTTAATATTGACTAAAAAGATCATTTTTATTTGTTTTTAAGTGAAACTCATCATTTTTATGCTCCCCCTAAAAAAATTTTCGGGGGGAGCATATAGTCGCCGCTTTCTCTGTCCGTCCGTCCGTCCATCCGTCAGTGTGTCCGTCTGTGCACAATTTTTGTCCGGGCTATTTCTCAGCAACTAATGACCGGAATGCTTATAAACTTTATGGGAAGCTTCACTACCATGAGGAGATGTGCATATTATCAGCCGGTTCTGGTCCGATGATTTTTCACAGAGTTATGGCCCTTTGAAATTTTCCATTAACTGTACATATAATGCAATTCTTGTCCGGGCTATTTCTCAGCAACTAATGACCGGAATTCAATGAAACTTTATGGGAAGCTTCACTACCAAGAGGAGATTTGCATATTATCAGCGGGTTCTGGTCGGATGATTTTTCACAGAGTTATGGCCCTTTGAGATTTTCGATTAACTGTACATAGTGCAATTCTTGTCCGAGCTATTTCTCAGCATATAGTGGCCGCTTTGTCTGTCCGTGTGTGCGTTTGTCTGTCTGTCCGTCTGTGCACAATTCTTGTCCTGGCTATTTCGGATGATTTTTCACAGAGTTATGGCCCTTTGAAATTTTCCATTGTATATATAGTGCAATTCTTGTCCGAGCTATTTCTCGGCAACTTATCACGGGAATTCAATGAAACTTTATGGGAAGCTTCACTACCAACAGGAGATGTGCATATTATCAGCTGGTTATGGTTGGATGATTTTTCACAGAGTTATGGCCCTTTGAAATTTTCCATTGTACATATAGTGCAATTCTTGTCCGAGCTATTTCTCAGCAACTTATCACGGGAATTCAATGAAACTTTATGGGAAGCTTCACTACCAACAGGAGATGTGCATATTATCAGCCGGTTATGGTTGGATGATTTTTCACAGAGTTATGGCCCTTTGAAATTTTCTATAAACTGTACATATAGTGCAATTTTTGTCCGGGCTATTTCTCCCCAACTACTGACTGTACTTCAATGAAGCTTTATGGGAAGCTTAACTACCTTGAGGAGATGCGCATGTTATTAGTGGGTCCTGGTTAGATGATGTATTTAGAGAGTTATGGCCCTTTGAAATTTTAAAATTGCTAAACCATCCATCGTATTATTTTGTCCAAAGTTAAGCCCCTCAAGACGTTTTCTTTTATCTGAATATATAGTGCAATATTGTGACAAAAAAACACTTTGGGGAGCATCACCCGTCTCCGACGGTTTCTTGTTTATTTCTGACAGAATGATGTCAATTGACAAAACATGATCAAAGTAATAAATCTAAATGTTAGATACTTAAATGGTCCATGTTTAATGATTTTTATGGTAAGTGCAATAATGCTAAGGTCGTAGATGATACAGCATTTCATAAGATCAACACAATATAAAGCACTGTATTGAATTTTTTAATTTATCCCAAGTAAAGTTGATTACAATAAGTCAATAAGTTAATCACTCTGCCTAAAGGTTACATAATATAGGATCCTGGAATCAACACAAAATGTCTTGCATCTGTTTCTGAGTTACAAAATGCCCTCCTAATTAACCAACATTCTGTTTTTAGTCTGATGGATGAATCCTAAGTGTATCTAGTAAAGATGTACGGTAGTTGTACCTGTTAGGGTGGCATATACTAGTTGAACTGTCTGTCAGTCCGTCAGTCTGTCCGTCAGTCCGAAAACTTTAACATTGCCCATAACTTTTGCATTATTGAAGATAGCAACTTGATATTTGGCATGCATGTGTATCTAATGGAGCTGCACATTTTGAGTGGTGAAAGGTCAAGGTCATCATTCAAGGTCAAAGGTCAAATATGTGGCTTCAAAGCCGTGCAATAGGGGGCATTGTGTTTCTGATAAGCACATCTCTTGTTTTAATTTTAAAACATATTTTTTTTATACGCCCATTTTTAAAAATGGGACGTACTATAGTTTCACCCTTAGCGGGCGGTTGGTGGGCAGCGTCCACAGCAGTGTCTGCTCTCTAATTCAAATAGTTTTCATCCGATCTTCACCAAACTTGGTCAGAAGTTGTGTCAAGACAATATCTAGGTCAAGTTCGAATATGGGTCATGCCAGGTCAAAAACTAGGTCACGGGGTCAATTAGTGCATTTCAAGGATTAAGCATGGTGTCCGCTCTCTAATTGAAGTAGTTTTCACCCGATCTTCACCAAATTTGGTCAGAAGTTGTGTCTAGATGATATGTAGATCAAGTTCAAAAATGGTTCATGCAGGGTCAAAAACTAGGTCACTAGGTTACTTAGTGCATTTCAAGCATTCAGCATGGTGTCCGCTCTCTAATTGAAGTAGTTTTCATCTGATCCTCACCTTATTTCATCATTTCAGTACTCCCACAATCTACTAACAGCAACCAGTAGCTGACTAGAACTTAATATTTTCAGACATTTCAATTTAGTGCAATAATAAACAAATAGGTTATATAAGGAAATAACATTCTATTCTGGACCTAGGATCAAGGCGTTTCATGTCAATTTTTTTATAAGCTGCGGAAATAGATTGGAAATCCCCACAAGCTTTCCCAACATCCAGTCAACATGAACTGTGACCACAGTTCTCAGAAATACTTTCATTCCCAGATGACTGACATTCTGGGAAGGAAACAATTAAGTACATTACACCTAGGAGATATTATTTTACATTTAATAGTATAAGTGTTCTTAATCAAGATAGAGGGCATACACAAACACTTAATTTTTGAACAAGTAGTATTTGTATCTATTTTTTTCCATAGATGATATTTTTGATTCAATGAAAAATAAACATGATTTCTTTCAGGTACACAACTTGCTTTTAAGTTTCATTTAACCTAATAAAAGCAGCTAATGAAGGAGTGCAATTATGTGATCATTCAATTTTTTTTTTTGGATAATCAAATATTTGAAACTAAATTTGATTAGTTCTATTAAAAAATTATACCTATTTAATTGCATTTTACAAAATTGCTTTTATACATGAATATATATGGCTATGGAATGGCTCTTTGCAACTTATGTTTGTATAATAAGCTTAATTGTAGTCTATCTGTAAAAAAAAAGTTATGTGACAATAATTGTATGGTTGCTTAATTGCAGAATTGCGTCAGTAATTTTGCCTGAGTAATTCTTCTGCTACATTAGCATTGCATAAAGTGCATTTACAGGTGAGGTCAGCTATGATTACGATTGTGATATATAGGACATTGACAGCAAGGAAATGACTGGTACATGATTTAACCATTTGCATGCTGGGAAATTTGTTGTCTGCTAAAAATGTCGTCTGCTGAATTTCTAAAATTAGCATTTTCTTCGATTTTTTTTCAAAGAATACTATAAAAATAGCAAACAGTTTGGATCCGTGGCGTCTGATCTGGATTCAAACTGTTTGCAAAGGCCTTCAAAATTCGGTTCCAGCACTGAAAAAGTTTATGTTAGATATGTAAATATAGCTATAACATATATGCTTTTCATGATTCTTGTGCATTGGTAAGGTAGGATTTGTTCATTGTTTTTTATGTAAAATAGTAAGGAATGGTGCATGACATAGTTGCTAGGATTAAGTTAATGTTGATTGTGTTCATTATTGGTTTTGTAAATCGTTTATGGATATAAAATGTGACACCGCAACAAATGTTTTGGTTATAAAGGCTCCATTCATTGTATTATGTTATTTGTTTAATTGTTTCATGTGAACATGGGTCTTATGCCATATGCAATAGGCAGTCTGGTAAGGAGCTACACTGTCCTCTAAAAAGTCTGCAAGGTTTCAAGAAGAGATTAGCCTACAGTGTAGCTCCTGCCCAGATTGCAGGAATGCGCAGGCTGGTCTTGAGCTAGGCTGGCCGCCAGTGTAGCTCCTGCCCAGATTGCAGGAATGCGCAGGCTGGTCTTGAGCTAGGCTGGCCGCATATGGCAGTAGACCAATGTTTGCAGCATATAGCAGTAGACCAATGTTTGCAGCATATGGCAGCCCCTGCGAAATGTTGTTCTGCAGTTCACGAATAATTCGTGAACAGTTCATGAACTGTTCGTGAACTGAGTTCATGAACTGTTCATGAATAGTTCGTGAACAGAAAATGAGCCACGTCTGTGAAAAGTTCTTGAAATTTAAGTTCATGAACTGTTCATGAACACTAATGGCATGAAGTGTTCATGAAATATTCTTGAAACCTAATGGCATGAAGTGTTCATGAACTATTCTTGAACCCTTATGGCATGAAGTGTTCATGAACTATTCTTGAACCCGTGTGGCATGAAGTGTTCATGAACTATTCTTGAACCATTATGGCATGAAATGTTCATGAACTATTCATGAACATCAATGGCATGAAGTGTTCTTGAACAGTTCATGAACAACACAATTCTTGAAAAATTCTTCAGGGTGTTGCTGTTCACGAACAGTTCATGAACATTTTCCTTCTATTTTTCAATGGCTCATTTTCTGTTCACGAACTGTAAGTGAATAGTTCATGAACCATAGTTCTTCAAGAGTTCATGAACTGAGGTGGCATAAAGTGTTCATGAACTATTCATGAACAAGAATTTGTCAATTTATGCAAAGGTTATCATAAGTGTTACTAAAGCTCAACAAACAGGTCAGGGTAAGAAGAAACAAGTCTTGTATTAGCACTTAACATATTGAAAGCAACATATAACAATAATTTAAATATAACACTAATAACTGAGATACAAGTGGTTTGATAATACTCTTTAAATTTCATAATACAACTTTGCACTATATGTTCATGAATAATTCATGTATTGAAAAGATTATGAATAGTCTCATTTTCAGTTCAAGAATCATTTACTAATCAATGGTTTCCCTGAAATGGTTACACTTACAGTGCCAAAGAACTTGAAATGGAACCAATGGCTGATCAGTTCAGCCGGTAATTTATTAAAGACTTACATTTTCAAATATAACATAAACCATGTGCCTTCCGTTTCAACTTCCTGTGCACACAATATTCTTTCTTTGTAAAAACAGCAATGCAATGTACATTGAGTTCTTGATATCATCTTAAACTGTTCTTGAAATAAGATGTCCTTAAAACGTTCTTAAACTTGTCTTTTAAGTCTTCCAAGAACAATGACAGATCCTTTTAAGAACATATTGGATTCTTAAAAAGTCCATCATACTTTCAAAAACATTGTGTAGACCTGTTTAAGAACATCAGAAGGAAACATGTTGTTTAAAAAAGTTCTTAAAGTGTTCAAGAATAGTTTAAGAATAATTCAAGAACAGGAAAGGTCCTTAAAAAGTTATTGAAGTGTTCCTGAAGGCAGTTCTTGAACAGTTCTTGTACAAATGTTCTTAAAATTCTCTAGAACAGGTCAAGAACTCTAACTTACAGTGGTGAAAGTACTATGCATATTCATACTAACTTCACAGGTTTCACAAATCTACAAGATTTGTACATTTGTACATGCTAGACATTTCAATATTACTTTCAAAAATATGTATGAAACATCTAGCACAAAGGAATTCATGAATTATTCATGATGGATCCTTAAAGTCTGTCTCAGAAAAGTCATTAGAAATACTTGTGCATGAAATGTTCATCACTAAGTATTTATGGTTAGATGAAGAACTGTTCATGAACTTTGAAATGTTCAACAATAATTCATAAACAGTTCGTGAACATGTCTTAAGAACAGTTCATGTCCAAAAGTTCATGAACCAAGCTCAGGAACTTTTTCAGAACCATTCATGAACAGTCTTTGATTGGCTTGAAGTGTTCATGAAATCATGAACAACATTTCGCTGGGGAGTAGACCAATGTTTGCAGCATATGGCAGTAGACCAATGTTTGCATTGTATTGTAAAATGGACAATTCAATTCTTTTTTTTCATGTGAAGTGTGACACTATGTCACTGAAGTTTGACACTATGTCATATGAAGTATGGCATGATGTCATGTGAAGTATGGGATGATGTCATGTGAAGTATGGCACTATATCATTTGAAGTATGGCATGATGTCATGTGAAGTATGGCTATAACATTTTAAGTATGGAACTATGTCATGTGAAGTATAACAATATGCCATGTGAAGTATGCCACTATGCCATGTGAAACATGGCACTATGTCATGTGAAGCATTGCACCATGTCATGTGAAGTATTACAATATGGCATATGAAGTATGGCACTATGTCATGTAATATGACATAATGTTATGTGAAGTATGGCACTATGCCATGTGAAGAATGGCACTAAGTCATGTGAAGTATGGCACTATGTCATGTAATATGACATAATGTTATGTGAAGTATGGCACTATGTCATGTAATATGACATAATGTTATATGAAGTATGGCACTATGTCATGTAATATGACATAATGTTATGTGAAGTATGGCACTATGCCATGTGAAGAATGACACTATTTCATGTGAAATGTGACGCTTTGTCATGTGAAGTATTGCGCTTAGCCATATCAAGTTTGACACGATGTTATTTGAAGTATGTCACTATGCCATTTGAAGTATGTCACTATGCCATGTGAAGTATGTCACTATGCCATTTGAAGTATGTCACTATGCCATGTGAAGTATGGCATGATGTCATGTGAAGTATGGCACTATGGCATGTGGTACATGTGAATTAAGACACTGTGTCATGTGAGGTATAAAACTTTGTTATGTGAAGTAAGACACAATGTCATGTGAAGTATTACACTGTCTTGTGAAGTAATACACTATGCCATGTGAAGTATGACACGGTCATGAAATTAATGACACTATACCATGTGAAGTATAAAACTATGCCATTTGAAGTATGACACTGTGCAATGTGAAGCATGACATAATGCTATGTGGTGCATGTGAAACATGTAGAAGCAAATGTAACCCATCACACATTGCAGATGTGATCTAACCTCTACAGCTTTCAGTGATAAATACAGCCATCACTGGTAACATCAGCTATATCTTGTAGTAACAACAGCGCCTGTGGTCTGGCACTGCAGTGCACATGATTGCCGAGGTTGACCTTGATAACATGGTAGCTGCTATGAACTCCGGGAACTTCCTGTTTGTTGGTCTTGTTAGCATACAGACCTGAGCAGAGGGCTTGTGTTTTGTACATAGAAAGCGACACAAATGTGTTTGAAGTATAGAGTAAAAACTGACCTAGCCACTGAGAACAACAGTCAACTGCAGACACTGGTCAGTTTGGATCCCTCCTCCCCACTTGAGAATAACGAACTACTGTCCACAATGGTCAACAGCCAGTATATTTCACTACGAACTTCATTTTTGACCTGAGAACAACAGTCTTTTGGCGCAATTTTCTTTGCATGAGAACAATACAGTTATATCGTACTTTCTGTTTATGACATCCGTTTGTTATACTTGTTCTGACTTGATGTCAGTGACACGTTACATTTTCTGTATCTAAAAATATCTCCTAATGACTCTTAAGTTATCGAGTTATCGAATGAACTAAATGCGTGTGTGTCAACAACAATACTATCGTTGATAAAGTCATAAATTTAGTTTAAAACTGGTTATGAAAGTAAATCAATGTATAAGATATTATTCTGTATTATTCAATAGAAATTATTTATGTTTTGATGCTTTTTAAGTTACGACAATGTCAGCCTTTTTTTAACACTGTGTGCAAACGACTGGGTGAACAACATAGCAGTAGCAATACTACCAACTGACCAACCATCAAAAAAGTGGTGATATGAGAATAACGGTCACCTGTCTACAATGGTCACTTTGGCCATTTCCCTTGACTGACCCCTGCTCTCAATTTTGACTGTACTTCTAATTTTCTTTGACCCTTTAAAATTTACAACATTTCAAGATTCACACTGGGAGTAATTGAATCACAATTTAAATCATATTGACAGTTGTTTAGTAATTATTTCTTCTGTGTTAAAAATCTATTGAAGAAGGCATTCCAAGGATGATATTACCTTTGTGATGTAATGAATCAGTTTGGAATTGTAAATAAAAACTTTTAATGATAAACTTGTTATTTTATGAGTAAGTTCCCTAAAAATCATATTTAGATTAAGATCAAAAATAAAAATATATTTCTAAGGGTTATGTCTTTCACCTGAATTGCTTTGGCATTATTGAGAGATGATTGCATTAAAAGTTAAGCCTTTTTGTAAAAAAACAAACCTTTACATTTGTTGCTTAATGTTCTGTTATCCAATAGCACATGTTTGTTCTAGATAAATGTTTTTAGCTCGACTATTATATATGAAATATATTTAGGGGAGCTATCCTACTCACCCCGGCGTCGGCGTGAGCGTGCAAATGTTAAAGTTTGCGTACCACCCCAAATATTTCCTATGTCCCTTGACATATTGCTTTCATATTTTGCATACTTCTTTACCAACATGACCCCAACCTATAAACAAGAGCAGACAACTGTATCAAGCATTTTGTAAGAATTATGGCCCTTTTTCCACTTAGAATATGCATATTATTGATAACTCTATGTTAAAGTTTGCGTACCACCTCAAATATTTTCAATGTCCCTTGACATAATGCTTTTATATTTTGCATACTTCTTTACCAACATGACTCCAACCTATAAACAAGAGCAGACAACTGTATCAAGCATTTTGTAGGAATTATGGTCCTTTTTTGTCTTTGTAACTTTGAATATTTTGTTAAATTTTGTGTTCAGATCCACTTTACTTCTAAAGTATCAAGGCTATTGCTTTCAAACTTCAAACACTTTCTTACTATCATGATGTTACTGTACCTTGCAAGTTGAATTTGACCTTGACGTTTGAATGACCTTGACTCTCAAGGTCAAATTAATAAATTTTGCTTAAATTGCCAAAACATTTTTATTTAACATCAGATTTGATTCATACTTTGACAAAACAACACTTACCTGACATACCACAATGGACTCCAACCAAACTATCCCCCACGCCCCACCCCAGAATCCCCCCCCAAAAAAAATAATCTGTTTTTTCTTTTTTTTTTGAAAGATCACCTAATAAATAACCACACACCCACATTATACCCCCCTCTCCATGATGGCTTATGTTATACTGTCAAGCACTCTAATAGTTGAGCGCGCTGTCCTCTGACAGCTCTTGTTATAAAAAGGTTTCACCATTATAGCATGTCACAAAAACTGTTGGAAAGGAATGCTTGAAATGTTTGTTTCAGAAAGTGCTGGTTGTGAGTTCACCATTGCTGTTTTTTCATGATGTCAAATTTTATCATATAAATTACATTGAAAGTTTAATCCTGTAAACATTTGACCTGAAAAAAAGTGTTAGGTCTACTACAGTTCATCCAAAACAGTTGTTGATCCATGGTTGAGTGTAAGTTTAAGTATGATTTCATGAATCATACTAATATTTTTTAACAGGCTATACTCTTACAACATGACTTCAATTATACATAAAAATAGCTAACATTTAATTTTCCAGATAGCCAGTTTCTGCTTTTGGCCAAAAAAAAACAACATATTGTTTAAATGATGCAAGATTGATGGTTACTTTGAAGTACAACAAGTGTACTTGATTTCCATCCTGTAAAAAATATTCAAGAAGTTCTCCAGCAAACAGATGACATTTTTGTGTTATTTTTCTCCCACCAGCCACTGATAAGCTGTTACCCTTGAACTACTTTTAGTCCCAGTTTCAGGACACATCTATGTACTCAAATAGTTCAATTCCGTTTTGTTTGGACAGGCAGGATTGAGATATGACAGACAGTGTGATATTCCTCAAATACATTTGAACATGTGAACTCATTTCAAATGTGGCAGATGTTAGTGCCTCAAACTGTATTTTATTCACTCCAGCATTGTAGTCCTCAAAAAGTCTGTTTGTTAAAATATAATGCAAAAAATGCCTAAAATGTATGACAGAATGATGTTTGGTATTTCTTATTTTATAAAAAATTGTTTGCCAGAAAATGGTCAAGCTTAAGTGTTAACTGGTTTGATTTTGTCAGTTATGAAATTGCCATGTATGAAATGGTCATTATAAAGTTCAATACTTATTAGTGCATCTTAGTTTTCTTCAAATATTCCTGCAATAGACAGTATAGTAAAATGACTGAAAAACTTCTCAAGATAGAAAAGTTATACATGTAACTTGCAACTGAACTGCTTTAAATTTATCTCAACAAAACTCTCAGATAAAAGGGGCCTTGGTTAAACTCTCTGGTTTACATTGTTCATCTAGGTCACAGTAATTTATCTTCAATGCTGTAAGATTGCTCATGGGTATTGGATAGATGGAGCATGTAATAGTTTGTGCTTCCTGTGCCCAACAAAAAAACTTATTTCTGGGTCATCAGATAAGTCAAGTTAATATTTTTTAACTGGCAAAAAGTTATTGTGCCTTTTCTTAATGGTAAAGAAAAAACAAATGCAGATCAGATGGTGAGTTTCTTACAAAAATAATGCAATTTTAAGAAAACATGTATAGCTTTATGACTGAATGGATCTTTATGGAATTATGCTGATGCAATAGGTATGTATGATTAAATTACTAATCATTTGTTTATGAGAGTTGATACATAAATAACTATAAGACAGTCATAGCTAATGAATCCATAAGTCAAAGTTAATATAAGGTAAATAAGTTATGGTTCAGACAAGTGAAATTTTAGAAATAGAGCCAGAATAATAAGCAGACCATTTTTACAGTTTTATAGTAGTAAGGTAATAAACCTTGAGGCTGATTAATACATAAGGGGGTCATAATTATTTAGGTCATAGTGGCATCGTGGATATGGTATCTGCCCAGTGCCTTTCACCCCTGCGAAGATTTGTTCTAGAAATTGGAACGGTTCTGGAACTGTTCTAGAACATCAAGAACAGTTCTAGAATGTTCCATATTCGCGTTCTAGAACTTATGTTCTGGAATTGTTCCAGAACTGTTTTCTAGAATAATTCCAGACATTTGTGGAACAAGGCTTAGTTCTGAAACTGTTCCAATAATATACAAGAACATTTTTAGAACATTTCTAGAACAAAATAAGTTCAAGAAATTTCTAAAAATGTTCTAAACTGTAGTTCTAGAACACATTTAGAACTCTTTAAGAACCAGTAAGTTCTACAAACATTCTAGTGGGGAATAAGAACACATATAGAACAGGTCTAGAACCAAAGTCTACAATTGTCCTACAATTGCTCTACATATTTAAAATAAACTAGTTCAGACAATGATAATTTGACTTCTTTCAAATTATATTTCAAAACAATTTTCACATTGAAACTTTGCTTGCTGTGGTGTCTGCAAGATATTGCTGTCATATCATGAGATATATATATATATCATACACAAACAGAGGACTAATGTTAAGGAGGAGTGTTTGTTGATAGGTCTGGGATACTTTGTATTATTTCTAATCTTAAAACATTATGTGGGTACTCACTAGAAACAACGTTACGAGGCACTCCTAATGAGTATCCAAACATAAGCTTTTATGGAGAACTGGAGAAAATTATCCCTGAAATACCAAAAAGTACTTCTCCTTTAAGTCCTTACAAAATCTTCTGCTACACACATACATATACATGTATATAACTGACTATAATTTGTCACCAAATTACACATTATTTAATTTTTTTTTTACTGTATCTGTTCGGAATTCTGCATACTTAGTGTCTTCTGAATTTGCATGTAATCTTGCGTCAATTAAAACACTAGGACTTCACAGAGTTCCTCAACATTCACCATCACAAGAATCTCAGAGAACTAAACTGGAATTAGGTGACTAACTACAGGAGCTTCTGGTAACTGTAATGGGTGGATTTCATCCATCTTTTTCATAACATTATTCAGATATTTGTGTAGTTTTCTACATTAAATCTGTCTCCAATAGTGTGTAGAACGTGGCACTGGAAGTGTTTCATCATCAAAATACAGTTTCTTCACACGCTTCAGTGGACCTGGAAAAAAGACATATGAATGTATATTTTGAAACAAATATAAACTCTTTAACTCATTAACAGGTTTATAATTACAGAAACTTAATTCACAAGCAAATGATTGTGGTTTACAAAAATCAACATGTTCAAACAAAATTAAATTCTGTACAGTATCAGGTTGTTTTGCTCCCAAGTAGTTTCCTTTCCCCTAGTTGTTTTGCCTCCCAAGTAGTTACCACGACCATTCTACCTCATGTGTGAGCCACACTACCAAGTGTGTAACTACTTCTGGAAGGCAACATAATTCGGACAAAATAACACTTGTTTTTTTCGTTTTATGTAAACCAAGTGTTTTCTTCTGTAATGATGTTTTAGAAATATGCTTTTCTTAAGTTAAAATTTCAGTAATTAACCTTATTCAGTCAGGCATTCCAGAATACATGGGTATAAAGGTGACCAATATCATTTTACTCTTGCATGTTATTAATGTTAATTTCACAAATTTTTAGATTATTTAATGTTTTGCCAAGTCTCGTCTTCTTGTAGTCATCGATAGATTAAAGTCTCATAATAAACTATTCTCGGGCCTCAAGAAGTTATTTTAGTGAGCATCACAGGTCTATAATCCCAGCCTGAAGTTGCGTGCAATGAGACTTTCAATGTAAACATTGAGCATTGTTTAATACTGAAATCACTTGCCTAACTTGCAGTGTAATCTTCAAAAAAATAAGCATTGGTGTTTATGTGGTTTAAAACAATGATAACCAGTTATAAAACAGAAAAAAAAATGCGTCCATTTGCCTTATACTCGCCCTTCAGCAAATGGACCATTTATGAATTGTAATAACAGCTGTATTAAGAATAGTGTTCGACCCACAATACACGTTGACTTACTTAACCCGTGTTTCGAAGTGTATAGTTAAGTCCGGTAATCTTGCGCGTCCGGTAATCTTGCGCACTTCGCATTTGCGAATCTCGCAGACGACGAATGGTTTTCTTTAGTGATGAAAGATGGAATTTCACATTTTAAAGAATTAACGGATTCAAAAGTTACGTATTCCATGCAAAATTAAATTCGATCATTACATTGAAACACCGGTTGCGTCATCCCTATACATGGTAAACACTGGCCTTCTTACGAAAACTTCAAAATGAATCACAAATTCCCTGCAGTCTTTAGCGTTTTCATACTTTAAATTAAGAATTCATAAATCCAATGTGTAATTAAGCATTCCATTGCACAATATCCGATAAGTTATGGTATTTTTTGCCATGAAAATATATCGCATCAGACGACATAGTCATCATTTCCCGCCATTCTGTCAAACCAATTTGGTATGATCTCCGCATGCGCAATGGCCTAGTTTTGATATTTTCTGTACACTATAGAAGCATGATCGTGGTATCAAACCTGTTATGTTTTTTTTTTCACGCATACCGGTACTTTTTTATTACATTGTTGTAATTGTCCACTATTATTAGTGATTAAATATTTTTTTATTTGTAGTGAACAAAAACTGCACTAGAAATCCACATTTAATTTCAATGGTTTTGCAAACTGATTTTTAAAATATTTTTCTGGAATGTTTTTTGTCAATAATTGGACACCATATGTGTACAATTTTGCCTAAACGAGGTCATTATACAAAGTGCGCAAGATTACCGGACACTGTGATAGTTTGAAAATGAGGTGAGTCATGTTTGTTTTGAAATCAAATCGGACAATTCTTCACTGAATTAATCAGATATTTTTGTGTTAATAAACACATGAACTTATAATTTTCATAATAAATTTAGATATTATGTTGCCAATTTATAAAAGAACATGTTTTTAAAACAATTGACCCTTAACTGCGCAAGATTACCGGCCAGCATCGTAAGAACTCTCTGTCTGGTTGATTATTCTTTATCACATATCAAGCACTGGTACTTACCATTTTCCGATACATGAAGATGGTTTTCCTTTCGATGTGTCGTTTAACTTAACATGAAGATATGAATTTAGTTAGGAGGGATTAATTTTAAGTTGGAAAATTAAATTCCAAAGCTTATTTCAGCACCGCATCATACGGGTCTCTGAAAATCTACCCAGCCTAACCCCAAATGTAAGAGATAATTTCATTGGCCAAAATTCACAAAACAGAGCTGACTGGTTTTTATTTTATTTACGTAGACTGTCAGCGGAGCAGCATTAACGAAAAACAGTCGGGTGCATATAAGCGCGCTTTTTTTAAATGGCAGACGTTATTTTCTTGTTCAATCGCGTATTAGCTTTATCGAACCACAAAATGTAGTCGCACCCAAAATAGATGTTGCTCACTACCAGGAGGGAGATCTCATCAAAGCCACTTACCAAAAACAAACATACGATGCGGTGATCAGTGAAATCCATCGTAAGTAAATTCGTTTGATAGCCAAACTTTTGGTACCAATCTAAAAGGTTCTTGAATGGGGCGAACACTTTTTATGACTGAAAGCGTTAAGCCCGCCTCGTCACTAATGTTAATAAATTCCTGTCGGAGAATACCGCAAAATGATATTTCAGTTCGCTCAACGCGGACCTATTGGACGAGGCGGTGTCTCGGTTAACAATGTCCCCTAAAAATGTTCATATTTCAATCGCCGTAGAGCAAGTATATTTCACTTACTGTTTATAACACTGTGTATTGATAAAAAACACAAAGTATTGAAATAAATCAATATTAAAGTTAAGGGGTCTTCCTGATCATTGTTAAACAATTTGTTGTAAATAGTACAGGTTCGGGCAATCATATTTTCGGATAACGAAAAATAATCTTGTAAATAAATATATTGTCATAATAATAATATTAAAATTTGTATATACTGTTGATTACAGATGACGAGGTTTCTCTTGAAGCAAGCAAAGCGACCGCCTAAGCATGCTTTCAAGGCAACTTAAGATAGGAAAAAAACTCAAGGTAGGTATTATTTTCAAGGCATGTTCACAGTTCAGTGACAGGCAGGCAGTCCAAAATTACAGGCTTTAATATTTATGAATGTGAGTTGGACACTTAAATGAGACTCAAGAAATTCAATTTGCCTCCATTGAATAAGTGTTATTATAAGTATTTTTTTATCAGTTGGTCAACACTGCCTATAGATATATGATTTTTTCCCTGTTATAAATGAAACATGAACACATTGTTCACAGTTATCCAATTTCACACTCACTCACTAGCCAGGGGTGAGTGAATTTATTTGAAGAAAAAAATCTGATTAACAAACGTTCGATAACATTAGCTAATTGTTTGTATGAGTAACTACTCAGTCTAGCCAGAATTTCCAAATGTGAATTTTGATGGTCTAAAACAAAGTATTCATGATCGCATGACACAATGCTCAAGTTTGGTTTTCAACACATTTCATGAATGATTTTAGAGTTCAGTGATCAAACACCAATAGAGCCTCGTGATAAGTTGCCTGTAAAGAGGAGCATGAACCCATCAGATGCCTCCGAAGATATTGACCTGACGAACAATGCTGCAAAGCAAAATCTCAGTAGTATGTTGGTTGTCTAATACTTTTTATTTTAATCCCTTAGAAATATATAAAATCCAGTATTTAATGCGTTCAAATCATAAAAACCTGCAACAGTGTCTTGAATATATTGCGTTCGTATTTAAGTTGGTGCTGAATGTCAAATTGTGTTATCCATCACCAGTTTACTTACAAGGTTTGCTGTATTGAAGCATTCTCAATTTGAAAATACTAATGTTGTGATCAAATGTGTTATTATTTGTTTGAATACTTTGATAATAAGTACACTCAATATTGACTAAATAAAAAGACGTTATGTCTATATTTGTAATACTGTCCAGCTGGATCATTTAGACTTCTTGTTTAGTTTAAGATGTGACTACATTTGTTATCTAAATGATTTCAGAGCAAAGTGCTCAAACACCTACAGAGCCTCGTGACAAGTTTCTGTACACAGAAGAGCCTGATCCCATCAGATGCCTCCGAAGAGATTGAAAAGAACTGTTTACGGACATTTTCAGAACTGTATAAGAACTTTGTTCCAGACTTATTTGAAGCAACCCTTCGAAACTGTTCTAAACATTTCTAGAATTGTACTGGAACACACCGGCTAGAACTGTTCTGTAATCATACTGAAAATGTTCTAGAAATATTCTGGAACAGTTGCTGAACGTTAAATGAGAAAAAAATTCTAGAACAATTCTATAACAGTTCTGGAAATTTATTCAAGAAAAATTCTGGAATAGTTCTAGAACGATAGTTCAAGAATTGTTCTAGAACAGTTGTTGAACGTTAAATGAGAAAAATATCTAGAACAATTCTATAACAGTTCTGGAAATTTATTCAAGAAATATTCTGGAATAGTTCTAGAACGCTTGTTCAAGAATTGTTCTAGAACAAACCTTCAGAACTGTTTCAGAACAAATTGTTCTAGAAATTATTCTCATTTAACGTTCAACAACTGTTCTAAATCGTTCTAGAGCATTTTAAGGATGATTCCAGAACACTTCTAGTCATTAGTTCCAGTACAATTCTAGAAATGTTATAGAACAGTTCTAACAATCTTCGCAGGGGCAGGCCCTCTTGTTTTTGTAACCTCTTGCATCCCTATTTAAAATGCATTACATGTATAAATGCACTAACAAACAAACAAAGGTCATGCATGATTCCTGATGGGTTACATCCATGAGTGCAGGTTGCAAAAGATATTTGAAGATATTGCATAAATTGTCGAATCTTTGGCGTAGAAACAAATTGATTAATTATTGGAAAAGAATAGCAAAAGCGATTGAGAAATGTATTTTTATGTTGTATCATAACTTGACTCAAGACTCATCTTCCTTCCAAATCTGACTGTCTTAACCAAAATTTGCTACACTAAGTTATTTCCTTATGCCTGCCTCTCTGTTATTAAAATTGGCAGGTAATCAAAATAGTTATTTCTTGAATGTATTTTATAGTATTGATCTTAAACACAATTCTAAATGTCAATTAATTTGTCTGAACATAAGCCAATGCCAATAACTGTACAGTGTTATAGATGTGATTTATTTACTTTAGTTCTAGATAATCGATTGTGGATTAACACACACAATCACTGGTAACTTCTTATAGTTGCAATATCACTTAACTACAATATAAACAAGAAATATCTTTAAAAAAAGATATACGGCGTTGATTGTGGTTGGAGTTTATGGAAGATAAAGATTTAAATGAATGAGATCAAGGATAGCTAATATCTTTTTCTGTGCAGTTTTTAGCTGCATCAAACGCAGTACGGGATGTTACGCGGAGTTTTCGCGGCTTATTTTACATTATTACATATTGCTGGTCATAAACCTATAGATACAAAAAAGAAAACCAAAGTCAACCGGCCACACGCGAAGTCTCCGTACATATTTTAGGCCACAATTAAAATATTGTTGGTTTGCCCTTTACCGACCCTAAATTTTACAGATGGGTAGGTAGGTAGGAAAATTATTTTATTTTATTTGAGAAATTATATTTTTTATACACTAATAGTCTATAAATATTTAAAACACTGTTATTAAAGCACTGTTGCAGTGTACGAAGCCCTATGTAGCTTAACATTATCTTGTTTGCTGTTTCTTGCATATATTAATATCAAATGCATGTTTGTGTGTTATGACATTAAATATTTGTTCATCATATGATGTTAATTGCTCAAATGCATTTGTAATTATTTAACAGCCAGACAGCTTTTATTTTTAACTTAAACCTTTCCCTTAAATTGCGCTTAATTAGCATGCAACAAGCATTGAAGGAGTGTAGAAAGACAGCCCTAAGCCTTTAATGGAAAAATTCAGACATGGCGAAAGACCGTCACATTTTACAGGCCAGACTTGCCTACCAGGAGAAACAATTCACAGGCCAGTTGAAATTTGTACAGGCCTCAATTTTAAGTGTTTGACCGGTTAGTGCATAGTCTCGGCATGGCAAAGTAAATTCATAAAAGGGCAAACTGAACATTATTATAAAGCATGATTTCTTCTTGAATGCTCTGAGCTTTTATGAGTACATACGTACAGCTCAGAGGGTCAATAGCTGGGAGTTGTATTATTGCAACTAACATAAGCATGAAAACTTGATCTGGGGAAATAAATTAAGGGTGTTAGATTCAGTTTTTGGATATATTAACGCTTTAAACATATATACTTGAGTGTTGTCGATGTATTTAGCTAAGAGACATTAATATATTAAATAAGTTTACCTTTACATATCCATTTCACTAACATGCCATTACAGTAAACTGTTTAGTGTGGCAAACATAATAAAGCAGAATATGCACATGAATCTGATTAAACACAGATCCACTTGCATATAAATCAAATCATGTTTGTCTTTTATTTTGCATTTTCGAACGATAATCCTGTAACTGTTAAATGTATTTTTCCTTGCGAGTAGACTGCATTCCAATTTTCAAACACTTGTGCTGTGCATTCAGTTCATACATTTCCAAAAAAAAGAGTTTTATTTGTATCTAAAACGTATGCTCCATCGTAGAATGACACGCTCTTTTCATTAATCCATACTAATTATATGATGTCCGTCGTAAATTCAATAGTTATTTGTCCTCGCTGAGCATCGTTATTTCTTTTAATTGTCCGCCGTCTTGGATCACGTTAACAGCATGTGTACAACAAACGTAAACTCGTATATGTCCGACTACTTTCGCGTACACCGCCGATCGCCATGCTGGTTATAGACGCTTGCATTACTGTCTATATTGGGGCGTATGAAATTCCAACCATCGGAGCGACCTTGATCGGTCAGGGGCGATAATAATAGACAGGGATATAAATACGCGCATGAATAAATATTGCTGTCGGCTCTTATATGATCGTCGAAAAAAAACGAAAATAAAAAAAATACGTTTTCAGAAATCGCAATAAAAATTTTTGGGTCGGGGGGTAAAAAGTGGGTCGGTCGGTAAAGGGCAAACAAACTCAATTTTAATTTAGGCCTTAAATATGTATACGCGCGTTCTTCGAACAAACTTGTTTGAGTGGTTTATCGGGAATTGCTATGTGTATTTGATTCGATTATTAACAGTATCGAGAATCATCGCGCTCATACTTAATACATTAGTCAATATGCTGCAATAATACATTAGTAAATATGATGGAATAATTCTTGTTAATTAATTAAAAATAATATTTATCATGGTATTGTTGAAAACACATTAAGAATCTATTATTGACATGCCATAAAATAATATCGCTGGATATCTTCATTTCACATCTTTCTGGTGGTAAAGAAAATTCAGGTTCACCTAGTTCACGCTATAGCGTCTTTATTATATAACTATTATATAACTGACCGCGAACTCCGAACAGCACAGAAGGTCTGACCTGTATATAAACTCTGACATTCAAACACACTAACCGCGAACTGACCCCTTATACCTCGCGGGTTGAAATGCAACACATTAAAGTGAGGCATCGCTTCCACTGCTCTTTATACTTTTACATATAACATGTTGACAGGAATATGGAAGTCAGTACTAAATATGAGAACATGGCCTTTAAGTACACAACGTTCTCGCGCTGAAAATCCTCTGAAAATAAAAGATGTACGCACAAACTATATTGAGGTCGAGATTGAGTGTAAAACTGTTCTATCTATAAAGCCTTTTTATTAGAGATAAAACTGTTTCATGCTGAACACGCAGTAAAACAGTGTTACAAAGACGCGGACATGTTTCCAATGTTCTAGTGGTATTATCAAATCAGCCAATGCAGTCAATGAAGTGTATTCATCTGTACTTGGCCGCGGGAAGTTTTATTTGAATTCTATTGGACGCTAACAAAGGTCAGGCTAAGGTGAAAAGCTGGCGTATTCAGCTGACGCCGAAAAAAACAAAGAAGGAATTGGGATTTTTACAACAAAATGTTTGTTAAAACATTTATATGAGTCGTGCTCTGTGAAAAGTGGGTTTAATGCATGTGCGTAAAGTGTCGTACCAGATTAGCCTGTGCAGTCCGCACAGGCTTATCAGGGACGATACTTTCCGCCTTAACTTGATTTTTGCTAAGAAGAGACTTTCTTGAAACAAAAAATATCATAAAAGCGGAAAGTGTCGTCCCTTCAGATGAGCCTGTGCGGACAGCACATGCACTAAACCCCCTTTACACAGAGCACGGTCTATATAGATGGTGCACACCTAAATATCTGTTTCTAATCTGCCCATGACCTTAACATAGTTACTAAAGAAATAAATTTACTGGGTGCTGATTTATTTATTTAATGAATTATAACCATTTGCATCCATGTAGTGACTAGATGAAGCTGAAATGTGACCCATAAGAGGCAAGGTGGGATTACAGACTTGCATGTCTTAGATTTAATTGATATTGCATCTTTAAGTGTTAAATAACAACAAAATAATTGAATCATTTTTTTGGTAACTTAAGGGCACTGCATGTGCTAAAAGTGATCGATGAATCAGCAATTATACAAATCTGATCAAATGAAAGAATTTAACTTAAAATTTTGCATCATACATGTTGAGTGTTCTTATAATTGTTTGATAATTCTTCTTTTTTTTGTGTGTATGATAACTCAAGAAGATCTTATACAAGTTGTTTTTTAATTATTTATTTTAAACAAGTTCAGAATTTTCTTTAGTTAGCAAATGTTTAGGGAGCATACAAACAAGTAACCTGCTCGTATGTCATATATTAAGATATGAAATTACAACGAGTGTCAGATCTTTTTATCACATGCTTTAAAATTAGTGAAAAAATAATAATTAGGTAAACATTGTGGTAAGTCCAGAAAGTTATTTAGATTAGATGATGTCAGTTTGAGTTGCAACGTCATTTCAGCAAAATAATGTAATGTGGCTGGTAAGGCAAACAAAAAGTAGCTATGAAAATTTTCAAACAATTGTATAAATCATGGATAAGATAAAAAAATGTGTAATTGGATTTACATAGAAAACAAGAAATAGTATGTTCAGATACATTTGATAAGTCAGATTTTGCTGATGACAAGCATTTATTCTACATTTTTTGTTCAAAAGAAGTTGAATAACATAGAATAAATTGTATTTCAAAAATAAAATATAAAACCACAGGGAATAGTCATATTATTAGCTAAACAAAATAATAAACCTTTCAAATGTTGGATTTTATTGCTCTGTCCTTTCGCCTGAATCATATTTTATTTCCATCATTATTAGTGCTAAGGGGGTATATGTATTGTTGTTGCTTTTAATGTAAATTTATTACCCCCTTGAAGAAGCAGCATATTCACTCAATCAAACTCAGTCTCTCTGTTCTCTCTATCAGCCTGTGGGAAGATTCCTACATCAGCCATAAGTTTGCCATATATATGGATTGCAAAATAACTTGCTTCAAATGTCCACTTTCATAAGATGACATGTCATGTGCTAACAACACCTGTTTCCCAATCTCAAAGGTCAAGGTCACACTCAGATGACCATTCAATGTAGTGATGCGTTCATTTTTTGGTTGATAGCTCAAACTGTTCACTTATATTTAATATTTTCTCACTGCATTGCCATTGGTTACAAGAAAATTGGTCTAGGTCTTTATTTATTTTAATAACTGCTCAAAGTTTCGCAATAACTATCAACTAAAATAGTTTAAGTCTTGTACGTAGATTTTATTCTTTACTTATTGCTGATCTAAATTCAAATGAAACTTTTTTATGTCCCCCACTATAGTAGTGGGGGACATATTTTTTTTTGCCCTGTCTGTTGGTGACAGGTCTGTCTGTTGGTCTGTCTGTTTGCGCCAACTTTAACATTTTGCAATAACTTTTGCTATATTGAAGATAGCAACTTCATATTTGGCATGCACGTTTATCTCATGAAGCTGCACATTTTGAGTGGTGAAAGGTCAAAGTCAAGGTCATCCTTCAAGGTCAGAGGTCAAATATATGTGGCCAAAATCCAGGCTTTTTCCGCTCCATTTTGGGAAAACGCCACACTGGAATTTTGGGAATTTCGCGTCGTGAAAACCCCCATTTTGAGAAAAAAATTAATCGCAAAATTGGCTCAATTGGGAAAAATTATCGCATGTAAATAGTGTTTCTTATATTTCAAAGAAGCCGTTAACTGGTAAACAACGACTATTTTGATAACTTATTATTAAAATTTTACAAAATATTATGAACATGTGTGATAAGTGCAGGGTTTTAAATCTGAATTTGGGGAAAAGGCCTGGCCTTTTTTGATGTGAAAAAAATCGCGCGAAGGGCTGGATTTTGAGGAAAATAAGGAATGTCTTAAATAATCATTAACATATTTTACATTTTTTAAAACAAATTCAAGGCAACAGAATATTTAATTATGCAATACTTTCTATTTTCTACACCGGATTAGGTAAACTTATATATTTTAAAGTTAAAAAAAAAAAAAAAAAAATTTTTTGTTTTTGGAATTGGAAATATTTTTTTCAATTGGGAAAAAAACAACCAGATTTGCATTGGGAATGGGGCCGAATTTCGGACCCGTGGCATAGGGCGGAAAAAGCCTGAAATCGCTCATTTTATGAATACTTTTGCAATATTGAAGATAGCAACTTGATATTTGGCATGCATGTGTATCTCATGGAGCTGCACATTTTGAGTGGTGAAAGGTCAAGGTCAAGGTCATCCTTCAAGGTCAGAAGTCAAATATATGTGGCCCAAATTGCTTATTTTATGAATACTTTTGCAATATTGAAGATAGAAACTTGATATTTGGCATGCATGTGTATCTCATGGAGCTGCACATTTTGAGTTGTGAAAGGTCAAGGTCATCCTACACAAGGTCAAGGTCAAACGTCATATAGGGGGATATTGTGTTTCACAAACGCATCTTGTATTTGTCATGTTAAAGCACTGACATTTCAGTTTTTAGTGTCCTTATTACAGAGCCTGACAAAGTAAACATTGAAAACAGGAAAATAAGTTGATAGAACCCATTTGACATTTTAAACACAACACCAGCACGAGCAGAGAGGTAGATTTATAACATTTCTTTCAAGAGATGAAGATGATCAAATTTGGTTATTAAAAAGAAAATTCTTGTTAGCCACTGTTCATGAACAGTTCCTGGACACGTTTATGCATAGTTGTTGAACAAGTTCAAAAATGACATTTTGTTCTTGAAGGGTCATTTATTGTTCATGGACGTTCTTGAACTGGTTTGTGAACTGTTCTTGAAATCTTTCCCAGGGGATTTTAAAATAACTTGGGACTAATGACCTTCATGAGGAGACAGCATTTAACCCATTTATGCCTAGCGTCTAGAAAAATGCCTTGGCAAACAGCGTACCCAGATGAGATGCCGCATAATGCGGCGTCTCATCAGGGCCTGCGCTCTTTGCTTAAAGGAATTTCTGTAAGAAATATTCTAAATGTAGAAATAAATATACTAGGCATCCCTAATTTTGGAAATAAACTGATCCAATTTAGAAGGATGGGAGAGTCTACTCAGCATAAATGGGTTAATATATGAAACCTGTCTCACAGGCTCAGAGATCAAAGTAACACTTAGAGATTTAAGAATTGTCTCAGATTAGTCTGTGATTTCTGCAAAGGTTTGCGGACTTCAGAAGGTAATCTGTCAAATATTTAATGCACATGCATTAAGCCTAATGTTTTACTCAAGGCTTTGTTATTTAACGCCCACCAGGAAATAATTAAGACACGCTATTTTTAGTATGCTTAATTGATTGGGAATGTTGAGATGCCAAATGGAGCCATCATTTACATCCCTGTTTCACAATATATTCAGATGCCTCTCAAAAATATTTTCACAAAAGTCTAAATGATAGAGCCCATGTATGCAATTAAGAATCAAGCAAGCCTGTGGTGGGCTTCACTGTTTGTGATCATTGTGAACACTGCAGCATTGTTATAAACCTTTAGCTGACCCCAATGTCTTGGTGCCCACCACAAACTTAGGGACCATGGGGTTGTGGAATCACTTCCTGGCCAGATGCTAAGGTTCTCAAGAATGTTTCATTGAAACTGTTTTGTTTTCTTATAACATTTATCTAAGTTATGATTGTTTTGCAACATCTGGGAAGTAATTGCTTTATGACACTATGTTACAACACTTCTTCTTTAGTCACATGTGTGATATATCTAATTTATGCAGATCATACAATAGAACAGTGTCATTCAATATTTAATGTTTTCTAGCAAAAAACAAAAGACATTATATGCACATGGAGAAAACCCTTGTTATTAAAGACTAAAAAACAATATTCCTGTCCTTATTTTCAGACAATACATATTTATATGCCTGTTAAAAAAACAACAGGGCGTATAATGGGAACACCATTTGCAGGTGGCAGACACTGGTCATTAATGATCCATCCATGACAACAATATCTGATTAATAATTCAGACAGTTTTTATCATTATGAAATGTTTATGGGCAGTTTGAAAACCAGAAAGATTGCTTCATGGCAATATTATGGCCCTTGAATTATAAACAAGAAATATCTTTTAAAAAGATATACGGCGTTGATAGTTCAATGAATGAGATCAAGGATAGCGAATGTCTTTTTTTCTGTGCAGTTCTTAGCTGCATCACACGCAGTACGGGATGTTACGCGGAGTTTTCGCGGCTTATTTGACATTATTACATATTGCTGGTCATAAACCTATAGATACAAAACAGAAAACCAAAAGAAGAATGGAAGTGAAATTAATACATACGAGTCAACCGGCCACACGAGAAGTATCCGTATTTATAGGCGCGTTCTTCGAACAAACCTATTTTAGTGGTTTGTCGGGCATTGCTATTTGATTCGATTATTAACAGTATCGATAATCATCGCGCTCATGCTTAATACATTGGTCAATATGGTGGAATAATTATTGTTAAATTAATCAAAAATAATATTTATCATTGTATTGTTGAAAACCCATTAAGAATCTACATATTTCTGGTCTAAAGAAAATTCCAGGTCACCTAGTTCACGGATAGCGTATTTATTATATAACTATTATTTTACTGGCCGCGAACTCCGGTGATGACCTGTATATAAACTCTGACATCCATACACTGGCCGCGAATTGACCCGGGTTGAAATGCAATGTATTAAAGTTAGGCCTCGCTTCCACTGCTCTTTATACTTTTACATGTTAACATGTTGACAAGAATATGGAAGTAAGTACTAAATATGAGAACATAGCCTTTAAATATAAAAGCGTTGCGCTGGTAATTCTCTGAAAATAAAAGGTGTACGCACAAACTGTATTGATGTCGAGAATTGAGTGTAAAACTGTTCTATCTATTAAGCCTTTTCATTAGAAATAAAATTGTTTCATGCAGTTAAACAGTGTTACAAAGACGCGGATATGTTTCCAATGTTCTGGTGGAATACTCAAATCAGCCAATGGAATAAATGAAGTGTATTCATTCGTACCTAGCCGCGGGAAATTTTATTTGAATTTTATTGGACACTTACAAAGGTCAGGAGAGGTGAAAAGCTGGCTTAATACAGCTTACGCCGAAAAAATTGGCAAAATTAGAATTGTCTGCTTTTTAACACTCCCCCTGCGAAATGTTGTTCTGCAGTTCACGAATAATTCGTGAACAGTTCATGAACTGTTCGTGAACTGAGTTCATGAACTGTTCACGAATAGTTCGTGAACAGAAAATGAGCCACGTCTGTGAAAAGTTCTTGAAATTTTAGTTCATGAACTGTTCATGAACACTAATGGCATGAAGTGTTCATGAAATATTCTTGAACCCTTATGGCATGAAGTGTTCATGAACTATTCTTGAACCCGTGTGGCATGAAGTGTTCATGAACTATTATTGAACCATTATGGGATGAAATGTTCATGAACTATTCATGAACATCAATGGCATGAAGTGTTCTTGAACAGTTCATGAACAACATAATTCTTGAAAAATTCTTCAGGGTTTTGCTGTTCACGAACAGTTCATGAACATTTTCCTTCTATTTTTCAATGGCTCATTTTCTGTTCACGAACTGTAAGTGAATAGTTCATGAACCATAGTTCTTCAAGAGTTCATGAACTGAGGTGGCATGAAGTGTTCATGAACTATTCATGAACAAGAATTTGTCAATTTTGCAAAGGTTATCATAAGTGTTACTAAAGCTCAACAAACAGGTCAGGGTAAGAAGAAACAAGTCTTGTATTAGCACTTAACATATTGATAGCAACATATAACAATAATTTAAATATAACACTAATAACTGAGATACAAGTGGTTTGATAATACTCTTTAAATTTCATAATACAACTTTGCACTATATGTTCATGAATAATTCATGTATTGAAAAGATTATGAATAGTCTCATTTTCAGTTCAAGAATCATTTACTAATCAATGGTTTCCCTGAAATGGTTACACTTACAGTGCCAAAGAACCAATGGCTGATCAGTTCAGCCGGTAATTTATTAAAGACTTACATTTTCAAATATAACATAAACCATGTGCCTTCCGTTTCAACTTCCTGTGCACACAATATTCTTTCTTTGTAAAAACAGCAATGCAATGTACATTGAGTTCTTGATATCATCTTAAACTGTTCTTGAAATAAGATGTCCTTAAAACGTTCTTAAACTTGTCTTTTAAGTCTTCCAAGAACAATGACAGATCCTTTTAAGAACATATTGGATTCTTAAAAAGTCCATCATACGTTCACAAACATTGTGTAGACCTGTTTAAGAACATCAGAAGGAAACATGTTGTTCAAAAAAGTTCTTAAAGTGTTCAAGAATAGTTTAAGAATAATTCAAGAACAGGAAAGGTCCTTAAAAAGTTATTGAAGTGTTCCTGAAGGCAGTTCTTGAACAGTTCTTGTACAAATGTTCTTAAAATTCTCTAGAACAGGTCAAGAACTCTAACTTACAGTGGTGAAAGTACTATGCATATTCATACTAACTTCACAGGTTTTACAAATCTACAAGATTTGTATGCTAGACATTTCAATATTACTTTCAAAAATATGTATGAAACATCTAGCACAAAGGAATTCATGAATTATTCATGATGGATCCTTAAAGTCTGTCTCAGAAAAGTCATTAGAAATACTTGTGCATGAAATGTTCATCACTAAGTATTTATGGTTAGATGAAGAACTGTTCATGAACTTTGAAATGTTCAACAATAATTCATAAACAGTTCATGAACATGTCTTAAGAACAGTTCATGTCCAAAAGTTCATGAACCAAGCTCAGGAACTTTTTCAGAACCGTTCATGAACAGTTCTTGATTGGCTTGAAGTGTTCATGAAATCATGAACAACATTTCGCCGGGGTCTTTAACACAAACATTTTATATTGGATCAAAATGAAAATTGGTTATAATGTTTTGGGGGATTTATCTCTGCCAAGTTCGATAACCTACCAGATTTCATGATACACTTCTGAATAATTATTTTTTTGTCCCTTGAATTACTAAAAAAAAGTTATAGAAAACTTGTCCAGTCTCCAAATAAAGCAGTTTAAATCAGATCATCATTAAACTTAGTGATAATGTTCGTCATGAGGGCACATTATTTCAGCCAAGTTCAACTCCCAGCCTCTGATCACATGAAGCACTCATAAATTATGACCCTTAAACTATTAAAAAGGGCCTTATTATCCCCTGCCATAGGCCGAGGGATATTGTTTCGGCGTTGCCCGTCCGTCCGTCTTTCCAATTCCGTCTTTCCGTCAGTCCGGCCGGCCGGCCGGCACTTCTGTGTCCAGAGCCATATCTTGGAAGTGCTTTGGCGGATTTCAATGAAACTTGGTATGGTATGAGTATATTATATGGATAAGAGGATGATGCACACCTAATGGCATTGTACACCATCTGTTAATAACAGAGTTATGACCCTTTGTATCTTGGAAAAATGCTTTTTTGTGTCCAGAGCCATATGTTGGAAGTGCTTTGGCAGATTTCATTGAAACTTGGTATGAGTATATATATGGATAAGAGGATGATGCACGCCAAATGGCATTGTACACCATTGGATAATAAAGGAGTTATGGCCCTTTGTATCTTGAAAAAATGCTTTTTTTGAGTGTCAAATATAACACTTTTGTGTCCAGAAGCATATTGGCAGGGGATATCAATTCAATGAATTTGCTTGTTAACCTTGTCATCCCTTCAACTCAACTGTATGGTCAACAAACTTGGTCAAACTTGAGGCCAGAAAAGCAAGACAAGAAATTTCTGCAAATAAGCACATTGGTGCACCTTCTCCAAGCTATTTGGGTAATTCTGAAGATAAAATTATTACGAGGAGAAATTTTCAGTGCCATTTTTTTAAACACAAATGCATCCAAGACCAATAAATCTAACTTTGACCTTTGATTGCGAATATTTATTGTGACCAGTTGGCACTCTTGTTAATCAACACATTGAAGTATGTATTTGTGATGCACATGCATAATTGTTTGTCTTTAATCAAGTAAACTTTTGAATTATTAAAAGAAACATATACAAACCTTTAACTTACTGGTTTTTAATTATTATTATTTTATTAGCATGTTAAACTGTCAAGATTTCAATTGCTGTCTTGAGATGAATGTGTCATTCTGTCAATTTGCTTTGCTGATCATGTTCTTCTAGTTTTTAGTCCAGAATTTACTTACATTGTTACACATATAGACAAGCAGATACTAAGCAATTAATTTGTCATTGGAATAAGCAGGCTATAAATTTGTCATTAAAATTCTGTCTGGCATAAATGATATATGTACTGATCATAGAGAAGTCATATGCACAACGGGAAAATAATAATAAACAATAATATATGCATTTTCATATATAAAGTATTTTTATTTTTTTTTTTTATTTGAGTGTTAGATGACAAAACTTTCCTATGAAATGGCAGAATGATGCAAAGACAAAACTATGTCACAGATGAGCAACAAGTTGTATAATTATTTAGGTACACACACAGGGAGTCACATAAGTGTGTTATGAGTGTTATTGTATTATATATATATGTATATATATTATGTAGTTACTTTTATACATAAAGCCTAACACATTGACCAAATGGCAAAAAGGTAACAGTGATGGCCCTGTAACAATTACTTAAAGTATTGGGACCTTTAAATTTCCAAACCATTGTTTACTGCTATGAGGGCGATCAAATGGTCCCCTCTAAAATTTGGTTATTAGTATGTCAACAACTTAAAAATAACTATCAAAATTGTATAAATCAGGGCTCGGCCGTGAGGGCGACGTGGGCGACATCTTCCCCCGGGACATAACAATGTCGCCCTTAAATTACATGAAGGAGAAGTTGACTTCGCCTTCTTTTTTTACAACATTGAGGTTTTTTTCTCTCAACTTTTTCATCTAAAAATTCTCTATTTTCACATGTCATAAAGTCACCGATGACGCTTGTTATGTTATCAGTTTATTATCACAGCAAAAGATCGACTGCTGTGAAAGCTAATCCAGGCAACTAGCATACATGGGCATTCACTCCAAACAATAACGGTTTAGATCAAAAGATCATACCGAGTGTCATTTCGCCGACAGTTTGGATAGTTCTCTGTTCTGCAAGCCCAATTAGTACACGCCTTGCAGGCGGAGTTAAGCGGTACATTAACATCGATAGTTACCAATGAGAACGCGCGCATTGTATATACATATGCAATAGTTTACCTGAGCGATGAAATGACGTCGTTATAGACATGTATTTACGCTCAAAAAAGTTTACACGCGCAACACATTCCCAACAGTAAATATGAATACGATTTATTCTAGTATGTTCTACTGTTTACTTGTTTCGTGTTTCAAAACTCTTTAACACTAATTATCCAGTCGATGTGCAATTTATTTGGTCAGACATTAATTCATAACCATATAAACGAAAACTAACAACCCACCCGTGCAAATTGTAGTGCTAATTACCATAATTGTATCTACCGTATCCATACGTAAACGACTTTATTTTATATCCCGCAACCTCTTTGCGCGTGCTGTAAGTTGTCTAATGATTACGTGATAATCACGGACTCTAGATTACATTCGATAATTACATGTTTTTGGCAGACGGCATGGTTAAAGAAAGTGGGAAAAATTATTAAAGAAAAACAAAATTGATCAAAGGTCTATTAATTACGTAGATCCACTACTGTAAAAGTCTAACGAGCTTTGTCAGTTTGTTAATCCACCGATAATTACGAGTAACACCCATCTTATATAAACTGGAATCACAGCTCATTTTTATACTAACAAGTCCTAATACTACACAATAGACATTGAGAAAACACATTTCCTCGATTAGATATAAATTATCCGAGTAGAATAAAATTGCTACATCATGACTCACGACCTTCGACATTGCACATGGCAGATGTATTGTAACATTAAACCCGCGTTCAATTCAAAGCTGGCGATTCAAATTACAAGTAGACTAATGGTGATTCAATAATAGAGAAAGCAAAATTGGATTTAACAAACATGTAAGTGTAATAAGGTTTGTTAAACCAGATAACAACAAGGAAAATTTGGATTATTAAATGAAACAGGTAAGGCATTCTCAAGTGTACATATTTCGGATATGTATACAATTCGGATAAACAGTAATAGATATACTATATGTAATCTATAGGTCTTTGGTCCCATGCATTAAGATTGTGTTTTGTTAAGACTCGTTTTGACCACAATTTGGTGATTTCATGAAGCGAAGAATTCCCAATGGCATTGGTACCGGGCCTTTTCCCAAATGGGTGAAAAAAATAACTGACTAATTATCATGTATTGATACATTATGATGTAAATTGGGTTTGGATTGTCATTGCATTATTAAAGTACTGTTTATTTTTATGATGCACATGGAAATCACAAGTTCTATTTGTATGAATTGATTTATGTGACTTAATATGTAAGGATTTATTGACTTTGTCAATAGTATTTGTTTGTCATTGATGATGATACTAATGAGTGTAATGCTTGGTGTAATGAGGGGTATAAAACAAGCACAGATTTTATTAAACGCCAAACAGAAATCACTTCTCCTTCTAGTGGCCTCATTTCTCCCTAAATTCAGCTCAGGGAGAAGTCACTTCTCCCTCAAGTTTGAACCTAGGCTGAGCCCTGATAAATGGTATCAGATTTCATTTGTCTATTACATAGAAAGTAATTATCTGCAGTTTAGATTTAATAGGATCAAAAGACAAGTTGTAGAATAATGTATATAGGAGATTTATGTTGCTGATACAATTGAAGTTTTGTGTGACTGATTACAGAAAAGAGCTATCAGTTTGAACTTAAAACATTAACACAATTGTTAACAATTTGTTATGGTGTGAGGACATGATTTTTTAAAACAATTGTTTTCTATATTTTTCATAGTGTTTTATCAGTGGGTAAAGTAAGTTTTATTAGTCAGTGGTGTAAATCATTCATGCATTTTATTAACATATAAGTAGTTATGTATCAATAAGTATCAAAATCTTATCTAATGAAAAATTTATACATGTTAACAGTATTTTTCTTAAAATCCTACATGATAATAACGCCTCCAAGGTTACTTAACACCAACATGTCATTGATAAGAAATGCAATTAATGTAGATGGAGCATGTTATTGTGCTTCCTGTGCCCAACAAAAAAACTTATTTCTGGGCCATCAGATAAGTCAAGTTAATATTTTTTAACTGGCAAAACGTTCTTGTGCCTTTTCTTAATGGTAAAGAAAAAACAAATGCAGATCAGATGGTGAGTTTCTTACAAAAATAATGCAATTTTAAGAAAACATGTATAGCTTTATGACTGAATGGATCTTTATGGAATAATGCTGATGCAATAGGTATGTATGATTAAATTACTAATAATTTGTTTATGAGAGTTGATACATAAATAACTATAAGACAGTCATAGCTTATGAATCCATAAGTCAAAGTAAATATAAGGTAAATAAGTTATGGTTCAGACAAGTGAAATTTTAGAAACTGAGCCAGAATAATAGCAGACCATTTTTACAGTTTTATAGTAGTAAGGTAATAAACCTTGAGGCTGAGTAATACATCAGGGGATCATATTTAGGTCATAGTGGCATCGTGGATATGGTATCTGCCCAGTGCCTTTCGACAGGCCCCCTTGTTTTTGTAACCTCTTGCATCCCTATTTAAAATGCATTACATGTATAAATGCACTGACAAACAAACAAAGGTCATGCATGATTCCTGATGGGTTACATCCATGAGTGCAGGTTGCAAAAGATTTTTGAAGATATTGCATAAATTGTTGAATCTTTGGCGTAGAAACAAATTGATTTATTATTGGAAAAGACTAGCAAAAGCGATTGAGACATGTATAATTTTATGTTGTATCATAACTTGACTAAAGACTCCTCTACCTTCCAAATCTGACTGTCTTAACCAAAATTTGCTACACTAAGCTATTTCCTTATGCCTGCCTCTCTGTTATTAAAATTGGCAGGTAATCAAAATAGTTATTTCTTGAATGTATTTTATAGTATTGATCTTTAACACAATTCTAAATGTCAATTAATTTGTCTGAACATAAGCCAATGCCAATAACTGAACAGTGTTATAGATGTGATTTATTTACTTAAGTTCTAGATATAGATAGTCGATTAACACGCACAATCACAGGTAACTTCTTAAAGTTGCAATATCAATGACATAACTATAATATAACAAAAACAAAGAAGGAACTGGGAAAGTTAAAATTAAATGATATAAGACTGTCTACCTTTACTTAATTTTTCTTAAAACATTAAGATGAGCCGTGCTGTGTGAAAAGGGGGTTTAATGCATGTGCGTAAAGTGTTGTCCCAGATTAGCCTGTGCAGTCCGCACCGGCTTATCAGGGACGATAGTTTCCGCCTAAACATGATTTTTGCTAAGGAGAGACTTTCTTGAAACGAAAAATATCAGAAAAGCGGAAAGTGACGTTCCTGATTAGCCTGTGCGGACAGCAGTGCACAGTAATCCCCCTTTACACTGAGCACCGTCTATGTAGATGGTGAACACCTAAACATCTGTTTCTAATCTGCACATGACCTTACCAAAGAAATAAATTTACTGGGTGCTTATTTATTTATTTAATGAATTATAACCATTTGCATCCATGTAGTACTAGATGAAGCTGAAATGTGACCCATAAGACAGATGACCAGATGGGATTACAAACTTGCATGTCTAATGCCTCAGTCACAAATAATCCGGTCGCCGGCCGATGTGTCCGATCTCCAGGCATCGGGGAGACTAGACACGTCGGAGCCGTCCGCCGTCCGATGAGTGACAAAGTTTAAAACCTCAGTCACAAATAGACACTGATCACCGTCCGATCAGCGGCCGACGTTTTTTTCCGCTCATCGGGCTGGCGCCGGCCGATGATCGCACGCACATCGGGTCATTTTGTAGCATTGGGCGGCGTCCGGTTTAATTTTTTTATATCACTTGTTTTACCCGACATCGGGCCCGGAAAGGAATGGAGTTGAGATCCAAAAAAAAGATCGGACGATCAACGAACGGTTATCGCCCGGCGTGCGCACGACATAGGATTCATCGTACGTGTATCATAACGAACATCGTCCGGCGTCCGTCGGGCATTGTGCGGAGGCCCTCCGGCAATCAGACGGTCGCCGGCCGATTTATATGCCTCTGGGAAATACCTTTACTTTTGCCGATACACGTTCAATGAATCCGATGTCGGGCGATCGCCGGGCGATACCTGTGCGTTGATCGTCCGATCTTGTTTCGATCTCGTCTCGATTCCTATCCGGGCCCGACGTCGGGTAAAATTTTAAGTGAGACTTAAAATTAATCCGGACGCCGCCCGATGCTACAAATTGGCCCAGTTTCCGTGCGATCATCGGCCGGTCGCCAGCCAGATGAGCGGAAAAATACGTCGGCCGCTGATCGGACGGTGATCGGTGTCTATTTGTGACTGAGGTATTAGATTTAATTGATATTACATTTTTAATTTTTGACACAGTGTAAAACAACAACAAAATAATTGGATCATTATTTTGGTAACTCAAGGGCAATGCATGTGCTAATTATATATAGAGTGATAGATGAATCGGCAATCATTCAAATCTGTTTACATGAAAGCATTGAACTAATAATAAATCATGATACATGGGTAGGGTTCTTATAATTATTTGACAATTTGTTTTGTTTTGTGTAATTACGAGGATCGTACACAAATCATTTTAAACGAGCTCCGGAATTGTGTTAGTAAGCAAACGTTTGGGGAGCTAACTAACAAGTTACGTATTTAATATATTAACATATGAAATTACGAGTGACAGATCTTTTTATCACATGCTTTTAAATTAGTGAAAAAATAATAAGTATGTGAACATTGCGGTAAATCCAGAAAGTTATTTACATTGTGTGATGTCAGTTGGCGTTGCAACATTATTTCAGCAAATTAGCTAAATGAAAAACAGCTAAAGAGTAGTGAATGAAAAGGTTCAAATAGCTATATAACTCAATTTTTACATGTTTATGATAAAAATGATTGTAAAATTGATTTACATAGAAAATAATATATAGTATAATGTGATCTTCTTGATGTCAGATTTTGCTGATGACATGCATTTAATCTCCATTTATTTATTTTTTAAGTTGAGTAACATAGCATAAAATGTAATTCAAAAATAGAAATAGCAGGGAATTAAAGTCATAATATTACCCCAAAAAAAATTAAACTTCTCAAATGTTCAATTTTATTGCTATGACCTTTCATCTGAATAATATTTTATTCCATCATTATTAGTCCTAAGGGGATATGTATTGTTGTTTCTTTTAATGTAAATTTATTACCCCCTTGAAGAAGGCGGCATACAGCATATTCACTCGATCAGACTGTCTTTCTGTTCTCTCATCAGCCTGTGGAAAGATTCCTTTACCAGCCATAAGTTTGCCATATATTGATGGATTGCAAAATAACTTGCTTCAAATGTCCACTTTCATAAGACGACATGTCATGTGTTTGACAGCTGTTTCCCAACCTCAAAGATCAAGGTCACACTCAGATGACCATTCAATGTAGTAATGCGCTCATTTTTAGCTCCATTGGCCAGAGGCCAGCGGTGCTTATGTCATGGTTCTGTGTGCGTCCGTGCTTCCGTGCGTTTACTTTTTCTTTAAACATCTTCTCCTTAAGTACTGGTCCAATTCTGATGATATTTCTCAGGAATGTTCCTTGGGTGAACTCTTTCAAGTTTGTTCAAATTATGCTCCTGGGGTCAAATTTGACCCCGCCATGGGGGTAACAAAATTGGAAATTTGCTTATATAAGGCCTATTTTGTGAAAACTTTCAAAATCTTGTCCATAACCATTGGGCCTAGGGTTATCAAATTGGGTATGTAGAGACATCTAATAGTCCTTTACAAAATTTCTTTAAATTATGCCCCTGGGGTAAAATTTAACCCTGCCCTGGGGGGTCACAAAATTGAACATATGCTTATATAAAGCCTATTTTGTGCAAACTTTAAAAATTCACGTCCATAACCGTAGGGCCTAGAGCTGCCAAATTCGGTATGTAGTTACATCTAATAGTTCTCTACTTAGTTTGTTCAAATTATGCCCCTGGGGTCAAATTTGACCCTGCCTAGGGGGTCACAAAAATCAACATATGCTTAATATATCCGCGGCCCGCGAAATCTCTCCGCATTTTACACTGGTAGATTCTGCCTAAGCATTTTTATGCCCCCCTTCGAAGAAGAGGGGGTATATTGCTTTGCACATGTCGGTCGGTCGGTCTGTCGGTCGGTCAACTTCATAGGAAGATTGATCATGACTCGCAGATGACATCTATTGATTTTAAGGTCACTAGGTCAAAGGTCAAGGTCACGGTGACCCGAAATAGTAAAATGGTTTCCGGATGATAACTCAAGAACGCTTATGCCTAGAATCATGAAACTTTATAGGTAGATTGATAATGACTGGCAGATGACCCCTATTGATTTTCAGGTCACTAGGTCAAAGGTCAAGGTCACGGTGACCCGAAATAGTAAAATGGTTTCCGGATGATAACTCAAGAACGCTTATGCCTAGGATCATGAAACTTGATAGGTAGATTTCGGCACTTCATGAACCTGAAAAACTCGTAACTTTATGTTTCCTCAGGCAAATATCTTCTTTGTAAAATAAACAATTTCTTCACCACGTTAACAATCCTGCTACACTCACTATAATGCCTCAAGAATGAAGTAATGTTCAGGTGATCTACGTCATTAGTTATTTTGCATATGTCATTAACTGTATAAGTAACAGAAACTTTGAAACCTACAAACACTTTTTGGAATTTTGGAAAAAGATTCATGATTGAATGAAGGAACTTTCATTAATCTTGTAGAACATGCGTAGATTTGATCTTCAGCATCTAAAAATATGTGCAATAGAAAGAACGACAATATCTTTTGGAGAGATAAATGTACCTACGTTATAAGCAAAGGACCTGTGCTACAATTCCCAGACTTTTTAGTGTGTTTAGTTAACACCGTAGTAACGTTTTCCCTATATAAAAAATGCTCACCGTTCCAACTTTAAGCGCCCAGTGGGATGAGGCATAGAAAGAGAAAGTCACATGCTTGAGTACATTTCAACCCATGCGCATTGCACGCTTTTTTCGCATAAAAACAGTGGAGCGATACAGGGCCACCATGGCCCTCTTAGTTGTTTGATAGCTCAAACTGTTAACTTATTTTCTCACTGCATTGCCATTGGTTACAAGAAAATTGATCTAGGGCTTTATTGTCCCCTACCAGTTTCACCGGAGATGACCCTGACAGATGACCCCTAATGATTTTCAGGTCACTAGGTCAAAGGTCAAGGTCACGGTGACCCAAAATAGTAAAATGGTTTCCGGATGATAACTCAAGAACGCTTATGCCTAGGATCATGAAACTTAAAAGGTGGATTGATAATGACTGGCAGATGACCCCTATTGATTTTCAGGTCACTAGGTCAAAGGTCAAGGTCATGGTGACCCGAAATAGTAAAATGGTTTCCGGATGATAACTCAAGAACGCTTATGCCTGGGATCATGAAACTTGATAGGTAGATTGATCATGACTCGCAGTTGACCCCTATTGATTTTCAGGTCACTAGGTCAAAGGTCAAGGTCACAGTGACAAAAAACATATTCACACAATGGCTGTCAATACAACGGAGAGCCCATATGGGGGGCATGCATGTTTTACAAACAGCCCTTGTTAAAATTAGCGATATAATTGGCTGTTGTTTCCCAATCTTCCAATTAAAATCGGTTTCATAAAATGTGTTTGGTATTTCTTATGCAAATGGTGCGGTTGTGAAGCGAAAATTAAGATTATTGAAATGACAAATATCAATCGAATTAACGACTGACATCATATGGTTTGATAGGAATAATGAAATGTGTTTGTCAACGAAAAAGACTACATTTAAGATACAAGAAAGACTTATTTTGTTTAGAAATGTGCACAGTGAATTTGTGTCACGGAAACCAGTGTTTCTGTTTACAAATTGGGAGTTCAGTCGACTTGCGAAGTAAAACATTTAGAAGAGGATCTTTCGAACATGGAAATAGACAAACAAGATTTGATTTATATGATAGTGGATCTGTGTATAATCAGATTCATATGCATATTCTGCTTTATTATGTTTGTCACGCTGTTCAGTTACTTGAAATAGCATGGAACTAAAGATGTGAAATGCAAGATATTGAAAGGTAAACAAATTATATATATTAATTTAACTCAGTTTAATACATCATTAACACAAGAAGAACACTCAAGTGACTGTTTGTTTATATTTAGTCCATTAACCTTGTTTGTACATAACATTTTATAAAAAAATTGTATTGTTTTGTTTGTTTTCACCAAATGGTTAGTATTATTCTTTTATGTTAACATTCTCAAAATTCTTGTTTTATTATAGGCCCTATTTATCAAAAAAAAAATGTTTGAATGACATCATTTTATTTTTTATAAACAGATTGCAAAAAATATTTGTTCACGATAAACTTAACAACAAATTGTTACATTGAAATTATGTGATAAGTGATTTTAATATTCAGTAGCAAAAAAGTAAGGAGAATCCAACTTAAGAAAGATGTATCTATTAAAAGAATATTCTACCAATGCCGTGAACAATCCCCTCATGTTTATAACATGACTGCCGCTTAGTCTATTACTAGGCTATATAAGCAACCTATCAGAGAATAGGTCAGATACCTTATTTCAATATATGGCAATCCTAGTATTTTTCAAAAACAAACATGACAGGTAACCAATGTCAGATGGAAAAAGTTAAGGAAAGTTAGGTGAAGCTAATTGTTTGTCATGATATCTCTTTAAACCTCACGCCATATGCAAGTAGTGTTGCCATAATGATCGCAACATCTTGATGAATTATGATTCAATTTTTTGTCTCATAAACATTTACTTTGTTTAACAAACAACCTCTACAAAGTTATCATTCCTACTGCCTTTCGGCACCTCATGAACCTGAAAAACTCGTAACTTTATGTTTCCTCAGGCAAATATCTTCTTTGTAAAATAAACAATTTCTTCACCACGTTAACAATCCTGCTACACTCACTATAATGCCTCAAGAATGAAGTAATGTTCAGGTGATCTACGTCATTAGTTATTTTGCATATGTCATTAACTATATAAGTAACAGAAACTTTGAAACCTACAAACACTTTTTGGAATTTTGGAAAAAGATTCATGATTGAATGAAGGAACTTTCATTAATCTTGTAGAACATGCGTAGATTTGATCTTCAGCATCTAAAAATATGTGCAATAGAAAGAACGACAATATCTTTTGGAGAGATAAATGTACCTACGTTATAAGCAAAGGACCTGTGCTACAATTCCCAGACTTTTTAGTGTGTTTAGTTAACACCGTAGTAACGTTTTCCCTATATAAAAAATGCTCACCCTTCCAACTTTAAGCGCCCAGTGGGATGAGGCATAGAAAGAGAAAGTCACATGCTTGAGTACATTTCAACCCATGCGCATTGCACGTTTTTTTCGCATAAAAACAGTGGAGCGATACAGGGCCACCATGGCCCTCTTAGTTGTTTGATAGCTCAAACTGTTAACTTATTTTCTCACTGCATTGCCATTGGTTACAAGAAAATTGATCTAGGTCTTTATTGTCCCCTACCAGTTTCACCGGAGGGGTCACTTATGGTTTGCGCTCTGTGAGTCTGTCTGTCTGTCACACTTTTCTGGATCCTGCGATAACTTTAAAAGTTCTTCATATTTTTTCATGAAACTTTAAACATGGATAGATGGCAAGTTGGACATTATGCATGTCATTTCATTTTGTTCCTACGTCAAAAATTATGGTTGCTATGGCAACAAACAGACTAGAAATACTGCTGAAAATGGTGGTTTTCTGGATCCTGTGATAACTTAAAAAGTTCTTCATATTTTTTCATGAAACTTGAAACATGGATAGATGGTAATATGGACATTATGCACATCATTTCATGTTGTTCTTACGTAAAAAATTCTGGTTGCTATGGCAACAAATTATTCTGACAATGGTGGAATTTCTGACAATGGTGGAGCTGGTAGGGGACATATATTGCTTGGCAATAGTCTTGTTTATTTTAATAACTGCTCAAAGTTTTGCAATAACTATCAACTAAAATAGTTAAAGTCTTGTACATAGATTTTATTCTTTACTAATTGCTGATCTAAATTCAAATGAAACTTTTTATTTGTCATGTTAACCCATTTATGCCTAACGTCTAGAAAAAAGGCCTTTGCAAGCAGCGTAGGTTAAATATATGGCTATAAAGCGGCGCAATAGGGCCGGGGATTGTGTATCTGACAAACACATTACTTGTTTAATAATATTTATCTTAGTTATGATTGTCTTGCAACATCTGGGAAGTAATTGTTTTATGACACTATGTAACAACTCGTACTCTTTAGTCAGATGTGTGATATATCTAAATTATGCAGATCATACATTAAAACAGTGACAATTTGTCATCAATATTTAATGTTTTCTAGCAAAAAACAATGGACATACCTGTAATTTGCACAGGGGAAAGACCTTGTTATTTAAGGCTAAAAAAACAATATTCCTGTCCTTATTTTCAGACAGTACATATTTATATGCCTGTTAAAAAAAACAACAGGGCATATAATGGGAACACCATTGGCAGGTGGCAGACACTGGTCACTGCTCCATCCATGAGAACAATATCTGATTAATAATTCAGATAGTTTTTTATCATTGTGAAGTGTTTATGGGCATAATATCTCAAACCTGTTTGATAACCAGAAAGATTGCCTCATGCAGTACTAAATTATGGCCCTTGAATTAAAAAAAAATGGCACAATTAGAATTGTCTGCTCTTTAACACAAACATTTTATATTGGATCAAAATGAAAATTGGTTATAATGTTTGTGGGGATTTATCTCTGCCAAGTCTGATAATCTACCAGATTTCATGATGCACTTCTGAATTATGTCCCTTGAATTACAAAAAAAAAGTTATTGAAAACTTGTCCGAACTCCAAATAAAACAGTTTAAATCAGATCATCATTAAACTTGGTGATTATATGTTTGTGGGCACATTATTTCAGCCAAGTGCAACTACCATGACATGAAGCACTCATGAATTATGACCCGTAAATATAAAAAAAGGCCATATTTACCTTGTCATCCCTTAAACTCAACTGTATGGTCAACAAACTTGGTCAAATGTTTGAGGCCAGAGAAGCAAGACGAGAAATTTCTGCGAATAAGCAGATTTCACCTTTTCCAAGCTACTTGGGTTATTCTTAAGATAAAATTATTGCAAGGACAAATTTTCAGTGCCATTATTTATTTTACCACAAATAAATGCATCCAAGGCCGATAAATCTAACTTTGACCTTTGATTGTGAGTATTTTGTGACCAGTTGACACTCATGTTAATCAACACGTTGAAGTATGTATTTGTGATGCACATGCATAATTGTTTGTCTTTAATCAAATATGCTTTTGAATTATTAAAAGAAACATATACAAACCTTTAACTTACTGGTTTTTAATTATTAGCTAGGCGTTTTTGGAGAAAACCCGAGGTATTGTCATAGCCAGCTTGTCGTCCGCTGTCTGACGTCTGCTGTCCGCGTCGTGCTAAAACCTTTATATTGGCTCTAAAATCAAAGTGCTAAATCCACCAACAACTTTGAAACTTCATATGTAGATGCACCTTGATGAGTTCTACACCCCACACCCATTTTGGGGTCACTAGGTCAAAGGTCAAGGTCACTGTGACCTCTAAAAAAAAAAAAAATCTGACAAGCTTTCATTTATTCAAAACTGCACCCGTAGCTTTTTTATTAGCATTTTAAACTGTCCAGATTTCAATTGCTGTCTTGAGATGAATGTGTCATTCTGTCAATTTGCTTTGCTGATCATGTTCTTCTAGTTTTTAGTCCAGAATTAACTTAAATTGTTACACATATAGACAAGCAGATGCTAAGCAATTAATTTGTCATTGGTATATGCAGGCTATAAATTTGCCATTAAAATTATGTCTGGCATAAATGATCTACTGATCATAGAAAAGTCATTTGAACAATGGGAAAATAATAATATACAATAATATATATGCACTTGCCAAACACATTGACCGAACGGCAAAAATGTAACATGGCCCTGTAACAACTAATTAAAGTATTGGTACCTTTAAATTTCCAACCCATTGTTTACTGCTATGAGGGTGATCAAATGTTCCCCTCTAAAATTTGGTTATTTATGACAACAACTTAAAAATAACTATCAAAATTGTATAAATGGTATCAGATTTCATTTGTCTATTACATAGAAAGACATTATCTGCAGTTTGGATTTAATAGGATCAAAAGACAAGTTGTAGAATAATGTATATAGGAGATTTATGTTGCTGATACGGTTGAAGTTTTGTGTGACTGATTACAGAAAAGAGCTATCAGTTTGAACTTTACACATTAACACAATTGTTAACAATTTGTTATGATTTGAGGACATGATTTTTTAAAACATGTCTTCTATATTTTTGATAGTGTTTTATCAGTGGGTTAAGTAAGTTTTATTAGTCAGTGGTGTGAATCATTCATGCATTTTATTAACATATAAGTAGTTATGTATCAATAAGTATCAAAATCTTATCAAATGAAAAAATAATGCATGTTGACAGTATTTTTCCTTGAGCTATTGTGATCACCTTTGTCCATGGTCAATTGTGCATCTTGCGTCATCAACATCTTCCATGTTAACACTCTAGAGGCTACATTTATTGTCCAATCTTCATGAGTCCAGCTCTGAAGCTTTGTCCCAATGATATCTTGGATGAGTTGGAAAACAGTTACGGTTGGTTAAAAAACATGGTTACAAGGTGGCTGAGTATTTTCTTTATATGGCAATTGTAAAACCTTGTTCACCCTTTAGAGGCCATATTTATTGTCAGATCATCGTGAAATTTTGCCAGAAGATTTGTCCCAATAATATCTTGGATAGGTTCAAAAATGGTTACGGTTGGTTAAAAACATGGCTGCCTGAGGGGGCGTAGCAATTTTTCCTTATTATTTCTTTATATGGCTATAGTAAAACACTCAAGAGGCCGCATTTATTGTCCGAGCTTCATGAAGCTTGGTCAAAAGATTTGTCCCAATAAAATCTTGGATGAGTTCGAAAATGTTTCCTATTGGTTGAAAAACATGGCCACCAGGGTGCGGGGCATTTTTCATTATGGCTATATATTAAAAAATTGTTGACACTCTAAAAGTCACATTTTTTATCACAATCTTCATGAAAATTGGTCACATTCGTTCTAATGATATCTTGAATGACGATTGTAAACCCTTGTTAACACTCTAAAAACCACAGATATAGTCCATATAGTTGGGCTTCACAGAACAAGTCAGTTCCTTTGTATTTCAGGTGAGCTACATTGGGCCTGTCAGGCCCTCTTGTTTTAATTCACCCCCATGTTCAAACAATTTTGTTGGTTCCAGTTATTATCAGTATTTTGGATATCACGATTGCCCTCACAAAAGCTAAGTTACCGGTTGGAGCTTGCAGTTGCTAGAATATGTAAAAGGAAGGACATTAAGAAGGCCTGAAGTGTAAATGCCCACTTGCAAGATGTCAATAAAAGTATTGGATCAACCAATCGGATACCAATATTGCATCCACAAAATAAATATTATTATAGAATTACAGAATAAGCATCTGTTGTGGAAGTGGGAGGCTTTCAGCACATCACTTGCTGTTCAGTCCGCATGTACATCCCTAAGCTTGTGTTTTGGACCTCTCTGATAGTTGAATGGGCTAAATATGTAGATAATTGGTGAGATAGAACTTTTTACTGTAACATGGTTTGTCAAAATTATGTGGGTTGATTTCTTCTGAAGAATATATAGTGTTTGTATTTTTAACTGCTCACATATGTCTGGTCTTTACATACCTTGTCATAAATTACAAACTCTTGACTGTTGAGGTAATACATTTTGCATGACAACTTAACAAAATAGCAATTAATATGGTTGGCTTGGCAAATAGTGTAATTAATGTGTCATTGACCTGCCAACAAATAGACAAAGTTGGTTATTTATATCTTAATTGGAGAATAGATCATCATTGTTGGGTGTCTATAACTTAATGATATTTGTGTTAGTGTGAACCCTACTTAGAAATTAAAGTTCATTATTTCTCTTCTCTATAATAGTAATATGAATACTTTTATACAAACATTAAAAATATTTTGTAAATATCTGTTTTCAGGCCAGTACCACCGAAACAATGAGAACATGGATTATTTCTACCAGCTAGAGGTCTGGAAGGGGAATATCAGTGGTGCTCTAAGGGTTGCTAGGCAAAGAGATGAACTCTCTGATTGGCTAGTGGCTATGGCCCCCATGGGTAAGTCTCTAAGGGTGGCTATGCTATGTGATGATTTCTTTGATTGGCTAGTGATGATGGCCCTCAAGCGTTAGTCACTAAGGTTGCTAGGCAAAGAGATGAACTCTCTGATTGGCTAGTGACTATGGTCCCCATGGGTAATTCTCTAAGGGTAGCTATGCTATGTGATGATTTCTTTGATTTGCTTGTGATGATGGCCCTCATGGGCTAGTCACTAAGGGTTGCAAGGCAACGAGATGAACTCTCTGATTGGCTAGTGACTATGGCCCCCATGGGTAAGTCTCTAAGGGTGGCTATGCTATGTGATGATTTCTTTGATTGGCTTGTGACCCTGGCTCCCATTAGTAAGTCTCTAAGGGTTGCTAGGCAAAGAGATGAAGTCTCTGATTGGCAAGTGACAATATAACCCCCATGGGTCAGTCTCTAAGGGTTGCTAGGCAAAGAGATGAAGTCTCTGATTGGCTAGTGACAATATAACCCCCATGGGTCAGTCTCTAAGGGTTGCTAGGCAAAGAGATGAACTCTCTGTTTGGCTAGTGACAATATAACCCCCATGGGTCAGTCTCTAAGGGTTGTGAGGCAAAGAGATGAACTCTCTGATTGGCTAGTGATGATGGCCCCCATGGTCTCTAAGGGTGGCTAGGCTATGTGATGAACTCTCTGATTGGCTTGTGGCTATGGCCCCAATGGGTAGTCTCTAAGGGTTGCTAGGCAAAGAGATGAACTCTCTGATTGGCTAGTGGCTATGGCCCCAATGGGTAGTCTCTAAGCGTCCCAAAGCAAGGAGATAAACTCTCTGATTGGCTAGTGGCTATGCAGGCCCCATGGGTAAGTCTCAGGATGGCTAGGTTATGTGATGAAGTTTCTGATATGCTAGTGGCTATGACCCCATGGGTAAGTCTCTAAGGGTTGCTATGCAATGCGTTGAACTCTCTGATTGGCTAGTGACTACGGCCCACATGGTTAAGTCTCTAGGGTTGCTATGCTATGTGATGATCTCTCTGATTGGCTTGTGACTATGACCCCATGGTGAGTCTCTGAGGGTTGCTAGGCAATGTGATGAACTCTCTGATTGGCTTGTGACTATGACCCCATGGTGAGTCTCTGAGGGTTGCTAGGCAATGTGATGAACTCTCTGATTGGCTAGTGGCTATGCCTCCCATGGGTAAGCCTAGTATCTAGTTGGTGTGCCCCTGTTAGTTTGTTAGATTTGGAAGTCAATAAAATGAACTCTGATTGGCTATTTTCAATGACCCACAGAGTCAAGTCTCTGAGGGTTACTAGGCAATCACATGGATTAATTGATTATTCTTTGATTTTCCTTTTTGTTATTCCAATAGATGAACTCTCTGATTGGCCAGTTGCTATGACTCCCATGGAATTATATGCCCTTGGATAAATTAATATTATCCTATAATGTGCCCAAACAGTCTGTTGTCATAAATGTTACTTTATTGGTACATGTACAGCAATCAGATGGATAATCTGATTGTTCTTTGATTTTCCTTTTGGCTATTCCAATAGATGAACTCTCTGATTGGCCAGTTGCTATGACTCCCATGGAATTATATGCCCTTGGATAAATTAATATTATCCTATTATGTGCCCAAACTGTCTGTTGTCATAAATGTTACTTTATTGGTACACAGTATAAGCATTCATATAACTATCTAACTATAGCATTAATCTTTTGAGATCTTAGGAGTTAATCTTTATTTTGGTCTACAACCTCCAATGCCAAATGCAACCTTACAGAAAAGGTCTATTTATTATAGTGTGTTCCATGCTTGATATCATGCTTCATCCATTGCTGAAATTACATACCACCTAACATTGACAAGAAAACATAATTCTTCTGGTCCGTTTATTACATAGATAATGTAATATTCTATAATATAAGGACCTGTCAAATGTTATTACCATTATGTTGTGATGTATGGTGAAAACATGGTACAGAACTCCTTAAAAAGCATATTGGAATAGACAATAGTCAATATCTTCTGGTTTGCTCAATATGGCATAGTGCATGTTTTTGTTTATCAACAAAAAGCTGTCAAATCCAATAACTGTATGTTTCTTCTTTTCTTTGTTTTCTTTGTTTGTTTTACTGTTTACTGACCAATTCTCATGTTTGTGTTGAGAGTCATCTGTAGACATCTCTGCATTGTGAGCAACTTCAACACTGAAATTATCTTCAAAGTGTCAGCAACTAGACTCTAATTATTTCCATTTCGTAATGTATTGTTTAAACTTTATACAGTTTAGCCTTGTTATTACACAAAAACATTCAAATTAATCATGTCTATTGAGAAATAAGCATTTACTTGAAAATGGGATGCATATTAATTAATGCACTGGGATTTGTTATCAGACCAAAAAATGCCAATGAAGTATTTTGTTTGCAGTGGTCAGAATCTGGTTGATGTTTTTGGTATCTGTTTGGAAGTATTATATTGGAAGAATAATTGTACTGTTTGTCTATGAATATCATGTTAGAATATGTAATGAGGGGCAGTTCCATGATACAAAGTGCTAGACTGTTTGCACGCTTGACTTGTTGAATGTCTTGTCCTTACTGCATAAACTGTGTTTGTTTCTATGAAATCATTAACATAATTTTCCCAAAGTCACTATTTGAGCCCCTTCATGATAAAAATGGGTCATATGCCATTTGAAGCCAGTTTAGTTAACGACTATCCTGCCCATTTGCACAGTCTGCTCAAGAGATACACTGTCCGCTAGTGAGACCATCATACATTGCATGACTATGGCACACATTGTAGCTCCTTACCAAACTAAAATTTCACAGGATTATTGGGAGCTATGCCGGGGTCATTTTGCATAAAACCAATTTTTGCATCAAACTCGTTTTCAGACGAGTTTATTATTCCTTTTTATCTCACCTGAGCTCAACGTGCTCATGGTGAGCTTTTGTGATCGCCTTTTGTCCGTCGTGTGTTGTCCGTTGTGCGACGTCAACATTTGCCTTGTTCACTCTCTAGAGGCCACATTTATTGTCCAATGTTTATGAAATTTGGTCAGAAGATTGGTTTCAATGATATCTTGGATGAGTTCGAAAATGGTTACGTTTGCTTGAAAAACATGGCTGCTAAGGGGCGGGGCATTTTTCCGTATATGGCTATATATGGCTATAGTAAAATCTTGTTAACACTCTAGAGGCCACATTTATTGTCTGATCTTCATGAAACTTGGTCAGAAGATTCATCCCAATAATATCTTGGACGAGTTGGAAAATGATGCAGGTCGGTTGAAAAACATGGCCGCCAGGGGGCAGGGCATTTTTCCTGATATGGCTATAGTAAAACCTTGTTAACACTCTCGAGGCCACAATTATTTTTCGATCTTCATGAAACTTGCTCAGAAGATTTGTCCTACTGATATCTTTGATTAGTTAAAAAATGGTAACCTTTGCTTGAAAAACATGGCTGCCAAGGGGCGGGGCATTTTTCCTTATACGGCTTTATATGACTATAGTAAAATCTTGTTAACACTCTAGAGGCCACATTTATTGTCCGATCTTCATGAAACTTGGTCAGAAGATTCATCCCGATAATATCTTGGATGTGTTCAAAAATGTTGCCGGTTGGTTGAAAAACATGGCTGCCAGGGGGCGGGACATTTTTCCTCATATGGCTATAGTAAAACCTTGTTAACACTCTAGAGGCCACATTTATTTTCCGATCTTCGTGAAACTTGGTCAGAAGATTTGTCCCAATAATATCTTGTTATCTCAGGTGAGCGACTTTGGGACTTTCAGGCCATCTTGTATTTAATGACATGCTGTCAATCTTACTTTCCTGGAACAACAATGTTAGCAGCTAGATTACATTCATTATGCAATCGTTTAAACAGTTAATACATGTGGTCCATGCATAATTAGTCCATAATCCTCAGGCAATTTATTGTAACCATGAATTATTAGTCAATAATCCACAGGCAATTTCTTCTGTTATTATTGAACAAGAGATTTTCTAAAAACATCCTTGTTAATTAATGTGGCATGTGAGATTATAGATTCGCAATAGGAAGTTCTTACTCTAATGTATTACCAGCTTTTGTTTTAGACTGTTAATTTTTTGAAGGCTTGTAGTGAAACACGTTGGTGCATAGAACTATTATTGAGTATGTCTTGTGGGTAGAACTAGAACTTTCTGAAGAACCTGCCCCTGCGAAATGTTGTTCTGCAGTTCACGAATAATTCGTGAACAGTTCATGAACTTTTCGTGAACTGAGTTCATGAACTGTTCACGAATAGTTCGTGAACAGAAAATGAGCCATGTCTGTGAAAAGTTCTTGATATTTTAGTTCATGAACTGTTCATGAACACTAATGGCATGAAGTGTTCATAAAATATTCTTGAAACCTAATAGCATGAAGTGTTCATGAACTATTCTTGAACCCTTATGGCATGAAGTGTTCATGAACTATTCTTGAACCCGTGTGGCATGAAGTGTTCATGAACTATTCTTGAACCATTATGGCATGAAATGTTCATGAACTATTCATGAACATCAATGGCATGAAGTGTTCTTGAACAGTTCATGAACAACACAATTATTGAAAAATTCTTCAGGGTTTTGCTGTTCACGAACAGTTCATGAACATTTTCCTTCTATTTTTCAATGGCTCATTTTCTGTTCACGAACTGTAAGTGAATAGTTCATGAACCATAGTTCTTCAAGAGTTCATGAACTGAGGTGGCATGAAGTGTTCATGGACTATTCATGAACAAGAATTTGTCAATTTATGCAAAGGTTATCATAAGTTACATTGTTACTAAAGCTCAACAAACAGGTCAGGGTAAGAAGAAACAAGTCTTGTATTAGCACTTAACATATTGATAGCAACATATAACAATAATTTAAATATAACACTAATAACTGAGATACAAGTGGTTTGATTATACTCTTTAAATTTCATAATACAAATTTGCACTATATGTTCATGAATAATTCATGTATTGAAAAGATTATGAATAGTCTCATTTTCAGTTCAAGAATCATTTACTGATCAATGGTTTCCCTGAAATGGTTACACTTACAGTGCCAAAGAACTTGAAATGGAACCAATGGCTGATCAGTTCAGCCGGTAATTTATTAAAGACTTACATTTTCAAATATAACATAAACCATGTGCCTTCCGTTTCAACTTCCTGTGCACACAATATTTTCTTTGTAAAAACAGCAATGCAATGTACATTGAGTACTTGATATCATCTTAAACTGTTCTTGAAATAAGTTTTCCTTAAAACGTTCTTAAACTTGTCTTTTAAGTCTTCCAAGAACAATGACAGATCCTTTTAAGAACATATTGGATTCTTAAAAGTCCATCATACGTTCAAAAACATTGTGTAGACCTGTTTAAGAACATCAGAAGGAAACTTGTTGTTCAAAAAAGTTCTTAAAGTGTTCAAGAATAGTTTAAGAATAATTCAAGAACAGGAAAGGTCCTTAAAAAGTGATTGAAGTGTTCCTGAAGGAAGTTCTTGAACAGTTCTTGTACAAATGTTCTTAAAATTCTCTAGAACAGGTCAAGAACTCTAACTTACAGTGGTGAAAGTACTATGCATATTCATACTAACTTCACAGGTTTCACAAATCTACAAGATTTGTATGCTAGACATTTCAATATTACTTTCAAAAATATGTATGAAACATCTAGCACAAAGGAATTCATGAATTATTCATGATGGATCCTTAAAGTCTGTCTCAGAAAAGTCATTAGAAATACTTGTGCATGAAATGTTCATCACTAAGTATTTATGGTTAGATGAAGAACTGTTCATGAACTTTGAAATGTTCAACAATAATTCATAAACAGTTCATGAACATGTCTTAAGAACAGTTCATGTCCAAAAGTTCATGAACCAAGCTCAGGAACTTTTTCAGAACCGTTCATGAACAGTTCTTGATTGGCTTGAAGTGTTCATGAAATCATGAACAACATTTCGCCGGGGTGAGAACCCTTCTTGATAGGGAAATATCTTTGACCTTGTTATTGCCAGATTGATATTAAATGCCACACCATTTATACTGTGTACAATTTATTTTAAAGATTTTATGTTAAACTGTTATCAAAACAGGAAAACATAGTAGGAATTAGTTAACAGATAATAATAGTATAGCATGAAAATCAAAATTTATAATTCCCTAATAACTTTTTAAAATGCACATTATAACAAATTTAATATTACTTCATGGACTATTTTCATGTTTGTGTAAAATATAGACATTCAGTAGCTCACAATCATCATTTGATTTTGTTGGATTTTTTTCAGTTCTGTAATACTCCCTTATCATGTTCTGCTTGATAACACATAAGAGTGCTTGGTTACTTTACCTCTTTCAGTGATTTTGAAAGAATTTTGAAGGCCTTTTCAAACAGTTTGGATCCAGATGAGATGCCACAGAACGTGGCATCTCATCAGGATCCAAACTGTTTGCTATTCGATAGTATTCTTTGAAACAAATCGAAGAAAATGCTCATTTTAAAAATTCTACAGACGACATTTAAGCAGACGACAAATTTCCCAGAATGCAAAGTGTTACAGTTTATAACCATCTCAACCCATATGCATCCCAAGGTCTGCATCTGCATCTTTATTGCTCGTCATGAATTCCAACAATATCTACAGTTCTTGCTCTTGCAAACAGTTTCTGTAATACATTTTATGGAATGTAGTCCATGGCACTTTAGACACATGCAAATATGTGTCAGGTTACAAGAAGGTGAATCAATCAAGATTGCTTAAGATTAAATTTAGTTTGTTTCTTGGAGAACTGGGCTTAAAGCATTTGCATAAAACATGCTCCAAAATTAGCCTGTGCAGTCCACACAGACTTGTCAGGAAAATACTTTCTGCCTAATTGCCAATGTTTAGAAAAGCCTTTCTTGAAATGAAAAAAAAATCATCAAAGCAGAAATTATTATACCCCCATTACCATTGGTAATGGGGGCTATATAGGAGTCACTTTGTCGGTCAGTTTGTCGGTCTGTCCCGAAATTTCATCCGATCTTCACCAAACTTGGTCACAAGTTGTATCTTGATGATGTATAGGTCAAGTTTGAATATGGGTCATGCCGGGTCAAAAGCTAGGTCACGGGGTCACTTAGTGTGTTTTAAACCGAAAGTTTGTCCGGACCATAACTATGTCATTTATCATTAGATTTTAAAATAACTTGGTACATTTGTTCATCCCCATGGGACGGTGTGTTGCGTGAAAAAAAGTACGTCAATATCTCCAAGGTCAAGGTCACACTAGGAGTTCAAGGGTCAAATGCTTGTCCGGGCCATAACTTTATCATTTATTGTGAGATTTTTAAATCATATGGCAAATTTGTTCACCATCATGGGACGGTGTGTTGCGCGAAAGAATTACATCAATATTTCCAAGGTCAAGGTCACACTTTGAGTTCAAAGGTCAAAAATGGCCGTAAATGAGCTTGTCCGGGCCATAACTATGTCGTTCATTGTGAGATTTTAAAATCATTTGGCATATTTGTTCACCATCATTGGACGGTGTGTCACGCGAAAGAATTACGTCGATAACTCCAAGGCCAAGGTCACACTTTGAGTTCAAAGGTCAAAAATGGCCATAAATGAGCTTGTCTGGGCCATAACTATGCCATTCATTGTAAGATTTTAAAATCATTTGGCACATTGGTTCACCATTATTGGACGGTGAGTGGCGCGAAAGTATTACGTTGATATTTGCAAAGTCAAGGTCACACTGTGAGTTCAAAGGTCAAAAATGGCCATAAATGATCTTGTCCCGGCCATAACAATGTCATTTATTGTGAGATTTTAAAAATACCTGGTACATTTGTTCACAATCATTGGACGATGTGTCATGCGAAAGGATTATGTCGATAACTCCAAGGTCTAGGTCACACTTGGAGTTCAAAAGTAAAAAAATGGCCATAAATTTGGACGGCATGTCATGCGAAAGAATTCAAGAGTTCAAAGGTCGAAATGGCCATAAATGATAATGGCATTATAATTCTTAAAAACCGCTATAAATTTTATTCTCTTGTTTTGTGAAGACAGCATGCAAAATAGTCTGTGTCAATGCGGCACGTGGGGGTATACATCACGTCTGTGACAAAGGTCTAGTTTTTCTTGAAAGCGTGTGATCACTGCACCGGTTAATCTGGGACAATTCTTTAAATTAAACACAATTATTGAAAAAGGAAATACAACTCTCCTGTTCAAATTGTCTGCAATTGGTGTTGTTGGAGTTGGTATTGTTGTAATGGGACAACAATCACTCTTTGGGATTCCAATCAATATAATAATATGATATATAAATGGTAATCAGTCTTTGATTTACTTTATGACAATGTTTCATCAATAAAAAAGAGCCAATAACAGTGTTAAACACATCAGAAAAAGGACGTTTATTGTAAATATTAATCAAAGTATTTGACAGGGGGTAATATGAAAAAGTATTAACCTAATATTATATAAATCACATACTATTTCCATGAACAAGCTTATTATTTTCAAGGCACCCATAATCATGCTGCAAACATCATTTTATAGCAAGGTCATGGTCATACATTTAATTCAATACATTAACCTCAGCTCTACAATAACAAACCAGTTCCTGTTTTAATTTTACAATCTTTTAATTAAGAAAACTCGTTCAAGGCCTAGCTATCTTTTTCAGAATCCGTTGCTTTATTGCTGTGTTGCGTCAGTCTCTGAAGATTAATGTATTTTGGCCATGCTCTGTGAAAAAGGGGTTTAATGCATGTGTGTAAAGTATTGTACCTGATTAGCCTGTGTATTCTACACAGACTGATCAGGGACGACACTTTCCGACTAAACTTTTAGTTATTTTGCAAAGAAGGGACTTTATTTGAACGAAAAATATCATAAAAGCGGAAAGTGTTGTCCCTGATAAGCCTGCGCCAACTGCACAGGCTTATCTGGGATGACACTTTATGCACATGCATTAAGCCTCCTTTTCATAAAGCCTATTAAGTTGACATTGTTACAGACATGAAAGCAGGGCTATTTCTGTAGTGAATGCCAGTCAGCTTTTAACAAATTTAAAATTTAATAGCAGACCAAATTCTTTAGGGAAAATGGATAATGAATGTTTTTAGAGGTAGATCGCAATTTGCCTGTCGGTTTGTTTTTCTGTCTATTTATACCTATGTATGTACACACCCCCCCCCCCCCCCCCCCCGCATCAACTGACCTCATTTTGAACTTGAAATTTCCGAGGTAATACCTATTGCTTCATTACTTTGATACTTGCATGGATGTTATCTATAAACACTCTAATACAACCATCTCACCAGTGACGTCATTTTTACCTGGACTTTCTGTTGCAGTTAGACTACTCCAGAAAGTCTGAACTCTCCATAACCTGAAAATAAAGTTTTTTGTCTATCATCAATACTGCTTGCTACAGGCTATATTTGATACTTTGATACTTGCTTTGAACATTATCAAAACACCATCATCACTAGAACTCATTTTGACCTCCACAGATTATATCTAATTTTTAAAGTAGACTAATTTGGAAGTTTGAAGGTTAAGAAGGTTGAAATCATGGTTAACTCAGATTGACCTTTCTCTTATTATCAATATTACTTTGTAACAAAAAATATCTTTTAAAAAAGATATACAGCGTTGATTGTGGTTGGAGTTTATGAAAGGTAAAGAGTTCAATGAATGAGATCAAGGATAGCGAATGTCTTTTTATGTGCAGTTCTTAGCTGCATCACACGCAGTTCGGGATGTTACGCGGAGTTTTTGCGGCTTATTTTACATTATTACATATTGCTGGTCATAAACCTATAGATACAAAACAGAAAACCAAAAGAATAATGGAAGTCAAATTAAAACATATGAGTCAACCAGCCACACGCAAAGTATCTGTACATATTTTAAATATTTATACGTGCGTTCTTCGAACAAACCTGTTTTAGTGGTTTGACAGGCATTGCTATTTGATTTGAGTATTAACAGTATCGAGAATCATTACGCTCATGCTTAATACATTAGTCAATATGGTGGAATAATTCTTGTTAAATTAATTAAAAATAATATTCATTATTGTATTGTTGAAAACACATTAAGAATCTATTATTAACATACCATAATTATATCGCTGGATATCTTCATTTAACATCTTTCTGGTCTAAAAAAAATTCCAGTTCACATAGTTCACGTCTTTATTATATAACGCAGCGATGACCTGTATATAAACTCTGACATTCACACACACTTACCGTGAACTGACGAAGGTGTAGAATCTACGCACAAATTGTATTGATGTGAAGAGTTGAGTGTAAAACTGTTCTATATATCATGCCTTTTCATAAGAGATAAAATTGTTTCATGCTGAACACGCAGTAAAACAGTATTAGAATGACGTGGCCATGTTTCCAATGTTCTGGTGGTATTCTCAAATCAGCCAATGGACTAAATGAAGTGTATTCATTCGTGGGTAGCCGCAGGCATTTTTATGAATGTAATCTAAAGGTCACCTAAGGTCAAAAGTGACGTTATAAACAGCTACGCCGAAAAAGCTATGATACTTAATTTCAGTACTAAGCAATACACAACATCTTAATCTGTAAATATTAAGGTTACACACTAGTATTACAAGAAGCTCTTGTATCACAGTGATTTTTTAGCTCATCTTTTTTTTGAAAAAAAATTATGAGCTATTGTCATCACCTTGGCGTCGGCGTCGGCGTTGGCGTCGGCGTCCGGTTAAGTTTTGCGTTTAGGTCCACTTTTCTCAGAAAGTATCAATGCTATTGCATTCAAACTTGGCACATTTACTTACTATCATGAGGGGACTGGGCAGGCAAAGTTAGATAACTCTGGCGTGCATTTTGACAGAATTATGTGCCCTTTTTATACTTCGAAAATTGAAAATTTTGGTAAAGTTTTGTGTTTAGGTCCACTTTTCTCAGAAAGTATCAATGCTATTGCATTCAAACTTGGTACACTTACTTACTATCATGAGGGGACTGGGCAGGCAAAGTTAGATAACTCTGGCGTGCATTTTGAGAGAATTATGTGCCCTTTTTACTCTTAGAAAATTGAAAATTTTGGTTAAGTTTTATGTTTAGGTCCATTTTATACCTTAAGTATCAATGCTATTGCTTTCATACTTGCAACACTTACTATCATAAGGGGACTGTGCACTCAAAGTAATGTAACTCTGACTGGCATTTTGACAGAATTATGTGCCCTTTTTATACTTAGAAAATGGAAAATATTGTTAAGTTTTGTGTTTAGGTCCACTTTATTCCTACAGTATCAAAGCTATTGCTTTCATACTTGCAACACTTATTAACTATCATAAGGGGACAGTGCGGGCAAAGTTATGTAACTCTGACTGGCATTTGGACGGAATTATGGGCCCTTTATACTTAGAAAATTGAAAATATTGTTAAGATTTGTGTTTTGGTCCACTTTACCCCTAAAGTATCATAGATATTGCTTTCATACTTGGAACACTCACAAACTATCATAAGGGTACAGTAAAAGGACAAGTTGCAAAACTCTGGTTGTCATTGTTACGGAATTATGGCCCTTTTTTGACTTAGTAACTTTGAATATATGGTTAAATTTTGTGTTTCGATCCACTTTACTTCTTAAGTATCAAGGCTATTGCTTTCAAACTTCAAATACTTTCATGCTATCATGAGGTTACTGTACCTGGCAAGTTGAATTTTACCTTGACCTTTGAATGACCTTGACTCTCAAGGTCAAATTATTAAATTTTGCTAAAATTGCCATAACTTCTTTATTTATGATTAGATTTGATTGATACTTTGACAAAACTACTCTTACCTGACATACCACAATAGACTCAACCCAAACTATCCCCCGTGCCCTCCCCCCCCAACCCCCCCTAATTTTTTTTTTTTTTTTAAGATCATCTCACAAATGACCACCACACCCTCACTCTATACCCCCACCCCTCCCCCCCCCACCCCACCCCCACCCAAAGTTTTTTTTTATTTTTGTATTTTTTTTATAATTTTTTTTTTTTTTAAGATCATCTCACAAATTACCACCACACCCTCACACTATACCCCACCCCCCCCCCCCAATTTTTTTTTTTAACGGTTATGTTTGAAATACCGTCCAACCATCACACCCAAAAAATCCCCCATCCCCAACACCCCCACCCCCCCCCCCCCCCCCCCCCGATTTCTTTGTTTTGTTTTGTTTTTCGCTTTTTTAATGTAATGATAATGTAATAAATGTCCACAACCCCACACTATACACCCCTCTTCACTCCACCCCTCCCTCCTTTGTGATTGAAAATGAGAGTCCCTTCACCTTTAAAAAGAAAATAGATGAGCGGTCTGCACCCGCAAGGCGGTGCTCTTGTTTCAAGAAGTATCTCCTTAATTACTGGACAGGACTGCAAAGATATAGCTTCATTTTCTGTCTTCATTGTATGAGTACTACAATTTTTACAATTTGTCTGTCATTTTATGTGTGAGTCTGTATGTCTGTGTGTCTGTCACTAAACTTTAACCATGGCCAAAACTTTTGCAATATTGAAGATAGCAACTTGACATTTGGCATGCATGTGTATCTCATGGAGCTGCTCATTTTGAGTGGTGAAAGGTCAAGTTCTAGGTCATCCTCAAAGGTCAAATATGTGTCTTCAAAGCGGCGCAATAGGGGGCATTGTGTTTCTGACGAACACATCTCTTGTTTTTCAACGTTCTCATCCAAAATTTAATAACTAACTAATTTAATTGCTAGTAATGTTAAATATTTATAAAAATATTATTAACCAGGTTTTCCGAAAGAAAAAACTGGTTATTAGATTTGCGAAAGCTGGCTGGCTGGCGGGCGGAAAAAGCTTGTCCGGGCCATAACTATGTCGTTCATTGTCAGATTTTAAAATCATTTGGCACATGTGTTCACCATGATTGGACAGTGTGTCGCGTGAAAGAATTACGTTGATATCTCCAAGGTCAAGGTCACACTTTGAGTTCAAAGGTCAAAAATGGCCATAAATAAGCTTGTCCGGGCCATAACTATGTCATTCATTGTGAGATTTTAAAATCATTTGGCATATTTGTTCACCATCATTGGACAGTGTGTGGCGTGAAAGAATTACGTCGATAACTAAAAGGTCAAGGTCACACTTTGAGTTCAAAGGTCAAAAATGGCCATAAATGAGATTGTCCGGGCCATAACTATGTTGTTCATGGTGAAATTTTAAGATCATTTGGCACATTTGTTCACCATTATTGGACGGTGTGTCGCGCGAAAGAATTACGTCGATATCTGTAACGTCAAGGTCACAATGTAAGTTCAAAGGTCAAAAATGACCATAAATGATCTTGTCCGGGCCATAACTATGTCATTTATTTTGAGATTTTAAAAATACCTGGTACGTTTGTTCACAATCATTGGACAATGTGTCATCAGGGTTCGCACAGGGCTTGAAAAGTGCTTGAAAACGAGTCCAAGGCTTGAAAAGCCCTTGAACAAAGGTTGGCCTTGAAAAAGTGCTTGAAAAGTGCTTATTTCATGTAAAAAAGCCTTGAAAATGTTTATTTATGCTCAAATTACTTTTATCATGGCTTTAATTATTTTACTTAAATCGTTCTTAAGGGAAATATTATGAAAATTTATCATAAATTCCTTTGCGCCAAAAAAGTTGAATACGAAATATAAGTTTCGTACACTATTTAGTACGAAACGTTGTGTACATGTCACAGATTATGTGTACTACGTCAGAGATTCTCCATTGTGATCAATTTTTGCTAGTGAAAACGCAGGGATGGGGAAGTGTCGTTTCAAACCAGGGTGGTTAACTGAATAAGAGGAGAGAGCTGGAAGAACTGGAAAAGGAAATCAATTCTGTTAAAGACAAAATGTTATAGTAACTGACTGCTGTTCAAATGTAATGAACTAGTCTGTTTGATGTGAGCATAGAAAGAGACAATGTGTTTGTTTGTAATAACTTTTAAAAGTAAATACAGTACAGCCAATGCGGAACAAACGTATTTCGCAATCCGCGGCGGCAAGGGAAACAAGTGGATGCCGCGTCAGTAGGCGGCGGCAAGTCGCATTTCGCCGCGAAACTTCGCATCTGTCCGCCGAGGCATGCCGCGATCCGCGACATGATGCCGAGTCGATGCGCATCATGAAATAAAAAATCTTTTTAAATTTTTTAGTTACATGTAGTTAACAAATTTTGAAAGAACAATTAGAATAATAATTAAAATTATAATAAATGTATTGTGCGCGGATTGTATTAGCATATACATGTAAACATAGTTAATGTGTCTGGCCAATTAAGTTTGTTTCCCGCCCGTAGTGTATGTATTTCACACATAAACAATGTCACATAATTATGTTTTTGCACATACAAGTGGTCAAGGCTCCAGCATATGGTGGATTTATAAATTAATTGCATGTTGATTTTGCTATTATATTTAAGCTGAGAAAATTAGCAGTTTGAAGCCACATCAATAATCAAGACGGTGACGACGTATTTGTTGTTTTGTTAATTATCAGCTTATTATAACTATTGTTTGAATATGTGTATGTAAACACGTTTGATTTTGTTCATATTATACAGTTAATATCGCTACTAATTACCCGATAATTCTGTATATTCCAGTTTAAAAGCAAATGCTGGTAAATATTTACGATACACAAACATTCTCGATATTTCCTTAAGTATCAAATACATTTTGGCATGTGTTACTATTCATAGAGATGATGAAATAACGTCTAATCGGGGCTTTTTTTTCAACTGAACACGCGATTTACGCTTGACGTGATGTTCATGTATTTATACAACACAAAATACACCCAAACTTTCCAAACAACGTTCTACATGTCTGCATAATTTTCGCGCGCTTTTTATGAAACAAAGGATATTTTAGCACTGTTTATTTGACGCTAGAATTTGCCAAAGGTCGCGTTAGCATTAAAATTCTGAAGTGTGTTTCGGATTATAAATTTAATAATGATAATCGAACGAAACATTAACAGTTGCGCGTAATTAATTCTACGATTCACATACATGTATGTACATGTAGGTGGATATCTTTTCACTCGCTCTGACGCGTACGTATGCGGCGGATTTACTCCGCTAAATTACGCGAGGTTAATACAGACTCTGCGTCGTTGCGCGGATCGATGCTGATTGCCACGGCGATACGCCGCGTGAACACACGATTCGGCGGCCGCATACTAATAATCTGGCCGTGGCGTAGCCGCGGATTATGTTTGTGCCGCGTTGGCTGTACTGTACATATGTGAGACTCATTGAGTTAAGGATGGATAACATGTATGAGTTATTGTGGAATAAGTGTAATGTGTTTGAGCAAATAAAAAACGATATTTACTATGTTAATCTGGTTTGAAAATGCAGTTTTTAAAGGAAACTAACGTACAGTTCTCGGCCTTGAAAATGAAAATTTGGCCTTGAAAAGTCCTTGAAAAGTGCTTGAATTTAGGTTTGAGATTTCTGTTTGAACCATGGTCATGTGAAAGAATTATGTCAATAACTCCAAGGTCTAGGTCACACTTGGAGTTCAAAAGTAAAAAAATGGCCATAAATTTGGACGGCATGTCATGCAAAAGAATTCAAGAGTTCAAAGGTCGAAACGGCCATAAATGATAATGGCATTATAATTCTTAAAAATCATCTTAAAGGGGCCTTTTCACAGATTTTGGCCTTTTTTAACTTATTCATTTAATGCTTTATATTGATAAATGTAAACATTGGATCGTAAAAGCTTAAGTAAAAAATCAAGAATACAATTTAAAAAAGGAAAAGAACATTGCCCGGAGCAGGTTTCGAACCCGTGACCCCTGGAGTCCTGCCAGAGTCCTGAAGTAAAAACGCTTTAGCCTACTGAGCTATTCCCCCATACACATTAGAGTCGTATTTTATACCTTAAATAAGCAATCTTCGTAGTTTCACAAAATTTAACGACAAAAACAGAACTCTCCAAATTATTCAATCGTTTCACGTTGCAACGCTTTATAATTTTTAAGTTTTAAAATCGTCAAAAGATACATATAATGGCTATATTAGACCATGGTAAATGTTCAGTATTACTGTTTCCTCACAAATATCATAACTAAAACGAAAATTTGCGAATCTGATACAACTTTTTTCAATTTTGTCAATTTACCAAAGCGTGAAAAGATCCCTTTAAATTTGATTCTCTTGTTTTATGAAGACAGCATGCAAAATAGTCTGTGTCCATGCGGCACGTGGGGGTATACGTCACGTCTGTGACAAAGCTCTAGTTATTCGTAGACACGTCCAATTTCTACTTTCATTTTCAAGGTATTCAACTCAAAATGACACGAAAACAGGGTGCATCACTTTGAACAGCCATAACTTCATCAATTGTGCAGCAATTTTCACACACTCGGTCTTATTCAACGTAAAAATGAATGAACTTTGATCAGAAATTCAGTAAATGTTTGTTGTTATGTACAGGTACCTTTTTGAATTCCATTTGTATAAATAATATAGTAACCTTAGTAGATTATTATATTAGATATGTCATTCCCTAAATTATCCAATTGAGTTAAAAAAACGGCGGTGAAAACCCCAATTAAGCTCAAAAGAAGGGGGTGAAAATTTGTGTTAAAACTCTATTGAATTTACAAAAACCCTATTGTTGTCAAAAACAGAGGTTGATAACCCAATATACCCCAAAAGTTATCTATAGCCCTGATAAGGATTTAACATGTTGCCATTATTGCATTACTCTCAATTTGACCTGTGGTTTCATTTGAAATGTGGACATTTGTGTGCAAAGCTCCATATCTATGAATATTACTACAAGGTCATTTCAAAATTATGTGATCATTGTTTAATGGCTATTATTAATACTCGTTGTTTTTTCAGCGTCATTTGAGACCTGGACGTCAGTGTGTGAGGACTATGCCATACAGCTGGAGACAGACGGACAGTACCACAAGGCTGCCAGCTACTTCCTAGCCTGCCACAAGGTTTATGAGGCCATTCGGCTCTTCAAGAGACACAAACTCTTCAAGTAAGCAGCCATCTTGTAACAAGTAGTTTGGATTATGAAGCTACAATAGAATGCTCTGAGAGTCTTCTTGTTTACGGGTGTTCGTTCATTGGTGTCTGTCCAAGTTTGTTCGACTATTAGGGATTTTGTCTAAGATAATGTAAGTTTATTATGCTCCCCCCCCCCCCCCCAATTTATAAAATAAATTGGGGGGAGCATAATTATAGTCGCCGCTTCGTCTGTCCGTGTGTCCATCCGTGCACAATTTTAGTCCGGGCTATTTCTCAGCAACTAATGACCGGAATTCAATTAAACTTTATGGGAGGATTCACTACCAAGAGGAGATGTGCATATTATCAGCCGGTTCTGGTCGGATGATTTTTCACAGAGTTATGGCCCTTTGAAATTTCTATTTACTGTACATATAGTGCAATTCTTGTCCGGGCTATTTCTCAGCAACTAATGACCGGATTTCAATTAAACTTTATGGGAAGCTTCACTACCAAGAGGAGATGTGCATATCATCAGGGCGTTCTGATCGGATGATTTTTCACAGAGTTATGGCCCTTTGAAATTTTCCATTAACTGTACATATAGTGCAATTCTTGTCCGGGCTATTTCTCAGCAACTAATGACCGGAATTCAATTAACTTTATGGGAAGCTTCACTACCAAGAGGAGATGTGCTTATTATCAGCCGGTTCTGGTCGGATGATTTTTCCCAGAGTTATGGCCCTTTGAAATTTTCCATTGTACATATAGTGCAATTCTTGTTCCGGGCTATTTCTCAGCAACTTATCACGGGAATTCAATGAAACTTTATGGGAAGCTTCACTACCAACAGGTGATGTGCATATTATCAGCCGGTTATGGTCGGATGATTTTTCACAGAGTTATGGCCCTTTGAAATTTTCTTTAAACTGTACATATTGTGCAATTCTTGTCCGGGCTATTTCTCCCCAACTACTGACTGGACTTCAATGAAGCTTTATGGGAAGCTTAACTACCTTGAGGAGATGCGCATGTTATTAGTGTGTTCTCGTTTGATGAGTTATGGCCCTTTGAAATTTTTAAGTTGCTAAACCATCCATCGTATTATTTTGTCCAAAGTTATGCCCTTCAAGACGTTTCCTTTAATCTGAATATATAGTGCAATATTGTGACAAAAAAAACTTTGGGGAGCATCACCCGTCTCCGACGGTTTCTTGTTTATAGGACTGTTTACCTCAGATATATAAATGCACAATTGGTGAACTAAAATCTTCAAATAAGCCTATGGCTAGAATCTTTCATAATTTTGTCAAGAAAGATCTATATGAAAGTGGTAACCTGTACGAAAATGTTTGGGCAGACTGCAACCAGATTATGTGCAGAATAAAATACACAAAATCTGTGTAGAATATGTGCAGAAAATATTTGGTGTCCATTTTAAATGAGTTGAACCAGATTTCTATTTATAGATTTTTTCAATATAAACAAAGAACGAATTCTGTACAGATTTTACGAATTATTTAAATTAAGCAGAATTTGTTCGAGGCAGAAAAAAATCTGGCAGAATTAAATCTGGGGAGAACCAAAATGTGAGAATAGAATTCTGTGCAGAATAAAATCTGTTTAATATTAAATTCTGTACAGAAAATTTTCTGTACAAAAAATGTATGCAGGAAGAAAAAGCAAAATAAACAGACCATCAATAAATAACATTTTTTTTATGAGATTATAAAATGTAAACAATAAACTGTACACAATGAAATATACTGACAGTACCAATATTTTTATTGTTGTTGAATTGATCACATTATGACAGGGTAAAAATAAAAAAAACACCCCCTATTTTTAGTCTCAATTTAAACAAGATGATTTCATTTATTTCCTGGAGTAGTCTATTTGGAGTGTCACTGCCTTGTTGAAGGAGGTGTCATCTGGCACTGTTTTGCTGTGGTCTTTGCACCACATCCAGACATAACCTATCGAAAAAAAATAAATGTTTACACATTTACATATTTATATCATTCCTCAACAAGGGCACCGCATAACAGGTGCCAACGCTCGGCTGCGGGTGCAGTTTTGAATAAATAAAAGCTTGTCAGATATATTTATTTTTTTTAGAGGCCACAGTGACCTTGACATTTGACCTAGTGACCCAAAAATAAGTGTGCGTGTAGAACTCATCAAGGTGCATCTACATATGAAGTTTCAAAGTTGTAGGTGGAAGCACTTTGATTTTAGAGCAAAATGTCAAGGTTTAATCACGTCGGAAAGGCTGACGCCGGACGGCGAGCTGGCTATGACAATACCTCGGGTTTTCTCCGAAAACAGCCGAGCTAAAAAACTGATACATTTTGAAACCAATTTATTCTAACTACTCAGTTTCAAACAGTAATGCCATACCTGTACTAAAGACATCATACATCAAGTGCCAGCCCAACAAAATTCACTTATAGCACAAACATCCAATTGAATTTCAAACCATTGTTTGATTCTAGTATTAATTAGACCCAAAGTTAAAATGCGATCCCAATAGTTTTTTGGTATTTAGTAAATGTTACTTTGACCTTGATCCGACTTAAACTGCAAACAACTAAATTTTCTACGTTTGCATTATTGTTTGATTTTGTTGGATTATTGGCTGTTGTCAACAGCATATCAACAATATGCCTGTCATATCATTAAGTTAACCAACTCAAAGTATCCTGGAATAGCTGGTTTACCAGGACCAAGTGCTTATTATACCAAACAGTTAAACTAATGTCAGTAAGTTGAGTAACAGACAACTGCACTACTTCATTCAGAGGAAGGGTGAGAATGGCTGTAAAAAGGATAAAGCTAACACACAATTTGTGTCCAATACCTCCATCCAAGCTAAAGTTAACCTTTTTATGTTCCCCCAAAATTTATTTTGGGGGGAGCACATAGTCGCCCCTTCGTCTGTCCGTCCGTGTGTCCGTCCGTGCACAATTTTTGTCCGGGCTATTTCTCAGCAACTAATGACCGGAATTCAATGAAACTTTATGAGAAGCTTCACTACCAAGAGGAGATGTGTATATTATCAGCGGGTTCTGGTCGGATGATTTTTCACAGAGTTATGGCCCTTTGAAATTTTCCATTAACTGTACATATAGTGCAATTCTTGTCCGGGCTATTTCTCAGCAACTAATGACCAGAATTCAATGAAACTTAATGGGAAGCTTCACTACCAAGAGGACATGTGCATTTTATCAGCGGGTTCTGGTCGGATGATTTTTCACAGACTTATGGCTCTTTGAAATTTTCCATTAACTATACATATAGTGCAATTCCTGTCCGGGCTATTTCTCAGCAACTAATGACCGGAATTCAATGAAACTTTATGGGAAGCTTCATTACCAAGAGGAGATGTGCATATTATCAGCGGGTTCTGGTCGGATGATTTTTCACAGAGGCATGGCCCTTTGAAATTTTCCATTAACTGTACATATAGTGCAATTCTTGTCCGGACTATTTCTCAGCAACTAATGACCGAAATTCAATGAAACTTTATGGGAAGCTTCACTGCCAAGAGGAGATGTGCATATTATCAGCGGGTTCTGGCCGAATGATTTTTCACAGAGTTATGGCCCTTTGAAATTTTCCATTAACTGTACATATAGTGCAATTCTTGTCCGGGCTATTTCTCAGCAACTAATGACGGAATTCAATGAAACTTTATGGGAAGCTTCACTACCAAGAAGAGATGTGCATATTATCAGCGGGTTCTGGCTGGATGATTTTTCACAGAGTTATGGCCTTTTGAAATTTTCTATAAAAAAAAAATTTGTCCCCCCAACTACTGTGCCCTCAAGACGTTTCCTTTTATCTGAATATATAGTGCAATATTGTGACAAAAAAAACCTTTGGGGAGCATCACCCGTCTCCGACGGTTTCTTGTTTATTTTTAGTGACACATTTGGGCTCTGTATGCAATCCCTATCTTGGCCTCAATGCAAGGTCATCAATTGAGTCTAGACAAACTTAAGGTTACATGTGACCAGATACGCCCTACCCGCATTTAATAATCTCATTTTTTATCTTCTTTGAAAACCTGGTCATAAATTTAAAAAAAATTCCTACCACTGTTTCATTATGTTAAATACCTAGCAAAAAAACCCAAGACAAAATGTACCTTTGCAGGCAGAAATGATGACGGCATCAAGCACAGGCTTTATGTCATGCTTGTTCCCCGCCAGAACCTGACCTCTTGACCGTTCTTGTGTCTCCCTCGGATTTATGGCTGTTTAAAAATAAATGAAAGCACTTCATTCCACTTAACTAAAAAATATATTTTAAGACAGAAGTTGATCTAAATCAAAATCTGTGAACATTGCTAATCAAACGTTAAATTGAAGCATTTGTCGAAGTTATGTATGCTTTATGATGATACAATCAATGTTTATTTCTCGAAAAGACTAATAAAAAAAGACTTATATGAAAAAAACTTTAACTTTAATACCTTACATACCCGGAACTAAGTTTCACCATCAGGTAAAAAGCAGCACTGCAAAACTTGCGCATTCCAAATCTTTTTATTGTCGTTGGATAATGTTCCATCAGTTGAACCATCTGGAAAATAATAATCATTAATGTTTTTTAACTTGCCTGCTAATGCAAAAAAAATGAGGGTCAAAGGAAAATATTGAGCTTACCAGTACCAAAGACCCAAAGTTAAACTCAATTGATTTGTGCAGTTTGTCACTTGTGTTCAGAAGATTTCATTATAGCAATACAAGGAAGAATTACCTTGGTGTCTATGTTTTTGTATGTAAAGGAACCATTTCCTAACTTGGCTTATTACCATTAAAACAAATGTTGTTGTTTTTTTAAGATTAGCAAAAGTGCTATTATTTGAAAAAAATGTTCAAAACAAGTTTCATAAAGATTTGACATTAAATATTTCCACAACAGTGTTTACATGGTAAATGTTTGAGGCACAATGGATAAAAGGCAATCACAAAAGCTTACAATAAGAACAACCTTGTGTTCAGGTGATCTAAAAGCCTCCTTAAAAGATCTTATATATACATACATAGACTGACATCATATAGCTCACCATGATCATTTAGTGCTAAGGTGACTTAAAAAAAAAGTTCTGCTCAATAACTTGAGTTTGGATGGCGATACTGCATATATCATTTGTATGCAGATTCATTGCTTACATACAGACCTAGCATAGGAATTCATTAGGGGACCAGTCGTTTCAAGGTCAAGGTCATTGTTACAAAAACTAGGAAACTATGATTTATGCATTATAAGTTGAATATGCACAACCAAAGTTTCAATTTTAAACAAATTTACAAACAAAGCCAAACACTGTCAACATATTAAATACATATTTTGATGAAAGAAAAAGCAAATTTTAACATACCTCTGGTAATAATAATTCTTTCCTAATAGTCTTCTGCGCCCCATTTTATGGAACATTTTGATTCTCGCTTGAAAACTTCGAATGTCAAGTCTCTGAGATTTTGTTGCACACTTAAAAGTGTACTATCCTTTTCAAAGTAGACTAAAGTCCAACATTCTGCCTCATTTTTCTACCAAGTACAGAAATTCTGCCTGGCTAAAATGCAAAGTGCTAAAAATCTGTCTTGTAAAAATTACAAGTGTTAAAATTCTGTCTTGTGTAATAATCTTTACAGATAAAATTCTGCTTCATTGTAATTCTGCTTAGAAAATCTGTACAGATTGCAAGGTATATTCTGTGTCTGTGTCCTCTTTGTACAGAAAAAATGAATTCTGTCTTGATTCTGGGCAGATTTTGTACAGACTCTATACAGAATTTGCATAGGATTTTCGTACAGGAAGTACTAGTAGTAATTATTGCACAAAGGATATCAATTTAAGATTTTTTTTACAAATAAATTGATTTTTGTAATTGCTATACCTTCTTCTTTTGTGAACAAATTGGATTTGATGATAATTTCATTAAATGTGTACAGATAAAAGGCTCTATGAAGATAATTCACATTTTAAAATTGATACGCCCGGCTTTCAAAAATATGAGTCTTCTGTACTGTTTGCAATACTGGCAATACTCTGTGGTTGCCATTTAACCGTTTACCACTTAGATATGAATTTTGATGCATTTGTAGTCCCATAGAAAGATAAATTTATTTAAAGACTTTTCTTACTAGATTCAAGTTGTAAAGGCTTCATTTCTAACACTTTGATACTGATGAGCAGCAAACAGCATAAAACTTGAACAGACTGCTAGTCTCTTGAAGGCTGTTCTGGTTTTATGCTGTTTGCACAGAGCCATTTCACTTTGCTTCTGAGACCGGAAAGTGTTAATAAAAACTGACTAAAGGTATTGTTTAATGATTAATGCTTTAGCTGGAAAAACCAAGTAAGAGAAATTATAGACTCTTAACCTTTGGTTTTTAAGTAATTATTGTTGCCATTTAGAAACATGAATCTGCCACAGCCTTAGGTGTAAAACTCATGTTAACCCTTTGCATGCTGGGAAATTTGTAGTCTGCTAAAATGTCGTCTGCTGAATTTCTTAAATTAGCATTTTCTTCATTTTTTTCAAAGAATACTATCAGAATAGCAAACAGTTTGGATCCTGATGAGACGCCACGTTTTGTGGCTTCTCATCTGAATCCAAACAGTTTGCAAAGGCCTTCAAAATTTTGTTCCAGCACTGAAAGAGTTAAGCAGCATTTAGTAGCATGTCACTGAGAAGAGTAAGGTTTCAGGGTTTGTAAGTGAATTGATCGTTGTGATGAAATATTTATCAAATTGTATGAAGATTTTGACACAGAAGTTTCAAGGTCATTCAGTGTTTATGTAAATTGAACACTTTTTGCCATCTGCGCATATAAATCAACTCTTTATTGTCCTTTACCGGTTTCACCGGAGGGGACTTATGGTTTTCGCTCTGTGCGTCTGTGAGTCTGTCTGATTGTCACACTTTTCTGGATCCTGTGATAACTTTAAAAGTTCTTCATATTTTTTCATGAAACTTGAAACATGGATAGATGGCAATATGGACATTATGCATGTCATTTTATTTTGTTCCTACGTCAAAAATTCTGGTTGCTATGGAAACAAATATATTTTTTTTAAATTTTATTACAATGGTGGAATTTCTGACAATGGTGGAGCCGGTAGGGGACATATATTGCTTGGCAATAATCTTGTTCTAAATAAAATATGTCTTTGCCTTGAAGCAGTACAGCAGAAATAGTAAGGTGATGTTGACACGAATTTCGCCTTATGCTTTGTTTGTGCTTCATTGATCGCCGTGGCATGGTGGATATGGTGTCCACCTTGCGACAGGGAGGTCACAGGGTTTGATCCCCACTTGATATTTGGCATGCATTTGTATCTCATGGAGCTGCACATTTTGAGTGGTGAAAAGTCAAGGTCAAGGTCATCCTTCAAGGTAAAAGGTCAAATATCATTGTATTTTTCTTTCCTAAAACTTAACCCTTTGTTAAAGTTTGGTCATAATTTTTTGAATATTGAAGATAGCAACTTGATATTTGGCATGCATGTGTATCTCATGAAGCTGCACATTTGCAGAGTGGTGAAAGGTCAAGGTCATTCTTCAAGGTCAAAAGATAAAAAATACCATCCCAGGGAAGTAATAAGCTTTAAAAAGGGAGATAATTTCTAAACCTGCCAAATGATGTATTGAAATTTTATTTCAAAGCAGCGCAATAGGGGGCATTGCGTTTCTGACAAACACATCTCTTGTTTCAACTTTGTAAACAGTTTTGTAGCGTCAGAAGAATTAATGGCAATAGAAAATGTCTGTATTTGTTGAAATAACAATTGTATATCCCTTATTTATGTTCAAATTTATCAATATTGTTAACAGACACTGTATAAATGTTATGCAATTGAATCCAGGTATTTTGAAATACAACTCAATACATTGCAAGCACAATCATTCCAAGTAAGTAGTAGTTGAAAGATTGAACAAAATATTACATTTCAGTCACACACAAATATTATCATTTCAGTCACACATTGAAATTTAAAGATGTACTTAAGCCTCCAAGCTGTTTCAAGTGAATCATACAAATGTAATTTAAATAGAAAACAGATACCTAAGGCCAGAATCAATATGTTTATAGCATTTTTAAATAAAACACACAGTTTGTTAATATATTTTACAATGTAACAACATATGAGACAAATATATTTCATATTTACAATAAAATAGTTAAGAATACTACTGACAATGTTCATATAAACCCTTTGGATAGCCGAATATTTGGGCATTACAAATGCCTGCAATGTGTAATGTGGGTCAGTCAGATTGTCGGTATGTAGACCACGTGTTTCATCTCGCTTTCACATATTTCATCAGATTAACAGCAAACTAAATGAAAGTTATATCTGCCAATGTCCAATAAGCAATTCACATCAGATAAGCCGATCACATCACTAATAAACCAATCAATTCAGATTAGCCAATCACATCAGATTAATCAATCAAATCAGAGTAACCAATCACATCATAGTAACCAATCACAGCAGATAAGCCAATCACATCAGATTAACCAATTACATCAGATTAGCCAATCCTAGCAGATTAACCAATCAAATCAGAGTAACCAACCACATCATAGTAACCAATCACAGCAGATAAGCCAATCACATCAGATACACCAATTGCATCAGATAAGCCAATCCTAGCAGATTAACCAATCACATCAGATTAGCCAATCCTAGCAGATTAACCAATCACAGAAGATTAACCAATCACAGCAGATTAGCCAATGAAAGCCGATTAATCAATAACAGCAGATTAGCCAATCACAGCAGATTAACCAATCTCAGCAGATTTTTGTTAGTTTTAGTATACCCTAGCATGTTTATACACTTTACCAAACAGAACAGTAGCACCTTGGGTTTTGTTAGTTTATGTAAGATCATGTGAGGATTTTATTATAACATTTTGCAGAAGGTTGATCTGGTTTCAGATTGATTGACAGCTTTACTGCTTTTGCACATGTTCAGAAATGGTCTTAGCATAAATAACATTCTGTGTCGCTTTGGAACAGGTGGGTTTGTGTGTGTTTTATTACCGGTCTGATTTATTGAGGTATTAATTTAATGATGGATCTTTCATGTCTGTTATTAAAAATGTGTGTGTACATACTGACCAATTTACACCTTTTGATCAATTTTATAACAACATTTTATATTTTGCTTTACCACAATGCACATGTCTTTTATGTGTTTCTGATGCCACCTTATTATTAAGTAATTGAAACATCAATTACTTAATTGCGTATTAAGCGTATTAAGCAGAGATAGATTTTACTGGTTTTGTGCTGGGAAATATTTGGCTTGTTATGAGTAGAGCTTTTTCTGCTCTCTTTGAGCAGAGCTACATTTGTTCTCAGCAAAGCTAAATTCGACTTGTTCTGAGCTGAGCTTGATTAAACTTTTTCGGAGAAGATATAGATATGACTTTTTTGAATCAGAGCTAATTTTGACTTGTTCTGAATAGAGCTACATTCAACTGGATCTGAGCTACTGGTCATGTACGTAATTCCGGCCTGTACGTAAAAAATCGGCCACCTATGTAAAATCATTTTCATGATCTTAACGCACATATTTTGTTTTTATTTAGAAAAATCAACATGAAAACCATCCCTACTCTCAATATTTTGCAAATGTAAGAACCACATCACTGTAAACTTTTGTGTTAAAATGTCACAAATATAGCGGGAAATATTTGGCTCGTGGGGAAAGTGATGTCATCATTTGTTTCAACAATTATATTCATATAAGAAACAAATATATTTGATAAAATTATTTTTATTTTATCTAATAAACTTAAATTAAAGTTTTACCAATTAATTGTACAAAAAATTATATTCAAAACATAAAAATCAGAACCTAAATATATTTTTTAATATATGAATTACCTCCCTTTATAAGAATATTACTAGATTACATGTTTTAATATTATATATAAGCGTTTACTAATAATCAACACTGAAGTCAACTTTTCAAACAAAATGTGTTTACTTTTTTAGCTATGTTTGTAAAGAATTATTAAACACATTAAAAACAATTTTTTTTAATGAATTAGCAGTTTCCCATTGCTTATATTTATTAAAATAGGTAGGGGGAGTAACTGGTATAATAATTTCGCATTTATTTTAAATTTCAAGTCAAAAATTTTAATAGCATAAACATTGATTAATACTCTGAATTTGAGGACATTTGTCAAAAGATAATGCTTTGTAATTTTATCTGCAGATCAAACTGAAAAGTGGCCGATTTTTTAGGTACATTTAACCTACGAAAATGGATAGTTTACATGTCATCATTTTCTGTTAATTAAGTAACATTCACCGATCTAATTCTATTTAAATTTTCATGCTAGGTTAGTTTTGAACCCAGGATTATATATGTGAAGTTTAGTTTCAACCAGTTGCCTAACACTAAAGATTTTTCTTAAATAGTCCCAAAAGTGGCCGGAATTACGTACATGACCAGTAAGTTGGATTTAACTGTTTTTAAGAAGATATGACACATTCAAAGCAGACCTTATTTGACTTGTTCTGATCAGAGCTACATTAAACTTTTTCTGAGCATTTCTAGATTTGACATGTTCTGAGCAAAGCAGGTTTCATTTGTGACTGCAAATGATACACACAAGTCTAATCATTTACTATTGTTTCATTAATGTAGTTAAAGTTTCAACCCTGTAATCATTTGAGATCATAAATAATTTTACTTATTATGGCAGCGCTAATATTAACCTGGAAGAGAGGTAACTCTACTGCAAAGGTTTTAACTTTCTCAAGAATCTACAAGTATTAATGACGTTCCTCAACCTACCACCTGGAACTTAATAGTCTCCAACCACAACAATCTTTCACCAAAGAAATGTATAACAGTTACATAATTGAGCTTGTAAAAATTACTAAATATTACTCCTTGTAATGCCCTTTGTTTAAAAGATTTTATCAATTATAACATTAAAAATACTAAAAACTCAAACTTATTGGCTAAGATTTTGCAGCAAAGTGCACATGTACACATGTCATTTGCGCTTAAGAAGTTTTGTAACATTCGAGCTGGCCTGTTAAACACAGGGCTAAATGAATGTGCACAAAGTTACATTATTGTCCCAGATAGGCCTGATACTTTCCACAGACTGGATTTTTGCTTAAAAGAGTTTAACCCTTTCAGTGCTGGAACCGAATTTTAAAAGCTTTTGCAAACAGTTTGGATCCAGATGAGACGCCACAGAGCGCGGCGTCTCATCTGTATCCAAACTGTTTGCTATTCTGATAGTATTCTTTGAAAAAAAATCGAAGAAAATGCTAATTATAGAAATTCAGCAGACTACATTTTAGCAGACGACAAATTTCCCAGCATGCAAAGGGTTAAAAGTCAGTCTTATTTTTATTACACCAATTTCCATAAGAGCAGAAAGAGTAGTCCCTGATTAGCCTATGAACAATACTTTATGAATATGCCTTTAGCCCATAATACTTTATGAATATGCCTTTAGCCCATAATACTTTATGAATATGCCTTTAGCCCATAATACTTCATGAATATGCCTTTAGCCCATAATACTTTATGAATATGCCTTTAGCCCATAATACTTTATGAATATGCCTTTAGCCCATAATACTTTATGAATATGCCTTTAGCCCATAATACTTTATGAATATGCCTTTAGCCCATAATACTTTATGAATATGCCTTTAGCCCATAATACTTTATGAATAAGCCTTTAGCCCATAATACTTTATGAATATGCCTTTAGCCCATAATACTTTATGAATATGCCTTTAGCCCATAATACTTTATGAATATGCCTTTAGCCCATAATACTTTATGAATATGCCTTCAGCCCATAATACTTTATGAATATGCCTTTAGCCCATAATACTTTATGAATATGCCTTTAGCCCATTATACTTTATGAATATGCCTTTAGCCCATAATACTTTATGAATATGCCTTTAGCCCATAATTCCCAGAGTAAGGCAATATTGTTATACTGTCTGGGAAACAGGTCCTTGTGCAATTAGCCTTTAACCCTTTGCATGCTGAGAAATTTGTCATCTGCTAAAATGTCGTCTGCTGAATTTCTAAATTTAGCATTTTCTTCCATTTTTTTCACAGAATACTATCAGAATAGCAAACAGTTTGGATCCTGATGAGACGCCACATTCTGTGGCGTCTCATCTGGATCCAAACTGTTTGCAAAGTCCTTGAAAATTCGGTTCATGCACTGAAAGAGTTAACATTCATGGTTCTTTTCAACTTGATCATTAGTTTAAAGCAGTTACATTATTATAGTTTAGACCATTGTATTGATTTAAATAATCGAACATCAGTGTGCCATTAGTGCTTTTGCTGCCTGTGATCAGAAAAAAAGTTTGCAAATCCAGCTGAGATTTTTTAGGAAATTCCTACAAATTTGAAATACAGAATTATTTTTCCCATTTTTGCATCATAAAAACAATTTCAAATGGAAGAAAGGATGATTAATAGAAAGAAGAACGATACTTTATAGATCACTTTTTGGTATTTGAACATGCATTTTCAAGTCAATCTCCAATAAACATAGTTTACAGAAAACAAATGTGTCTACAGGCCATCTGGATCAAATAAGTCCAGGTTTTATCAATGGCTTCAAACAATCTCTATCAAAGAAAGTTGATCTTTCAGTTATTGATTAGTCACAGCCTCCATGTTTCATTCTTATTGTTAGCCCATGTTGCATTTATTTAATGCACTATTTTAACAATTCCAACCATTTATTTAAACTACATTAGAGTTTGTCCAAATACCGAGTATAACATAGGTTTTTATAAGAAATTTATTACTTCTAATCTGTGTATTTAAATGCGTAACTAAAACTGCATCTTTTCATGTATTACATATATAATGATACAATTTTTTTTTGTCAAGACAGTGATTTTAAAGATTGTTGAATTGTATACACTTTATTTGCATAGATGCATACAAATTAAGGATTCTACAACATTTATCCTTCCAGATGCAATCCATTTGCATACAATGCATCAATCATGTTAAATAAGGAAACATATGAAACTGTTTATAATTTTATCAAATATATTTTTGAAAATCGTGGCATGAAAAATGCTCTAATATAAATGCTAGTCAATTGATGAATATAATTTAAGATGTAGTACACTTGGCCAAGTAGAGAGAACACTTTCCGCTTTTAAAGAATTGTTCATATGAAAGAAGTCTATCCTTAACGAAAAACCAGTCTAGGTAGAAAGCATCATCTCTGATAAGACCAGTTTCCAGTGAGTGCGGCTCCAATATTTAGAAAAATATTTCTAATGTATGCACACAAGTCTTTGGATGAACTGCATGCATGTGTAAATATTGTCCACATTACATGTATTTCATAAGAAAATTATATAAATAAAACATGTAAAAAATCTAGAAAAAAATAAGGACATATTTTGTTTGAATGTGAAGGAAATAAAACGTTGTCTGATACTAATGTTGCCATAATGAATCTGTAAGAAATAGGTTAAATAATATAATATGTAAATATAACTGTTAAAAATCATGGTTTCAAAACCATTATGTAATTCAATTCATGCTCATATTATATTTGTCTTGAGTCGTTATGAAATGTTTGATATCCAGCACAGATCTTGGAGAGTCATTGAACTCTGTTAGGTTAAGAATTTAAGGTCCTGAAAGCTTTTTGAAATGAAACTGATCACATGCTACTAAAAACTGCTAAGGACATAAACCATAATGAAGATTTGTAAGGCCTTCGAATGTGCACTGTTGGAATGGTCTCAAACCAAACCTACACTGGGCTTTGTGATGGCAAATTGAAATGTGTTACTGTCAGGTAAAGTTATCTTGTATGGTGCATTATTTAACAATTCTGAACAATGTTAAAAGGGTAACATTTGAAGAACTTTCTTCTGCTTGTAACTTCATTGTAATATAAAAAGTCCCAAGGGGCCGTCCATAAAGTATGTGACGTTTTTTTATGTCCTCCACTATAGTAGTGGGGGACATATTGTTTTTGCCCTGTCTGTTGGTCTGTTGGTTGGTCTGTTGGTTGGTTGGTTGGTTGGTTGGTTGGTTTGCGCCAACTTTAACATTTGCAATAACTTTTGCAATATTGAAGATAGCAACTTGATATTTGGCATGCATATGTATCTCATGGAGCTGCACATTTTGAGTGGTGAAAGGTCAAGGTCATCCTTCAAGGTCAAAGGTCAAATATATGGGTCAAAATCGCTCATTTAATGTACACTTTTGCAGTATTTCAATATTCAAGATAGCAACTTGATATTTCGCAATGCATGTGTATCTCATGGAGCTGCACATTTTGAGTGGTGAAAGGTCAAGGTCATCCTTCAAGGTCAAATATATGGGTCAAAATTGCTCATGTAATGTCACTTCTGCGATATTGAAGCTAGCAATTTTATATTTGAAATGCATGTGTATCTCATGGAGCTGCGCATTTTGAGTGGTAAAGGGTCAAGGTCAAGGTCATCCTTCAAGGTCAAAGGTCATATAGGGGGACATTGTGTTTCACAAACACATCTTGTCACAAAATCTTGGACCCCTCCCCCCTCCTAAAGAAGGCCACAAACTCATACTTGTGAACAATTTTTTTTTAAATTAATATCTATTTCAAATTTAATCTAAAGCGCAATTCACTATTAAACTGTATTAAAATTTCACTTAAAACAATTTTCACATTATTAAAATGACTTTCAAATACCAGAATAGTTAATTGTCAACAGTTGTCACAGTTTTTCATTGAAAAGTTCAATAAATTATTTCATCATTTACTTATGAAATCTGTGTGGAGGTTATGCCTATTGAATAAGCCGGCCCAGCCAAGGTGCCTATTAAAAATTCGAACAAAACATTCGGGACGTACGTTATTCGTCTTATTTTTACATGAAATTAATTCAAATTTTCACTTTTGTTATGAAAATAATTTTTATATTCTACTAAAGAAATAATAAATAAATTAGAAATATTTTTTTTTAATAAATGTGTGACATCACACATGGCCTGACCCCCCCCCCTCCCTCCCCCATGTCACAAACTGTCACACTTTCTTACACCCCCTCCCTCAACCTGGAGCGTGACATACTTTAGGGACGGCCCCCAAGTACAATGTAGTAGCTGTAGAATAAGTATGAATTGAATTTGTATGCTGGACCCCTTGTTGTTGAATTATAAGCATAGCAAAGTTAAACCATTTATTGTCATCATGAGACTGCTAAATTAGGAGGGAGATGAACTCACCTCTCACACACCTTTTGACTTTCTTAATGAAAATATATATTGAATAAAATGAAATAACAATAATGAAACAAGTTTACTACGAAATTGTGCATTAATGGTGATTATGTTATTACACTTACATGTATACACATATCATACATGCCAGACGTCCCGATCTTGACGGGACAGTCCTGCTTTTGGGGTGTTTGTCCCGATGTGACACAATTTGTCCTGACATTTGTAAAAATCGACCGACGTTCTAAAAGTTCACAATAAAATTCGCTTGAATCAAGCTCTGTCTGGCTTAAATTACCATCGCTAATCCCTTTATTGCCCCCTATTAACAAAAACCATATACTAGCTGATTGATCCAATGTTATTTTTGACATCTTATCAGCAATCTATTGGCAAATTATTGTTTTTATCTGGCATTCACACCATGGTGTTTTTAGATCACCTGATTGCTCCGGTTAGCTTTTGTGACCAGTCTCTGTCCGTCGTCCGTCGTCTGTCCAACTTTGTTTGTAAACACTAGAGGCCACATTTATTTCCGATCTTCATAAAACTTGGTCAAAAGCTTTGTCCCAATGAAATCTTGGTCCAGTTCGAAACTGGGTCGTGCCGGGTCAAAAACTAGGTCACTAGGTCAAAAAAAAAGAAAAAACTTGTAAACACTGTAGAAGTCACATTTCATGCCCAATCTTCATGTAACTTTGTCAAAATGTTTGTCTTAATGATATGTTGGTTGAGTTCAAAAGTGGCTCCAGTCCGTTGAATAACATGGCCACCAGTGGGCGGGGCAGTTTTCCTTATTTGGCTATATAGAGACCTTGTAAACACTCTAGAAGTCACAATTTTAGCCCAATCATCATGAAAGTTGGTCAAAACATTGGTTTTATTGATATCTCAGTCGAGTTCGAAAATGGACCAGATCGGTGTAAAAACATGGCCGCCAGTGGGCGGGGCATTTTCTCTATATGTATATAGTGAAAACATGTGAACACTCTAGAAGTCACATTTTTGGCCCAATTTACATGAAATTTGGTCAGAACATTTGTTTCCTTGATATGAGAGTTGAGTTCGAAAATGGTTCCGGTCAGTTGAATAACATGTCTGCGGGGGGGGGGGGGGGCAGTTTTCCTTATTTGGCTTTAGAGAAACCTTGTAAACTCTCAAGAAGTCACAATTTTTGCCCAATCACCATGAAAGTTGGTCAAAACATTGGTTTTATTGATTTCTCTGAGGAGTTCGAAAATGATCCAGATCGGTGAAAAAAAATGGCCGCCAGTGGGCGGGGCATTTTTCTCTAAATGTATATAGTGTAAACATGTGAACACTCTAGAAGTCACATTTTTGGCCCAATTTTCATGAAATTTGGTCAGAACATTTGTTTTCTTGATATGAGAGTTGAGTTCGAAAATGGTTCCGGTCAGTTGAATAACATGGCTGCCGGGGGGGGGGCAATTTTCCTTATTTGGCTATAGAGAAACCTTGTAAACACTCTAGAAGTCACAATTTTTGCCCAATCATCATGAAAGTTGGTCAAAACATTGGTTTTATTGATATCTCTGACGAGTTCGAAAATGGTCCAGATCGGTGAAAAAACATGGCCGTCAGTGGGCGGGGCATTTTTCTCTATAATGTATATAGTGAAAACATGTGAACACTCTAGAAATCACTTTTTTGGCCCAATTTTCATTAAATTTGGTCAGAACATTTGTTTCCTTGATATGAGAGTTGAGTTAGAAAATGGTTCCGGTCAGTTGAATAATATGGCTGCCGGGGGGGGGGGGGGGGGCAGTTTCCCTTATTTGGCTATAGAGAAACCTTGTAAACACTCTAGAAGTCACAATTTTTGCCCAATCATCATGAAATTTGGTCAAAACATTGGTTTTATTGATATCGCGGACGAATTTGAAAATTGTCCAGATCGGTGAAAAAACATGGCAGCCAGTAGGTGGGGCATTTTTCTCTATATGTATATAGTGTAAACATGTGAACACTCTAGAAGTCACATTTTTGGCCCAATTTTCATGAAATTTGGTCAGAACATTTGTTTTCTCGATATGAGAGTTGAGTTTGAAAATGGTTCCGGTCAGTTGAATAACATGGCTGCTGGGGGGGGGGGGCAGTTTTCTCATATTTGTATAGTAAAAAAAGCTTGTGAACACTCTAGCAGTCACATATTTTGCCCAATCATCATGAAACTTGGTGAAAGATTGGTTTTTATATATATCACATAATTAATGCCATAATTATTGCCTTTAGATTGTCCAAATTTTCATTATATTATACAAAATCCTTGTAAACACTCTAGAGGTCACAATTTTGTTTCAGATTTTAGGAATCTTGGTCATAATAATTATTTTTGTAAGCAAAGTTTGATGTTTGGTAATGGGGGGTCAACTCAAAATAAGGTCACCAGGTCAAATCTTACAAAAACAAAATCACTCCATATGCCAGAGTTTTGGTTTAATAATGATGAAACTTGACCAGGATGTTTGTCTGGACAATATCTAGTTTAAGTTTGATGTTTGGTAAAGATTGAATGAACCAACTTCTCTCAGGTATGCGAACTAGGGCCATCTTGGCCCTCTTGATATGATAGGGGTCGCTAATTGCTAGCGATAGATGCATCGTAGTGAATTTAAAGCGGAGCAAGTCCAACGATATTATTACCCAGTATTCTGTGTATTATACCATCGAGGTTAAAAAACCTTGCAAAACACCAATTTTGTATATCAAACAAATTGAGCGCTGACCAGTGCACATCGATGTTTCGCATGGATTTACTTTCGTTTTCGACTGATTTTCAGAAAATAGTATGTACATATTGCATCAATATAAATTTAGAGTTAATTAATGATTGGTTGAATAAAAACACCGCTCGATGAGCGCACATCGCGTTGAACGAATTTACATGGATTCATCCGCATAGTGAACATGTGTGTACTTCTGGAAAAAGGAGAACTCTGTGTTCATGAAATTCTTAAACACATTGTCATTTTTTGCGAGAAATAATGAGGTTTTGTAAGTTATATACTGATTACTGACTACAGTAAAGGTGGCATGATTGATCGTTTTAGGTGTCCCGCATTTTTGTCAAATGTCCTGACACTTTTAATGGAATGTCCCAATTCAAACCTGAAAATTTCTGGCATGTATGACACATATTGACAGTTCATGAACAACTGTCTGTGCACCATTTTAACAGGTCATGAAATGTTTATGAACTCAAGAAATGGTATTTGGGAAGTTCACAAATAGTTCATGGCATATTTCATAAACATGATATTCCGAAGATGTGAGTTTGTGAACTGTCCTTGAATCCTTTGCAAGAGGGAAATTTCTTTTTTTTAATTTATGAACTTTCAGTTTTAAGTGTGTGTATACTTGATAATTACAACAGATATTCATCATCAAATATATTTTTGTGGTCATTACATCAGGTGACAGACAGAAACATTATTAGTCCCCTACCGGTTTCACCGGAGGGGACTTATGGTTTTGTCTCCGTCAGTCCGTCGGTCACACTTTTCTGGATCCTGCGATAACTTTGAAAGTTCCTTAATATTTTTTGATGAAACTTGGAATATGGATAGATTGCAATGTGGACATTATGCACGTCATTTCATTTTGTTCCTACGTCAAAAATTGTGGTTGCTATGGCAACAAATGGACTAGAAATAGTGCTGAAAATGGTGTGTTTTTCTGGATCCTGCAATAACTTTTAAAGTTCTTAATATTTTTTCATAAAACTTGGAACATGGATAGATGGCAATATGGACATTATGCATGTCATTTCATTTTGTTCCTACGTCAAAAATTGTGGTTGCTATGGCAACAAATAGACGAGAAATACTGCTGAAAATGGTGTTTTTTTCTGTATCCTGCGATAACTTTAGAAGTTCTTAATATTTTTTCATGAAACTTGCAACATGGAGAGATGGCAATATGGACAGTATGCACGTCATTTCATTTTGTTCCTACGTCAAAAATTGTGGTTGCTATGGCAACAAATAGACTAGAAACAGTGCTGAAAATGGTGTTTTTTTTCTGGATCCTGCGATAACTTTAATAAAAGTTCTTAATATTTTTTCATGAAACTTTAAACATGGATAGATGGCAATATGGACATTATGCACGTCATTTCATTTTGTTCCTACATCAAAAATTGTGGTTGCTATGGCAACAAATAGACTAGAAATAGTGCTGAAAATGGTGTGTTTTTCTGGATCCTGCGATAACTTTAAAAGTTCTTAATATTTTTTCATGAAACTTGGAACATGGATAGATGGCAATATGGACATTATGCACGTCATTTCATTTTGTTCCTAAGTCAAAAATTGTGGTTGCTATGGAAACAAATTTAAAAAATATTCTGACAATAGTGAAATTTCTGACAATGGTAGAGCCGGTAGGGGACTTTTATTGCTTGGCAATTATTGTCTTGTTTTATCAAAGCCAGTTAGTATAGCAATTAAGCTTTTTAAGGGACAGCTCTCATTAGCTAACTTGTGTGTTCACTTTTTACAATGGCTTGCCCTTCCATAGTCTTTCTGTCTGGACTTACTTGAAGAGCATTAAGGTAATTGTGTTATCATGCTACTTTTGTGTCACAGTTTCTGATTGAAGTTCATGTAATAAATGTGTGGTGTTAGACAAGAGTCTGGATGATGGATTTCCCTTCAAAAGTTAACACTTACCAGCTTTTGTTAAAGATTCTGTTTTCATTCATATGAAATCAATTGTGGGAACCCATGAACTTCACTCAAAAAAGCTATGGATCTAATCGTTCCTGGGAATTTAAGTTTATGAATTAGTTTTAATTTATGAGGAAATATCCTAATGACTTGGGTGTCCAATTTGCATGGACATTAAACAAATTAAACAACACTTTATTAAGCAACTGCATGCAGTCGGTTATCGCTTTGTTGTATTTATTTTTTCATTAACTTTTGACATATTTACCCTTACTCAATCATATGATTGTTTCTATCTAGGCTATCCAGCATTTAAAAGTTAAGTGCAATTTAATTGGTCATCTGTTTGCTGATGAATATTCTTTAAATTACAATGTTTTTAGCATCAAACAGTATATTACAGTGACAATAGAATATATATAATGGATTTCGACATAAGAAAACCATAAATATCAAAATTCTCAACAACATTAATTGTGCCTATATTTATGAAGTTTTAATAGCTAATTAACATGTGGTATTTGCAAACATTATTGGCTTTAATTGCAACTTAATTAAAACATGATTGACGTAAATTGAAACATCAATTAATTTTCATGCCATCCGGACATACTGTTCCTGAAATACACGATGAATTTTATAATCTTCATTCTAGAATAACCTAGGGCTGTTTAATAAAACATGGAACATTAATTTGAACTGAAATGACAGACATGGCTTTTTCATGATGATTTATTTCAGATAATTTCTTATTTTACATCTTGAATTGTTCCTGTATGAGACTAATGAAACGTTAAGTGCAGAAGAGTATCTTTTTATTGATTGGTAGATTGTTATGTACGAAACCTTAAAAGGAAGCGATGTTCTGCTGAGGAACTTAAAGTGTATTGCAATAATGGATGGGTGAACTGACTTCTCATTAAGTTACAAGTGATAACCAATTCTATAATTCTGTGAAGAATCTATAATTGAGCTGGTTAAAAGCACAAGTTTCTGACAAATCCCAGATCGGTGCCAATAATCAGCTAAGTGTTTGTATACTCCAAAACCTTCATAGTCTATTAAATAATAGTATTTTTTTTGTAAACACTTTGAATTTCTGAATTCCAGTTTGTAAGCTGCTTACTGGTAAATTAGTGGAAATAGTCTACAATTACCTTGAAACTCATCATTTTGAAAGCAAATAACTTTTTTTTTTAAGCGCAAATATATTTCAAGGGAATTTGATGTGTTTAGATCCATCCACAGTATCGAGCCAGTATATTAACACACTTTAAAGACATTTTTTTTTTCCCCAAAACTTTTCGGGCATAGTGGCAAGTTTGTCCTTCCTTCCTTACTTCCGTCACACTTTTGTAACAGTTTCTCATAGCGCCTTCAATATTTTACTGATCTCTTACATATTTGGCATGTAGGTACCTTGCATGGACCTCTACTTTTTGATGAGGTTTGAGGTCACTGGGGTCAAGGTTTAGGTCACTGAGGCTAATAATAGATTTTCCGTTAACTTTTGTTACAGTATCTCATAGTGCCTTCAATTTTTTACCGATCTGTTACATATTTGGCATGTAGGTACCTTGCATGGACCTCTACTTTTTGATGAGGTTTGAGGTCACTGGGGTAAAGGTCGAGGTCACCGAGGCTAATAACAGATTTTCCTCACACTTTTGTTACAGTTTCTCATAGCGCCTTCAATATTTTACCGATCTCATACATATTTGGCATGTAGGTACCTTGCATGGACCTCTACTTTTTGATGAGGTTTGAGGTCACTGTAGTCAAGGTCGAGGTCACCAAGGCTTATAATAGATTTTCCTCACACTTGTTACAGTTTCTCATAGCGCCTTCAATATTTTACCAATCTTTTACATAATTATTTGGCATGTAGGTACCTTGCATGAACCTCTACTCTTTGATGAGGTTTGAGGTCAATGGGGTCAACAGGTCAAGGTCACTGAGGCTAATAATAGATTTTCTCAAGGTCACACTTTGGTTACAGTTTCTCATAGCGAACATAAGGGGAGCATCCATCGTTTTCAACGATTCTTGTTTTTATGCTCCCCCAAAATTTTTGGGGGCAGCATATAGTCGCCGCTTCGTCTGTCAGTGTGTGTGTTCGTCCGTCCGTGCAAAATTTTTGTCCGAGCTATTTCTCAGCAATTGATGACCGGAATTAAATAAAAATGTATGGGAAGCTTCACTACCAACAGTAGATGTGCAAATTATCCGCCGTTTATGGTCGGATGATTTTTTACAGAGTTATCACCCTTTAAAATTTTCTATAAACTGTACATATAGTGCAATTCTTGTCCCCCCAACTACTGACTGGAATTCAATGAAGCTTTATGGGAAGCTTAACTACCTTGAGATGTGCATGTTATTTTGTTATTTGTGGGTTCTGGTTAGATGATTTATTTAGAGAGTTATGGCCCTTTGAAATGTTTAAGTTGCTAAACCATCATAATTTTGTCCAAAGTTATGCCCCTCAAGACGTTTCTTTTTATCTAAATATATAGTGCAATATTGTGACCAAAAAAAACCTTTGGGGAGCATCACCTGTCTCCGTCGGTTTCTTGTTTAAGTTGGTTGTGCAGAAGTTATTTAGATACTGAAAGAGCTGTTGAGAAGTCATACAAATGTCTTCTAATTTTGGGTTCCTGGTTAGGGTATATAACATACATATGCAAAAAAAACATTAGGGGGGGGGGGGGGGGGGGTATGAATGTATGAAACAATCAATGTCTTAAGTGCTTTGACTGGTCAATCAAAAAAAGGCTTCTCAAGTTTTTATTTTAAAATAACACATTGAGATTCAGCTTCGTGGATCATTTACATATGGTAACATAGATTTAATTTGTGCCAAAATATTCACACAGCAGGCAACACATTAAATTCTCTTTGAACACTACCGTAAATACTCTATGTTTTTGGACACTAAGTTTTCGGACACCCCTTATTTTAGCAAAAATAATTATTTTTCGTGACTCTTAGTTTTCGGACACACGATTTTTCGTCCATAATTAATGTCTCTAAGTTTTTGGACAGTATATTTTACAGGGCTATTTTACAGAATTTCGGTCCTGTTTCCGATATTTAATGACACTTCCTTCATGGGATTTTACAACCAGATTAACATCATAAAACATGGCAGGTGCATGCCTGAGGGCATCGGACCATTACATTTTCGTTATTGGGTAAATAACCTTGTAAACTGGTATTAAACAATGGTTTTGCCCAATAAGCATAAGCGTTTTGACAATAACCAGGGGTAGTGCCAATTAACAGTTCAATTATCTACTGCAATGGTACTAACCCTTCTCAGTAAAATAACTGGGACAAATACTAAACGCTTCAAAGTGTGATGCACCCTGTTGCAAGTTTTACGAACAATAGAAGGTGTTAGACAACAACTTTCGGAAATGAACAAATAATTCATAGTTTGCTTTTTTTAATGCGTTAATTACAGGTTCATACTAGCGAGTATCGGTACATCACATGCTCATCTTTGAACTTGTTGGTCAAAGTACAACCTTGTTGTAACTTTCTGTCAAATAAATTAAGCATTTAAAATTATTTAAATTGCAGTGCAAACATATATAACTGTAATTTATACTATACGGCATGGTATTTTACAAGCTCATGCTATTACCGGTAGTCATTGATACAATTGACGTTATTTTTGGGCACTTCAATTTTCGACTCTAAGTTTTCGGACACCTGTATTTTGTGAATATTTTTCGTATCTAAGTTTTCGGACACGAATTTTTTATATATTTTTAAGTGTCTGAACACATAGAGTAATTACGGTATATGCTGCTTGCACCTTGGGAACATTTGTCATGCCCACAGTAACTCAAACCTCACATCTACTTGATACTACGCAATATACAAAATGCAACCATCCCATCTTCTTGCTTCAAAAACTAATACTGAGTTTATGTTTATGTTTTATAAAGACCATTTATGATTCTATATTTATTGCTCTGGGGGACCTTACAATAAATGATGGATGGCAACCACAAGCTTCAGCTATTCCAAATCTGAGACAGTAAATGTCTTTTTTCTTAGCAATTAACAACTTGTATGATCCCAAGGGTTTCTACTATTCTTAAGGTCTTGTCGTTATTGTGTACATAATTGATCAGTTGTTTGCATTATTGAGATTTCTCTGAAGAAAGGCAAGTGCCAACACTTTGTAGGCCTGTTGAACCATTAAGGATTCTCTCAAAACTGGGACACCATAGCTACAACTGAGTTGTCATATCACATGGCCTGTCATCTCTGGTGCCATTCTCTTGGAATTAAGAAAGTCATATTTTCTAAATCATACTTCATTGTAAAATTTAAAAGGAGTAATAAGCAACTCGCCTAAAAAATGCATTACCAATTAGAGGTGGCATCAGTGCTTACAGGGCTTGTAATAGGAAATCTGCAACTTGTATTTGACACAGTGTGTCAAATAAAAACAAATTCCGTTTGTTCTTTAGTTTAAACTGTACTTTATATATTTTTTTATCATGAACATCTTATGACATTGTTTGGCAAATGTCAGTTAAAGTAGATCATTATTTGTATTTTTATCCCCCGAAAAAGGCGATGTTGTCCGTCCGTCAGTTAGTCCGTTTGTCCCAAAACTTTTTAGGGCTTTATTTCATAAACTAAAGATATCAGCATAAAACTTAAGGGATGTATAGATATCAATGAGCAGAAGTACCACGCACAAGAACAATAATCCTTAACTTTCTTTAGTAAGTGACCTAACAGCGGACAGGGTAGCTCCTTACTAGAGAGGTAAGGCTGGTCTGGAGCCCTAACAGCGGACAGGGTAGCTCCTTACTAGACAGGTAAGGCTGGTCTGGAGCTACATTTAGTCTTGCTGCATAGTGGCACATGACCCGGCTCACATGGTTGTAAGGCCATTATGTAAGGCTATGGCAAGGTTTGGCCAATTCTAGGCTGATAAATATTATGGAGCTGGGAATCTGTGAACTGGTTCTATAGTAACTCATGCTGGTCTGATCAATGTTTAAAGGAGAAACAGTAACTGTACCAATTATGTACAAACATCTGCTTTTATTTGCTCACTTGAACACAAAAGTGCTTATTGTGAGCTTTTGGTGTCACCCTATATCTGATGTCTGTCGTGGTCTTATACGCCAGCAACCAAAAGTTAACTCAGAGTTTAGTGCCCCTTTACCACATGGGTTATTATTTACAAATTCCTGTCTTGATTTTATTTAATGTTAAATGTCCAACTTCAGCCAAAATTTGAGTCAACATTTTACATTAGAATTGGTTCCAAGCTGAATCGATTTATGCAAGAAAAAATATATGTAAAGTGATATGTAAGAAAAAAGTATACCTTTAATGAGTGTCATAACGAAAATAAAGGGCCTTAAGTCAATCACATTGATTTATTTAGAGGCTATGCAATTGCATATCTCAAATAATGAGTGTGACTTAATCTGTATAATTGCAGGGAGGCGATTGCACTAGCTAAGGTTCGGTTGTCTCCTCTGGACCCAGCCCTGGAGGAGTTGTACACCCTGTGGGCCCAGCAACTCACCAAGGATGGCAACCTGGAGCAGGCAGCTAAATGGTACAGTGAAGATTTTTAGGAAAATCACAAGTATTACTTAGGTTGTAGTATTGTGAGCAACTCCCGATTAGAATGGGAACTGCAAGCAGTTTAGCGATGCAGCCCGTTTGAGAGTGTGTGAGTAGTAGAGTTGGGGGTTGTAGTCAGGGGCATCTTTTGGGAAATGTCACCAATCTGATATCAAAGCGCTGAAGGCACTGAATTTGTACGCTATTGCATAATCTTAGACGCGACTCAGTTTTCAAAACTATGTTACAGTTTTTTGTATCGCACGTTTGAAATGAACAAAACCCATTCAAATTTATAAAGAGTGTGTCTTAAAGCAGGGGTCGAATTGTGAGTGCACTGTTTATCCTAATAGTTATGTTATAGAGATAACTTAGACAAAATAACAACAATGTGTCTCTTTTTCTTTCACAATTGGTTCCTGCAATGGCAACCATCTTTAGAATGTTGGTTTCCTTGCTAGATAATAACTAGCCTAGAATCATGTACATGTTGTGTTATGTGTATCTAATATTTTAATTATTTTCTTTAAATTATTGAGCAACAATTTTGCTGACATGACAAATTACATAACATAGAAAGATGAGCCCCCTCTGTACGTTACTTATGACGTTATTTTTGTCCGTTATGACTCTTTAAGAAAAAAACTATAAAGTCATGGATAACGACATTTATTTTATTGCTGAGCACTTTTTCTCAACTGGATCGCAACTGGATCGATTCCCCAATGCATCCCAAAGACCTATAGATTACACAGATTGGAATCTCTCGTCTCCGCTATAGCGATATGCGATAATATCTATCGGCGGACGCGGGTCACGTGACATTGATTTTGGAGATGCCGGTGTACCTGTAGATTATTCCCTGTTCCAGCTGCTGTCGGCCATTTTCTTATAAAGCAAACAATTATTCTTCGTAATTAGTCGTTAATATTTGATGTCGTAGGGTATTCTGAGCATGATCTGGTTAGTTTATATTATTTTGATATTGTTATTAACAATATTAATGTGTTAATTAGTGTTTTTAGCGCTCGGTTGTCAGTTTGCAGAGCAATGAATGCCTGAAAGCGCAACGTTACGAACTTTACGTAGTGAGCAAAGTCGGTCTCCGAAAAAAGACATATTGAATATTTTTTGTGTGATAAGAAATAAGTATTTATTTTCTGTCTTGATAATTCTTTAGGTTTTGGTAGTTATTATTCTAATTAATTATTAATTTATCGGAATTTGAAAGAGAACACTGGATTCGTTCATTTTCGATAATTTTTGAAAAATTGAAAGGCCCGAAGCATTTTTCTATAAACTTCTTCATTAAGCATCACATATTGATAACGTAAGATTTTTATGCTAGGTGAGATGTTAATCTATGTATGATTTATAAAAAGTAGACGAAAATGAGGTATTTTAAAGGATTTTGCCTTTGTACTATTTATACTGTTATTTCATTCAATCAAGTGGTTTGTATTTTGTTGAAACACTTTTCTATTTTATTTCTCATCCCATATATTTGAAGTAAGATTTTTATGCTAGGCAAGATGTTAATCTAAGTATAGATTTAAACAAACTACAAGAAAATATTCAATTTAAAGGATTTGGCCTTATACAATGTTGGTACAATTTTAAGCTCTTTTCTTCTGTTGTACAATATTGCTGTCAAACGTGTTTTTGTTCTTATTGATAAACTTTTTCATTTTTCATCCCAAATCGATAAAGTCAGATTGTTATGCTTGGTGATATGTAATTCTAGGTATGATTAATAAAAAGTAGACGAAAATAAGTCATTTTAAAGGATTTTGCCTTTGTACATTTTGTACAATTTTATACTGTTATTTCATTCAATAATTTTTCACACCTGTCGCCAAAGTGGTTTGTTTCTTTGTGAAAACTTTTCCATTTCTCATCCCATATCGTTGAAGTAAGATTTTTATGCAATATGTTAATCTAAGTATAGATTTAAACAAACTACAAGAAAATATTCAATGTAAAGGATTTGGCCTTATACAATGTTGGTACAATTTTAAGCTCTTTTCTTCTGTTGTACAAGATAGCTGTCAAACGTGTTTTTGTTCTTTTTGATAAACTTTTTCATTTTTCATCACAAATAGATTAAGTCAGATTTTTATGCTTGGTGATATGTTAATCTTGGTATGAATTAATTAAACTGTAGGATAATGTTCATTTTAAAGGATTTTGGCCTTGTACAAAGATGGTACAATTTTAAGCTCTTTTACCCTATTATACACACATGTTGTCAAACGTGCTTTGGTTCATTGTGAAAAACTTTGTCATTATTCACCTCAAATTGAAGAAATAAGATTTTTAGATTTTTATTCTGGGTAATATGTTTATCTTGGTATGAATAAAAGAACTAGATGAAAGTACAATGTATGGGTTTAGATTCTCATTTAATATCTTATTTTATTAGTATTACCAGTTTTCCTGTCAATGTTACACATGCAAGTTAATATACAAACATATTTTAACAGATAGCTGTGAGCTTACTATTAAAACACAAAAGCTGTGAGATGACTATAAAAACCAAAAATTGTCATTGTTAAAAGCGTAAGCAATAGCAGAGCACACGTTATTAGTTTCAATATTCCCATACTGATAGTCCTGATGTTAAACTTCTGGTACAGACCTATAGTCCCAGTTTATTTCAAATTACCGGTATTCAGTGACTTTAAAGCATCTCTCAGGCTGGCGGATGTTTTCTTTTCATTTTTTGCACTTTTCTCAGTTTTCTTATTTATTAGTTTTGTAATTGCAAAACCTCTTACAGTAAGAAATATATATAGTCTTGTATTCTCGTGAACAAATTGGACACACATATATATCTTTCTTATCAACACTAACACTATGTTTATCAGTACAAACAGAGTCATTGTCAGTATAGTCCCCTTCAAAAAGCTCATCAAGGTCTAAATCACTATCACTCCAAGCGAAAAAATTAGGGTCTCTGTTACGCGACATGATTGCACAAATGATACAGAATTTAAAAATGTAAAATCCAAAATATGTACTAGTATGTCCAACTTATAAGATACACAATCGAGAACAGCCTTTTTTTAAACAGTTTTATACAGCATTTCATTGTGTTTATAACGTACTATTATAAACAAGTATATTAAAATCTAACACATTCACAACAAAGACTTACCTTAATTGGACATCACAATGACATATAAAGAATGAATTCGCCGGCCGCGGCCACTGATCACACAATTAAAATCAATCAACAACGCAAACTGATAATTGAAGTAAGAATCCCTTCCTTTAATTAATTCTCAAGAGTAAAGAAAAAACACACAAAGCATCTTCAGTTCGCTAATTGATCCGACGATTAACACGCGCGTGAAATGTTTTTGTTTTTTTCTTTTCGCGAAATCCTAGCCCACGATACTGAAAGCTTAATTTAATTACCAAAAGAAAAAAACTGGATTACAAACAAAACTTTAATAACCTATAACTCATGAATTAAATCTCAATAAAAAGAGAATTAAACAATTGAAAAAAATCTACACAATCAATATTGAAATAAGTCGAACTAAAACCGTTTTTAAATCGAACGATCATAGCATTTATTATACTGTAATGTTGTTTTAATCAGAGACCTAGATCTATGTGTCCACATATATCTATCCTTTTTGAAATAATAATATTTTATAAGGTTTTAACTGTCTGAAATACCAAATTATACAAGAATATTTTATCAGCAAAAGCCTTTCAAATAAACTATTCAACAGCATTCTCGCCGCGATTTGGAAGTTCTTAGCGCAATTGCTTCAATGATCGCGGCATTATGAATTCTTATTGTAGGTAAATAAAATCGAGATTTTATAAAAACATAATTACTCATGTTTCTATGAAACTTAATTTTATGAAAATCGGATCATTTTTTACCAAGTTACAGCCGCCTTTCTACAGCGCCGTAACATTTTCGCATAACTTTTCTCGATAATCGTAGCCGTTGCTACTGACGCGTCGCTATCTTATCGCAATCGTGATACACCGGCTATCTCCGGACTACTCCGATTGATTCATGGAATAAATCGTCTGCTGATCCCAAGTGTTCTTATCAGTTTCTCGACCACGTGACCCCGCCGAGAGATAGCCCGATAAGGCGCGAAGTTTCCAATCTGTGTAATCTATAGGTCTTTGTGCATCCGTATCAGCGCAACTCTTATCAATTACTGCATACTAACTTCTTTTCTCGTCGCTGTTCAATGCCAGATTATCCCATACATTCCATTTTAAATAGTAAACTCAAGAATTTCATAAACATAAACATTCGCCTTTTTTCAGTACCAAATTAATTTTTGGCATATGTGACAATTAAAAGATGTGATGAAATAATGTCCAATCTTTACGGGGTTTTCCAACTGAACACAGGTATGTCGCCTGACTTGCTGTTCAATAAATACACCAAATACTGTATTATGTGAATTGGGAATAAGACATCAAACTGGGAATGGACATCATTTTGGTGATTTTCTCTAACAAAACTATTCATTTCATGATCTACATTTATTTTTGTAATATATTATCTATAATTTAAGCTTAATAAGCAATTTTCCATGACTTTTTCATTAACAGTGATTGTATTTTTATCATTTAAAGTGTATTTTTAAACCATGTCCATGCGCGGCATGGACACAGTTTCATTTCATGAGTTTTTTTTGTTAAATTAATAAAAAATCCAGTTTTGAAGTAAAATCAATTTAAATGATACTCTTATATATGCAAGTATCTGTTTTAATTATAAATTGTCAAAGTAGATAAATACAACATATAAAACTGCATATTATGCACTTTTGATAAAACACAATTTATTCCCAAATTGATGTCTTATTCCCAATTCACATAATACAGTGTTACCAACACATTTCACGTGACGTTGTACATGTCTTCATAGTTTTCGCGCGCTTTTTACTGAGACAAAGAAACCGCAAAAATACATGAAGCACTGTTTATTTGAAGCTACAATTTGTCAATGTGGCGTTGACAATAAAATTCAGAAGCGCGTTTCGGATTACAAATTTATTTATGCCAATTTGAGAATTCGACAAAACAATTTAGTGGTATGTAATGAATTCAACTTTAAGTTATTAAAAATCTTTACGTCAAATATATGATTTAATTGTATTTTGCATGTAATATGCAATTTCCACGAGAAGAGCAAATGTGGAATACATTTCTTGCTCAGAAAAATTCCATTGGTCAGGGCGGGATTTGAACCAGGGCCCTCTCGTTCACTACGCCAGCGATCTACCATTACACCACTGTTCCGACTCATTTATCGACTGCATAATTTTACTGCAGGTAATGCAGGCCTACGAGTGCTGTCGCTCATGCAAAGCGTGCACTCTCATTGGCCAATATCGATTGTTTACAACGACGCTCCGCCCAGCGTACTTAAGCTCATACTGGCTTGCAAAACTCGCTACATTATTTGTACGCTATCGCGTCCAAATAAAAATCCTAAGTCCCAAGACTGAATTGGGGTCCAATGCATGATCTCTTGGAGGTGCGTGTGTGGATGGGTGTGATTATAGATCCTTGAGTACAGATTATCCATAAAGGGTAAATCTAAAACATCTCAAATCTTTGACTAAATTTTTAGCTCGGCTATTTTCGGAGAAAACACGAGGTATTGTCATAGCCAGCTCGACGTCCGCCGTCAGCCATCCGCCGGCGTCGTGCTAAAACATTGACATTTTGCTCTAGAATCAAAGTGCTTTCTGATACTACTTCGAAACTTCATATGTGGATGCACCTTGATGAGTTCTACACGCCACACCTATTTTGGGGTCACTAGGTCAAAGGCCAAGGTCACAGACTGACAAGCGACAAGTTTCATTTATTCAAAAATGCACCCGCAGCCGAGCGTTGGCACCTGTTATGCGGTGCTCTTGTTAACAAAGTATTCAATGTCTTTTATGTTATAAAAACCATTTTCAGACTTTGGGATGATTTATGAGGGATCTGGATTGTAAAACACAACATAAACCATTTGTCTCATGCTTATTTTGCCATTAAAATGTATAAGGTTTCTAGGTTTCCAAGGAAAATATTGACAGGTTATCTATTTGTTTAAGAAATTTGAGAGATAAATTGGACCATTCTGTCTGGCATTGATGTAAGCTTAGATGGAATGCTAATTATTTGTGTAGGATGCACAGTAAATGTGGTAAAAGCTTTGAAATTATATGGATGGATTACTTATGTAAAGCTGTCAAGCCAAGATTTTTCCCTTGCTTGACCTCTTTCAAAGGCATTGAAATGTAGGAATATTAAAAAACTTACATGCAAAAAAGATTTATTGCTGAGACAGATTTTTCGGCGTAACTGTTTAACGTCACTTTTGACCTTACCTGACCTTTGTAAGTGTCCAATAAAATTCAAATAAAATTTCCCGCGGCTAGACACGAATAATTACACTTCATTTATTCCATTGGCTGATTTGAGCATACCACAAGAACATTGGAAACATGACCGCATCTTTGTAACACTGCTTTACTGCGTGTTCAGCATGAAACAATTTTATCTCTTTTGAAAAGGCTTGATAGATAGAACAGTTTTACACTCAACTCTTGACATCAATACGGTTTGTGCGTGCACCTTTTATTTTCAGAGGATTTCCAGCGCCAGAGCGTTTGTACTTAAAGGCTATGTTCTCATATTTAGTAATTACTTCCATATTCCTGTCTGTGTACTAGTATATTTAAATATAGAGTTCATAAAAGTATCGTTTTTCCCTATCCTGATATTCGTTTTGGTCAAACCATTTTAAATTGTTTTCGAAATTTAAAATTAAACATGTAAAAGTATAAAGTTTTTAACAAGCCGTTGTTCCAGCAGTGGAAGCGTGGCCTCACTTTAATGCATTGCATTCCAACCTGCAAGGTATCAGGGACAGTTCGCGGCCAGTAAAATAATCGTTATATAATATAGACCTATCACGTGAACTAGGTGAACTGGAATTTTCTTCAGACCAGAAATATGTTAAATGAATATATTTTGCGATATAATTATGGTATGTCAATAATAGATTCTTAATGTGTTTTCAACAATACCATGATAAATATTATTTTTAATTAATTTAACAAGAATTATTCCACCATATTGACTAATGTATTAAGCATGAGCCCGATGATTCTCGATACTGTTAATACTCAAATCAAATAGCAATGCCTGAAAAACCACTAAAACAGGTTGTTCGAAGAACGCGCGTATAAATATTAAAAAATATGTACGAATACTTCGTGTGTACTTGGCCAGTTGACTCATTATTTAATTTCACTTCCATTCTTCCTTTGGTTTCTGTTTTGTATCTTTAGATTTATGACCAGCATTATGTAATAATGTAAAATAAGCAGCAAAAACTCTGTGTAACATCCCGTACTGTGTGTGATGCAGCTAAGAGCTGCACAGGAAAAGACATTTGCTATCTTTGATCTCATTCATTGAACTCTTTACCTTTCACCAACTCCAACCTCAATCAACGCCGTATATCTTTTTAAAAGATATTTCTAGTTTTTCTTAACAAAACTTTAAATCCAGTTGCACTTACAGTCCTTGAAAACTGGATTTATACTGAGAAAAATAGATTAAACCATATAAGTGGAAAAAATGTGTTACAAAACAGCCTGTGTTGAGTTTACACAGTTGCATGATGGCCAATTTAAAAATTAAGATAGATGTTTTCATTAAACCAAACTTTTAAGCAAACTTAGGCACAATTTTAGCTTTAAGCCCAATTTTACATTAAGCCAATTTTTGCATTTAGCCTGATATTTTCCTAAGGCACACTTAAGGAATGTAAATTTCTAATTTCCATTTACAGCCACCTGGCAATGCGTCAGGTTCAGGATGCAGCAAAGCTCCTGGCTCGACGGTATGACCAGTCCAGCCTGCGCACTGCGGCCCACATTTCAATTATAGCCAATGACAAGCAGCAGGGGCTAATGTACACACAGCGCGTGGTACAGCAACACCTCCTGCAGAACGAGTGGGGTCTGGCCTATCAGTTCCTGGAGAAGAACAAGGAGTGGCAGGTGAGAATGGGGGTGGGCTAATGCAAATTAGCCTGGAGTTTCATCCAATCATGGGCAAGAACCCTTTTTAGCTGGCCACAAAGGGAATGTTGGGGGGGGCATATGTAAATATGGTTATTGTTTCATCCGCTCATTGCAGTACTTGGTCAAGAACAAGCATTGTCAGGTGGGGGCATTTGCAAATAAGGTTACTGTTTCATCCAATCAATGTAGTACTTGATCAAGAACAATGATTGGCTGGTGAGATGGGGGGGGTGGTGTCATATGCAAATTAGCTTGGTTAATCATGCAATCATTGTAGTTCTTGGTCAAGAACAACGAGTGGCAGGTGATAATGAGGGGCAGTCATATTCAAGTGTTCATGTGCATTCCCGCTGTCTGGTCAGGAGCTACTTTGTCCGCTTATGTAACCACAAAACTTTGATTGACAATGTAGCGTCTGACCAGACTGTGAAATGCATATATTAAAGACCAATTATGGCATGATGAAGCTCAAATTCTTCAATTTAAAGATTCTTTTTTCTCCTCATTGTCTACTGTATGACATTTTATCATCGCCATAAACCACTCCCTGGAAATTGCTGTCTGATTAGAAGGGATCCTATGAACTGCTCTTTTATGTGAAAAGAACATTACAGGCTTAATTTGCGATACAAGTGCATTGATTGGTTACATAACTCAATTTATTTGCATGTAGCTGCCATAGATATGTCTGCTATTGCAAAATAGTCCTCACAAAATCCAATCCATTAGTTACTCAATACACCCTTGTCAAAAAAGTGAGCAAAATCCGGTTATAACCCAGATTTAAACTGGGTTTAACCCTGCGGTATTGGCACCGAGCTAAAAGCGAGTCTTTTAAACACGCTTAAAGCCAACATAGTGGGTTTTTTAACCGTCTTAAGTGGGTTTAAAGTGAGTTTTCTTCAGCTGTGTTTAACTCTGTGGTATTTGCACTGTGCTAAAAGCAGGTTTTTTCAGACACGCTTTTAGCTTACCGACTGGGTTTTTTAGCTTACCGACTTGATTTTTTAGCTTACCGACTTGGTTTTTTCTGAGTTAAATCTTTGTTTAACTCCCTTTAAACCAACATAGTGGGTTTTTTAACCATCTTAAGTGGGTTTAAAGTGAGTATGATTTTCTACAAGTTGGGTTTTTGAGGTTTGTTAAACATGCTTAGACCAACTTCTGTCTGTGGAGTTGGTTTTAAGTGGGTAAATAGTGTGTTTAAAATGTGAGCTATAAGCAGGCTTAACACGGTTTTTAAGTGAGCGAAAAGTGAGCTGAAAGCAAGCCTTTCTTAGTTTTTTACAAAGTGAAAACATGCTTTTAACTCACTTTAGACCTAGTTATTAACAGTATTTTATCTGTGAAGAAAACATTTGTGGGTTTGGGTTAGTTGGTTTTTTGTGGGTTTTAACAGTGAGTTTTTTTTTTAGAAAGTAGGTTTTTTGTGAGCCATTTGTGGGATTTTGCAGTGTGAAAAAAAATAATTTTGGACTGATATGTTCTAGAAAAAATGTTTTTTTGTGAAGCAATTACAACAGTTCATTATAAGCCCCGTGTGGTTTAAAGGAAAAAAAAGACAATGTGTACGATATTATGTTTATATGACAAAAATAGTACACCGCAAAATAATACAAACATATAATTTTTACAGTACATTATACAATAATAGACATTTATGGAAGATTTAAAAGCAAAAGGTTAACCGCAGTGGACCTCTGCAGGGGAAGTATTTAGACCGCAGCTGCTGCAGAGACCTGGATCTCAGCTGTTGGAGGTACCTGAAGCGCAGCGGAATGAGGAACCTGGATTTCAGCGTATGGAGGGACCTTGACAGCATACGGTGGTGGGACCTGCACAGCAGCCACTGGCGAGACCTTGACTGCTAGGGGACCTGGACGGCAGCCAGTGCAGGGACCTAGACCTGATCTTGGCGGGTGGAGGGACCTGGAAAGCAGCTGGTAGAGAGACCTGGAAAGCAGGTGCTGGAGCGACATGTACCATTAATGCTGCTTGTGTCCTTCTCCTCTTGAGGATCTCTTACGCCAGTTGATCTGCAAAGGATTAATACCAAAACACTTTCAAAAGGGCAAGGCATTCTTCAAACATGTTAATTGGTTATGTTTTCTTTCCACTTAACTATGAAATATTGCTGTTATGGTAATCTTGTTGCTTTCATAATAATACATTTAAGTTATTTGCTTGTTGTTTTTGTTTGTTTATTTTTTAAATTTTAATCCCGTGATCATATGTGACTAAGCACTTTTCATCAATTTTTTAAAGAAATTGCGTTTGGTAGAAAATGCAGTTTTAAAATGTACCAAGATGCGTGGTCTCATTTGGCTGTGTGGACTGGTTGCATTTTAAATGCAATAACCTGTATAGTTTACCTCTTAACAAATCCAGCTTTTTGGTCAAGGACAGGGCGAGGTTTACCCACTCTTGTTCCCCTCAAGTTTGCCAGCTCGTGCAGGGTAAAAACCAGGTATAAAAGTCCATACATCAGGCAGGCGATGATGCACATTCTTTCCAAAGGATCTTTCCATCAATGTATATTTTGCCTCGTTGAAAGAGTTTAACCTTCAAAATTAAAATATATAAGTTCTAATTAAGTATGAGGGAAAGGAATCTGTTCAGTAATACCAGAAATAGCTATAAATAAAATTTAAGATGACAATAACCATGAAACACAACCAAAATTATTCACTGTACACAACATTTACGCTTTTTCATGTGTAAGTTTATCTATTTTTTGCTTCAAATTGTGTTGTTTTTCCTGTAAATTGCAAAACAATAACTTATCCATTTACATTTCCCAGTGACAATACATAAATATGATAATGATCATAATTAATTCAATAAACTTAATAAAAAAAGGGATAAAGAAATGACAATACAAACCTGTTAAAACTGTTCTTCAGTATTCCAAAAAAAAATAACAGGCAGTTCAACCTCCTTTCCCACCAACTTATTGTTGATTTCCACATTGTAGTAAAAAACACAATGTTTTCATCACACAATACCTCATGCTGACAGAATTTCAAGACATTTTACACTACCATTATAAGTCTTTCACTTCTTTATATTAATGTTGCTGAATTAAATTTAGCTCAATATTCAATTGCTGACACCAGCTTGTTTTTCAAAAGTTGTTGTTTTCAAAAAGATAACTCCTTGTGCAATAGCCAATCAAAAGCCTGTATTAAGCCAGCTTTTCACCCTGACTTGACCTTTGTAAGTCTCCAATAATACTCAAATAAAATTTCCCGCGGCTAGGTACAAATGAATACACTTCATTTATTCCATTGGCTGATTTGAGTATAACACCAGAACATTGGAAACATATCCGCGTCTTTGTAACACTGTTTTACTGCATGAAACAATTTTATCTCTAATGAAAAGGCTCAATAGATAGAACAGTTTTACAATCAATTTTCGACATAAATACTGTTTGTGCGTTCACCTTTTATTTTCAGAGAATTACCAGCGCAAAAGCGTTTATACTAAAGGCTATGTTGTCATATTTAGAACTTACTTGCATTGCATTTCAACCCGCGAGGTTTCTGGTCAATTCGCGGCCATTTGTGAAAGTCAGAGTTTATATACAGTTCATCGGCGGAGTTCGCAGAAGGGGTTGCGATCATTCAACACCGGTCTTACTGACAATACCGTAGTGACTGTAATGCATTGCATTCTAATCCGCAAGGTATCAAGGTCAGTTTGCGGTCAGTTGCAGAAATCTTTATATAAACGCCGTCTCGTAAACTTTGTGCACTTGAAGTCTGTTTTGATCAGAAAGATACTAAATAAAGATATTCGGCGATATTATTGTGGTATGTCAATCATCGATTTTTAATATGGTTTCAACATTTGCATAATAAGGACCAATTTTGATAAAATTAATTAGAAATTTTTATCCATTTAGACCAGTTTATTAAGCATGAGCACAATAATTCACTATACTATAATTATGCAATTAAATAAGATTCGAGTATTGCCGGCTGACCTATATGCACTCGTTTATTTTCATGTTTCTTGTGTTTTTCTATTCTGTAAATATAGATATCTGAGTAATAATATCACATAAAGCAAAATAAGACACGAAATCTGGCGCAACACCCCGTAATTGATTTGCTTATGATGTAGCTAAGAACTGCGCAGAAAAAAGGCATCCGCTACTTTTTATCTCATAGAGATAACTTTTGATCGTTCATAAACATCGACCACAATCAACGCCGTATATCTTTTTTAAAGATATTTCTTGTTAGGTATTGTCTTGTTATATAGATGACAGTTAATGTAACACAGGTCATGTTTGGCTTTTTATTATTTTATTTCAAATTAAGAAAATGGATATGATGGTATCATATGAAAATATCAAAATCTTGCATAACTTATATACAAAAATAAATAGATCATTTCCAAAATAATGTTTCCAATACCATAATTATTTAAATATGCAGATTTAACAAGTAAATACTTTTTTAAATAAATATAAACAATCATATAAGATTATTTTAAAATTTAAAAAAATAAAATAATTTTAAGACATAAAACAATCATAAGATATTGTTTATAATAAAAACAAACATAAAGAAAAAAATCAAAGTAAAACACAAACTCTTTCATGTATTATGTATAAAACTAAGCTTGACCATTGTTATAGTTTTTGTCAGTGATACTTGTTGTCCATCTGTGAACCTGTGATGTTCTGAAAGTGCCATTTTCATCCAATATTCCTTAAAAATTATGGGGAGCCCACAAATGTACAATAGGGACAAACAAGCTGTAAAAAAAGCCCCTTTACAATTGACTTGTATTATATATGGCTATAAACATCAAACAAAGACCTATTTGAAGAATTATTGTTTCATTGATGAGTTATATTAAGGAACAAAAGCCCAACTTAAAGACCAACTTATTGAAAAGTGTGTTAAAGTGAGTCTTTAAGCCTCGTTGCAGCTCTCAACTTATTTACAAAAAGACCAATTTAAACTCACTTAAACCTACTTCTGTTTAAAAAAAGAACAACTTCTGTTGTAAAAGACTCGCTTATAAAACAAAAAGACACACTTAAACACACATAAACCAACTCATAAATAAAAAGGCTCACTTTTGACACACAAAAAACCAACTTCTTACAGACAAAACTCGCTTAAACACACATCTTCTTAAAATAACCAACTTTAAACTCAGTTAAGCACAGTTTAGCGCACATAAAACTCGCTTTTAATATCAAAAACCAACTTCTGCTAAGTAAGACTCAGAAAAAACATAGTTTTATGTTGGTTTAAATGTGTTTTGGTATGAAAGTGGGTTATTTTTTGACAAGGGCAGAACCCTTCAAGCATAAAACAATTGTTGTGCTGAAAATGATGGCGCTTCAGAGAAATAACGACCTTACCACTTTATACTATGTGGGATTTCCATCCACAAAATAGGGAATTTTGTAATTAATTAAATGTCTTTAGTTTAAACCTATTTATATTTGTTAAACATTAATATTAGCTGGATTGCTTTAAAAGCTCAAAGCTTATTGAGAGCCTCTTGAGTGCATTTCCTGGCTTGGTGATGTCTTAAAACTATTTCCTTGTGGGAATCAAATTTGTGAATCTACCTGTCTATTTGGACACCATATTAACTTATCCATTTGAGCTGCATCACATGAAAATGGGCATCATGCCATATTTGGCCTGCATAGATCCTGACCATGATAGGTTTCATTGTCTTATTTGTGGTTGCAGAGGAATAAATGGAGCTACACTTTTCCTATATGTAATAAGGCCCATTTTTGCACTATGCCTTAATTGTCCTCTATTCTATCTTTCAAACTTTATCTTGGGTCTTCACAGTGAAATGTTTTAAACTAGAGCACTACAATGTTGTTGTTTGTAAATGACTCACATCATGCAAAAATGGATCTTAAGCCATATGTGGCCGTCATATCTCCAGACCAGGTGCTAATGAGACAATAAAACCTTGCAGACTATAATAGCAAACAGTGTAGCTACTGACCAGACTGTGCAAATGTGCATGCTTGTTTTGCCCCATATGTCATAAGACCCATTTTTGCATGATGTTGCTCATATAGAGATAAGTAGTTTAGCCTTAGAAAAAAATAATGCCCAGTTCCCATTTTTACAAAGCTCCTAAACTTTTGAAAATTCTTTTTTAGCTCAGCTGTTTTCGGGAAAAAAACAACAAGGTATTGTCATAGCCAGCTCGTCCACCGTCCGCGTTGTGAAAAACCTTAATATTGGCTCTAAAATCAATATGCTTTCACCTAAAACTTTGAAACTTCATATTTAGCTGCACCTTGATGAGTTCTACATGCCACACCCATTTTTGGGTCACTAGGTCAAAGGTCAAGGCCACTGTATCTCTAAAAATAAGAAAAATAAACACTTACCTTTCTTCCTTTTCTTCTGACAAGCTTTCATTTATTCAAAACTGCACCCACAGCCGAGCGTTGGCACCCGCTATGATGTGCTCTTGTTACATTTAAATGTTTCAAAGAAATAAATATTTAAATCATTTAGATTGTATCATTTTGTAAGAAGAAAACATTGAATGTTTAATAGAAAATTAGATCGTCGTAAATTTTCACTTCAATACAATTATATCTAAGATCTCTTAGGGCCATTATGAATAGTAACCACCCCTGATTTTACAAAGTTATTTATTTTGGAAACATATTGCTTTATGGAGTTCATTAATGAGTTCTAGCAATAAGCTGCTGAAATACAGAGGTCAATGCTTTCCATAGATTATTTAAACTGAGATATTGTATATGAAAGGATGAATATTTCAAAGAAAATTGCTTTTCAGTTAATGATAAGAATTTCTTCTTTTAAATTTCAGTTTATAATTTAGTTCCTGCTTTAATCATTACCAATACAAAATATATCAAACACTAAATATATGGCCTATAAATAACAGGGAAATGCATGTCTATTATGAGTGGAAAAGATAGGAGAAATTCTATGGCATCCTTTAACCCATTCTGTTAATGGATTTGCTAAAACTGGCACTGTAAATTAAATGCTAAATCTTAGTGTTCAGACTTTTAAAGCCCTTATTTTCACATAAATGTTTTTTTACTAAACACATTTTCATTATAAAAATTAAATTCAGATTGGTTCACCTGACTACACATGCTGAGTCTTGTCTGATTATAAGTGCATTTACATAATAAAAAAATATCTTGCTATTTTAAGTTCAAAATATGTTCGGTATTTGTTCGCAGTGGAAATTCTTATGGCAGTCAAGATTCCTTTATTCTGAATTGTTATTATAAATTTATTGTATTTCATAATTAAATTAAATTTGTGCAATTAATAGACAAAAATCAAATTTAATCAAAGGTCCTTAATGTGAAAAGGTCTTTTTTTCAATTGATATGTCCAAAATTAAATCCTTGAACAAAATGACATTACAGCTTTAATAAAGAAAAATAAAGCTTAACTCTTTCAGTGCTGGAACCGAATTTTGAAGGCCTTTGCAAACAGTTTGGATCCAGATGAGACACCACAGAATGTGGCATCTCATCAGAATCCAAACTGTTTGCTATTCTGATAGTATTCTTTGAAAAAATTCAAAGAAAATGCTAATTTTAGAAATTCAGCAGACAACATTTTAGCAGACGACAAATTTCCCAGCATGCAAAGGGTTAAAAGAAAAAATAGACTAAAACTAAGTCGATTGTACACAAGAGTAAAATATCTCAGAAGGTGAACATGCATAAAAATGTTGCTGGCATTGAAGCCCTCTTAGCCTAATGGCTGCTGGCACTTGACGGATCACCCAGCTATCTAGGTGGTAGACAGAGCTGATAAGTGAGTGATGATTCCATCCTTGACCCATTTTTGACTTGCAAGAGCACAATCTTGAATATCAGTATACCAGTTTATTTGATGGCATCTGAGTTATCAAGTATTTTATGAACAGGAATGCTAGAAAAGTAGAGAGATGGCAAAAGGAATGTGTTAAAGACATGAAAAACATTCTTGTCTGTGGATACAAATAAAGCTTACCCATAGAAATAGTTTTAATATTACATGCCATTTCAACTGTTATTTTTAGCTCACCTGTCACGAAGTGACACGGTGAGCTTATGTGATCGTACGATGTCCGTCATGCGTGCGTGTGTCCATCAACAATTAGTTTGTGTAGACAGTAGAGGTCACAGTTTTCATCCAATCTTGATGAAATTTGGTCAGAATGTTTATCTTGATGAAATCTGGGTCATCTGGGGTAAAAACTAGGTCACTAGGTCAAATAATAGAAAAACCTTGTGTAGACAATAGAGGTCGCAGTTTTCATTCAATCTTTATAAAATTTTGTCAGAATGTTTATCTTTATCAAAGCTGGATTGGGATTGTATTTGATTCATCTGGGGTCAGAAACTAGGTCACTAGGTCAAATCATAGTAAAACCTTCTGTAGACAAAAGAGGTCACAGTTTTCATCAGATCTTAATGAAATATGGTCAGAATGTTTGTCTTGTTAAAATCTGGGTTGGGATGGAATTTGGATCATCTAGGGTCAAAAACTAGGTCATTAGGTCAAAGTTTAAAAAAATAAATTGTGTAGACAGTAGAGGTCACAGTTTTTATTGTGGCAATGTTCAACCACTTTGTGATCTGGAAAACCCTCAAGTATTATTATTTTGTTAATCAAACATATTACACATATGTGTATCCCTTTTTCTATAAGAGTTATATTAAAATAATCCTATTTGGATTCTAACATTTAAAACACAGATCACAAAGTCTAAAGACTCCAACAAACCCATTGCAGTATATACTGAACAGTGGGTCTGGTAATGATGATGCCACATACAACAGTATGTGTGTTTTCACCATCTTTACTTATAAAATTTGGGCTATTCTTTCTCTCTCTCCTCCTTAAAAAACAAAGCAAACAATAGCATACAATAACAACATCATATTAATGATAATAATTAATAATAAGTACAGAAACATAATATAAACATAGTAATCTATAACTATAAAACAACTCAAGTTCTTTTGGATTAATTCATCCTTTTCTTTAATTTATATTTTTTGCATATAAACTATTATTGTTTACTTTTTGTTAAAGTGCAACGTCAGCCGTGGGAAAATTCTATTTATAAACGGATTGACCTACTTGCAATCCTTAATAAGAAATTTCGGCCAATCAGCACCATCGTTTTAAAAGTGCATCAACCAATAAAAACGCCGCTTTTTAACAGCGTAAGGCCCATCCATTGTAAAGTACTGCGTCTTTTTAACGCTTCTTATAAAGGTTAGATATTTTTAAACCAATAGATTTTTATTAAGGCACCGCACCAACACTGCAAAGTTTTCTATTTATATCAATGGTACAGCCCAGTAAAATCGGGCTGTCCATTTTATGGCTGTTTTCGACCTTTTTATGCAGAGTTTTATGTTAAGCAGTGTGCTGGGGCAATGGTTTTTAACCGAAGTCCCGAGGGTAAACAATCCCATTAGTTGGTCACAGTTTTCATCCAATCTTAATAAAATTTGGCCAGAATATTAATCTTGATGAAATCTGGGTTGAGATTGTAATTGGGTCATCTGGGGTCAAAAACTAGGTCACTAGGTCAAATCATAACAAAACCTTAAAAAATCATAACAATAGAGGTCATAGTTTTCATCTGATCTTAATGAAATATGGTCAGAATGTTTATCTTGATAATATCTGATTTTGGATCTTATATGGGTCATCTGGGGTCAAAAATTAGGTCACTGGGCCAATTCTAGTAAAACCTTGTGTAGATGGAAGAGGTCACAGCTTTCATCATGTCTTAGTTCAATTTTATCTGAATGTATTAATTGATGAAATCTGGCTTGGGATTGTATATCCTGGGTCATCTGAGGTCATAAAGTAGGTCATCTGGTCAAATCATAGTTAAACTTCATGTAGACAATAGAGGTCACAGTTTATCAGGTGAGCGATTCAGGGCCATCATGGTCCTCTTGTTTAGTGAAACTTCCATTTGTGAATGACCTGAGTCAGCATTGTTTTAGGTTATGATAAGTGAGTGTCCACATAGTAGAAGACAATTCTGTATGTCTAGTTAAATTAAGAAAGATTTGTCTGTTCTGTAGTCTATTACTGTTTAATTAAATTAATAACTATGCTGAGTCTTGTGGAGCATTTAAGCTGTATATCTGAGCAATAATGCATTTTCAGTCCTCATCTGACTTTGTTCTTCAAGGCATTCAATGTATGATTAGAGTCCTATCTGAAAGAGACTATGACAATCCAAAACTGATCATGTACTGCTGTTTGTAACGGGGTTTACATCAGAAACTAAACATTTAGCCTTATATAAGCTTAGTTTCAACCATTTTATTTAAGATTGATAGTGAACGTCTGGGCCTATGTAGACACTCTTCAGGCAATATCCAGGTGAAAACCAGTACTTGACTTCTGTGGTAAGGTTTTTAAGAACACTTTTGAGTGGTGTACAAACTGGGGACCATCCTGTTTGTAAGCTATACACTGTATCCCTTACACCAGTGTAACATCAAAGTTATATAAGCTTAGAAATGTTTGTTCATAGCCAATCAAAGACATGTGGTTTAACATTGCATCCATGTTTACAATTGTTGGATATTTAATTAAAAAAAACACAAATGAAGGCCATGTTGTAAAGGTTATCTTCATCATGCTGTAAAAAGCAACAGTTTTATGGGCAATTAACATTGTCCTGAAAGGCTCTTAACGGATTTAAATCAATGCAACTGCATTAAAATGTTATCATGCTAATTGATGGCCTTCATTATAGCTGAATGCCCTTGAAGCATTGTTAAAAAATGAGCTGTTATATGCAAATGCATAATTTAATTACAACCAGTGTTTCCTGTAAACATTGTCAGCATAAGGTTCATTTAATATTGTGTTTTTAGTGGTATTCCTATCTTGATAATGTCAATGTTTGAACATACATTTAATAAGAAATATTAATTGAGGTGCATCATGCAAAAAATGGGTCTTATGCATTATGCCCCCCAGCATAGCAATCCCACAGTGAGATCAAGTACTACTTCTGTTTCCTATTAAGTGACATCATGTTTCATGGTCTTATAAGGGGACATTATAGCTCCGGACTGGACTTTTCTTCAAACAAAACAAGAGAAACATTTTTTGTTCCATCTCTCCATAATGGCTCACCTAATAAGTAAGAAACCATGACAGGAGTGGTGTACAATAGCAGACAGCTGTCAATCCAGTGTATTTATGTCTGAATGCCCCAACTATTTCAGGTGTACCTGGCCACAAGCAGCATGCATGAGATGGTGAGCTGTGAGCTCACATCCCTGGGGCTTCTGCAAATTGAGCCTGCGCACTTCTCACACTGGGACCAGCGACCCAGCAACAAGAGTGCCCTGCCAGGTAAACAACCCCGTACTCTCTCATGTAGTTTAGGTTGCAGTCCATGAGGGGATTGATAATTATGCTGGTTGCTAAGTGGTGAATATTTAAGAGACCAGTATACAATCAGCAAGGGTATAGAGATGAGCTGCATTCTGGAAAAACTTGGTTAAATGCTTGTGGCACAGGCTTATCGGGGACAGGGACGACAGTTTTTGCCTAGACTGGATTTTCATATCGAAGAGGCTTCCTTAACATTAAAAATATCATAAAAACAGAAATTGTCATCCCTGATTTGCCTGTTCGAATTGCACAGGCTAATCTGGTTCCACACTTTTGGCACATGAATTAAGCTCCTGTTTTGCCGGAGTGCTGCTAAAATAGATTAGTTTGAATGTACTAGCTATAGTCAACAAATACACGTGTACAGTGTTGATACATTTTTCAGCCAGTGTATATCATTACATGTTTGTCTGTAATGACCAAATCTAAAAAAGATAGATCTATATCAGTATAAGTCTAGGTAGGAAAGAAGAAAAAAACTGCGCTTTAAAACGTATTTATTTTATTTATGTTGTGCGTAATTTATTATTTAGAAATGTAGTCTTTGAATGAAATTAGATTTTTTTTCTGAAAAATTACAGACCTAACTAATTTTAGTGGACACAATATCTCTCAGTTTAATAATCAGCCAAATCCACAGAAGTTGTTTGGTCCTTGCATAATCCAAACTGACATTCTAAACTTTTGCTTTGTCTAAGTGGAACTTTTTCCATCAATTAATCTCTCTGCACTTGCTGAAAATGTTTAGATTAAAAGGCAGTGGTAATGGATTAATTGCTGTTTAGTGGCCCTTGTAGAAAAAAAAATTCATTGTGTTGCAGGCTTTATGTGTTCTTTCAGGTTTGATAATTAGCTTTAGCCTAGAGGTGACATAACTGTTTTACAAATAGCTCTTGTTTCTTACAAGTTGGTTCATCAAGTTTTGATTAACAGGTCACATGGACAAAGTATCCAATCAGAATGCAGCTTTGAAATAGAAATGCCAATCGTTCATTTCTTTCCATTTGAAATAAAAATAAGCTACCATATTATATTTTACTGTAAGTTTTGAGACAATTATGGTTTTCATGTCCCAAAATTTAGATACCAAAAATATTCAAACAATACAGGTGACTGAAAATTTAGAGACAGGTATTTTATGTTTGTTTGTGAATTATTTTATTGTAATAAAAGCAATAAATCAAAGTGCAATAATTTTATGTTGTACTTTTCTTAATCTGCTTTGAAATAAATGCAACTTCTCACTTTTGCAATCTTTTACCTGAAAGGGTATAATCAAAGTGAAAACATAAGTCTTCCTTAAAACAATATCATTTGAAATGCTGTTGGGTGAAACCTTTGTTTATTACCAGTATACATTTTGCCCTATAACACAAATGTAATTATCCTTTTCCCCCAGGCATTCATCTGACAGGTTTTATGACCTTAATCCGGTTGTAAAAACCCCTGATGGGAGGGTCACCAGATAAGTGAAAACATGGACAGAAATCTGTGTGTTCGAAAATTTACAGTCACAAAAAAATAATTATACCCCCACAAACGAAGTTTAGGGGGGTATATAGGAGTGTGCTTGTCTGTCGGTCGTTCAGTATTAAGTGTCCACTCTCTATTTCAAGTTGTTTTCATCCGATCTTCACCAAACTTGGTTAGAAGTTGTATCTAGATGATGTCTAGGTCAAGTTTGAGTATGGGTCATTCCTGGTCAAAAACTAGCTCACGGGGTCACTAAGTGCGTTTTAAACATTCAGCATGTTGTCTGCTGTCTAATTCAAGTAGTCATCCAATCTGCGCCAAACTTGGTCAGAAGTTGTATCTAGATGATGTGTAGGTAGAGTTCGAACATGGGCCATGGCGGGTCAAAAACTAGGTCACGGGGTCACTTAGTGCGTTTTGAACATTGAGCATGGTGTCCGCTGTTTTATGTAAAGACAACATGCAAAATATTCTGTGTGGCATGTAAGGGGTATTCGTCACGTCTGTGACAAAGCTCTAGTTATTCTGGCTAAAAAATTGGCTGCCCGAAAACTTGAGTAATTACGGTATTAACTTTTGTCTGCTAATGATTTCTTTTATGGTTAAGAATATGTGCTTTTTTGAGTTCAAAAAAAAACATTTGGATAAAATCTTGATGAAATGTCTGGCTTTTAAATTGCTTTTGGTTGGAAATAGACACATGGTAGCTATTCAATGGCTTTGCTAATTAGAATGTTCCTGTTTTATAGGTTTAAGAACAGATATGGTTAATTTCCTGTTTGGAAACCACAACAACCGTTCACTAATTTGTTTATTAAAATGCCATACAATTTGAATTATAAAAAGTTCAAATTAAGTTATTTTTGCATTTAAGGTCTCTGTATAGCATTCCCAGAAGTGTCTCTTGTGTACGATTGATATGTTTAACCCATTTATGCCTAGCATCTAGAAAAAAGGCCTTTGCAAACAGCGTAGACCCAAATGAGACGCCGCATGATGCGTCTCATCAGGGTCTGCGCTGTTTGCTTAAAGGAATTTCTGTAAGAAATATTCTTAATATAGAAATAAATTTACTAGACATCTCTAGTTTTGTAAATGAATTGATCCAATTTAGAAGGATGAGAGAGTCCACTAGGCATAAATGTGTTAAACAATCGCAGACACGTTAGGCAAGGGTGTGGCAATAGCACTTGGAAATCTTGTCACATGGATGCAGTTCTAGATTTCAAGAACCTTACAAAACTATAAAACCCTTAAATATTTTTGCTCACTAGGTTAACCCTTTACCACTTAGAAAAGTATTTTGACACATTTTTAGTCTTTTAGAAATTTACATTTTATTAAAGACCTTTCTTACTAGATTCAAATTTTAAAGGCTTCATTTCCAACCCTTAGATACTGATGAGAAACAAACAGCATAAAACCTGAACAGACTGTGAGTTACTCGCAGGCTGTTCTGGTTTTATGCTGTTCGCACATAGCTATTATCACTTTGCCTCTGAGATGGAAAGGGTTAACAAACTGTGAAGATTTGTGGTTATTGTCAGACATCATAATATCAATATAAGGGAATGCATGGTGTAACAAAAATAACCAAAAGAAAATTACAACACCTGACTTGGTAGCCATGTGTTATAAAGTTCATGAAATCCTTGCCATGAACAAACAAGTCTGGTACTTTAATAATCAAAGTGCTGAAGGCACTGAAGTTGTTCGCTATTGCATAATTTAAGACGCAAGTCATTTTTATGCCCCCGGATCAAATGATCGGGGGTATATTGTTTTTGGCCTGTCTGTCTGTCTGTCTTTCTGTCTGTCTGTATGTCTGTCATTCCGTCGTTCTGTCCCAAAACTTTAACCTTACAGTAAAGTTTTGCAATAACTTTTGACATATTGAACATAGCAACTTGATATTTGGCATGCATGTGTATCTCATGGAGCTGCACATTTTGAGTGGTGAAAGGTCAAGGTCATCCTTCAAGGTCAACAACTCTGACCTAATCATAGGTATAGAGCACTATAATGCGCTTTTTTGGCGTAGCTATTTTACCCAGCTTTTCACCTAAAATGACTTTTACATAACGCCAGCAGACACACGTGAATATTTCATAGGCTGATTCGAGATAAAACCTCTGAATTTTGGCTACATCACCATGTCTGTGCTCAGCGCAAAGGATGTAGCACTGTTCAGTGTAAGGAATTCCGGACTACTCTCTGTATGTTCAAACGACACAAATTGTGGCCCAGTTACAATTACGTGTTAAAACCCATCTCGCAGAATTTCAGGGTCAGTACTCGTTCACTAAATCGTCCGGGGAATATATAATTTACTATCGATAAACCCAGTTTTGCTTTCAAGATGAGAAAACAAATATTACCAAAATAGTATAGTTGCACAATAAGAGGAAAATCGTTTAATTATCCAACCACAATGTTTGCCCTACTCAGTCAGCACGTCTGGAAATTGTTCCTGGACGCCTTGACAGGCTGCCCTTATTAACAAGTTTGCTATTTTGAATTTTGTATCGAAAAGCATTGTTCTAAAATGTGCCATTTACAATTCGCAATGAGATTTTTAATGACCCTCATCATGCGAAAATGGGTCTTATTCGATATGTGTCCATCATATATATAGCCCATTCAGCCTGCACATCTCTTAGTCTGGTCAGGAGATACATAATGAGACCATAACACATAGAGTAATTTTATAGCGAACAGCATCGCCTCTTTCCAGACTGCGTAAATGCACATGTTGGGTTTCAGATATGCTGGCTGAAACGCGTAAGAACCCATTTTCGCATGACACGGCTATGAAAGTGTGATTTAAATGTGTCGAAAGAAAACTGCGTTTAAATCAAATATTCGCATACATTATATTTCTATAGTGAAGAAATATACTCATAATAAGGCATGTGGGGACACATATGATGTGCACTTCCGTAGTATAATTTTTATCTACTTACACTAATTTGTGTTTTGACAATAATACACATTTCATGCTGTGAATATGCGACTTACAAGTGAAAAAAAACAATAGTTAAACTTTTGTGAAACCATTTATTTTCGTCGGCACAAAATTTCGACCTTTTCATAAAAATGACTATTTCGTCCGCTCTTAAATTCGTCCATTTCTGGTTTTGAAAAAAAAACAAAAAACGTCCGATCTGTTTGTAATACATGTAATACGCGGTTGCGAAAAAATCGTGCTGGGGAAAGAGAGGTGACACTTGGTAGTCACTTGCAGGAGGTGGGCCTTGTTTGGCATATGCCAATTAACAAGCTTGTATTTTAGGTGATAGTAACTGTCCCTTATTATTTAATGTCATTGACACGTTCTTTGTAATGATTAGTGGATAAGTGGGACTGAATAATCGTTGACGAGTGTTTTAAACAACGAAGCCAATTAGTCTTTTTCCATTACTATCACGGTCAAACTGATAACAATCTTACCTTTATCGGCATCAATAAGAGAAGGTGCGAACATTATGGGTTATAATTAGCGTAAGCAAATTATTTTGGTCATATTTCATTAAAGTTTCAAGCGTTTTGCATTGTAAATATTTGATCATTTTAAGTACAATAGTTTGTCTGAAATGTCACTGTTAATGTGACAAATAAAACAAAATTAACATTTGTGCATTTTTCATGAGTATGGTATTTAGTCTTAATGACCTTAGTTTCATTAAAATTTGGTCAATGCAGTTATCAAACTTGTTCTATTATACAAAAGAGGATCTAGTTTGTTAAGTGTTTTTTTTTCTGAATGGAACGCTGCATTTATTGATAAGGCCACGACTTTTATATTTCTTGGTTTACAAAACCGCCGACCCTAATTTTTGGAAAATGGGAAAAAAAATAAAATCGGAAAATCGTCTTTTTTTTATATATTTTATTCCCGACCGCACTGAAAAACGAGCGAAACGAGAAAAAAAAAAACGATCCGGTTTGAGTACGGTTGCGATTAAAATCAAGTAAGTACAATCAACGATTGGTTCACATATATTACAGAGATCGGGATATTTTTCAATGTGACACAGTATGTACAAGTCCTTTTATGGGCACTTCTCAAAATTTATTTAATTACAGACAATAGGAAAATCAGCGTCAGTAAAATGTCGACCGCTTCAAAATTTATTTCCGAGTCTGTGACGCAACTATATTGCTTAACATGTTTATTATATTAAACAAACCCGATATTATAATAGATAAAAAAGTATTACCTTGCAATTTGATAATTAGTATAAATAATCCAATAAAACACTGCCATTATTTACGATATATGTGTTTATGAATTTTGTAAACACGTCCGCCATAGTTTATAGGAACTGTACAGAAAGTTTGGAAATCGGAACAAATCGGTATATCTCGGAAAATCATTGATAAATGTATTTGTCGTTTTAATGCTTAGGGCCGAGTAATTTCGGCAAAGCGGAACTCAACTTGCGTAAAATACTAGCTCAATTAACCGTTAAACTCCGCCTCCGTTCTCTGCAAAAGATTCGAAGGCGGAGCTTTGCACGTGCTATTATTAAATTGGAGGATTGCAATTGAGAAACAAACGCACGATTGGTTCGGCATGTTGATTGCTAGACAAAGGAAGCCAATTTTGTCGGCGCGAAATTTGTCGCTTTATTGCTTCAGACAGCAAGCGGCTTTCCTTTGATGACGTCAAACTGTCAATTCACAAAGACTGCACATTTTCGGAAGACTTTAACTGGCTTCTTGTTTACAATTCCAGTAAAAACACTTGCTAACATTAAACTTTGGATTAAAGGGGCCTTTTCACAGATTTTGGCATTTTTTTAACTTATTCATTAAATGCTTTATATTGATAAATGTAAACATTGGATCATAAAAGCTCCAGTAAAAAATCAAGAAAAAAATTAAAAAAAGGAAAAGAACATTGCCCGGAGCAGGTTTCGAACCAGTGACCCCTGGAGTCCTGAAGTAAAAACGCTTTAGCCTACTGAGCTATTCCGCCGAGTACACATTCGTGACGTATTTTATACCTTATATAAGCAATCTTCGTAGTTTCACAAAATTTAACGACAAAAACAGAACTCTCCAAATTATTCAATCGTTTCGCGTTGCAACGCTTTATAATTTTTAGGTTTTAAAATCGTCAAAAGATGTCTATAATGGCTATATTAGAGCATGGTTAATGTTCAGTATTACTGTTTCCTCACAAATATCATAACTAAAACGAAAACTTACGAATCTGAATCAACTTTTTTCAATGTTGTCAATTTACCAAAGCGTGAAAAGATCCCTTTAAATTATCAAAATAAAGCAAAAGTCAAGTTGACAAATATGATTGTATTAATTCGCGTCAGTTCAAATAAGACGTTTTGCGTTGTAAATCAAAGAGTTTTCATGACAACAACAACTTTAACAAACATTACCGCGACGACGCGGGGATCGATCTACCTCGATTTTTTTTCATGGACGATGTCATAAGTCCAATAAGAGCAAACACATACATATATAGATGTGTTTCATTGCATAATTTTGATTTTTCGTCTCTGTGTTAAGGTTATAAAAGATATGATGTCTTTGTTCTGATGTTATTAGTATTAACTTATTTTTCCAATAATTTTTTTTTTTTTTTTTTTTCGACCGCCCGATGGACCATTTTCCAAATAATTTTTGTAAACCAATAAAAAAAAAAGTCGTGGCCTAAACAACAGTATTAAATCTATAAAAAAAATGTTTTTGTTATAAAAAAAACAAAGGTACGGGTTTTTATGTATATGTACAAAAATAGTAGATGCAGTTAAAAGCAAACACAAATCAAAATGTTCTTTATTAATTTGTAACAAAGCGCAGAATATATTTCAGTCAGGTGTTGATCACACATCGTCATATTTTAATTGCGTTTAATAGTATTGTCTTTAATCCGGATTCGCCGCGTGTAGGCTGTATAATCTGCAACACCCCTGAAAAACACAATACACACAATGGGTAATAAAGTTGTTAACAATTAGCGCTTATCAACACTATTATACCTAAACGAAGTCGACGCATTCGATACAGCCTTATTGCATTCGCGTTTTACAGGAAATGTCAGTTGTCAGTACACTCTATAATAAACACCCCTTTGTGTCAAAACCGGATTTAACTTGAGTATGAATAGTCGACTGTTTCATGTTCTGCGTATCAATACCATCTGTGTATCTGTATTATAAGTATACCGGTCAACAAACAAGGTGTTTCCGCATATGGGTATTCGGACGTTCAAAAAATTGACCTACGGTTTAGCGTTCATGCCGTCGAACGCATTAAGAAATATATCTCGTTTTTTTTTCCCTATTTCTTTATTTGCAAAAAATACTAGTGGCTTATAACTTACCTTGCAATCTTTTTTTCTCGCATTTTGCGAGTGTGCGAGTGTTAATTTCGAGCCCTGTGTATATGCGTGGATTACGCTGGATTTAAATGCCTCATGCCTATGGTAAATCATTCTTATTTGTTTCAAATATGGGACATGATTGTTCGTTAGGATCTTGAATTCGTCCATCGGTCGAAGGACACAAAAAGGCGAAAATTAATGTCGGACGAATAATAATGGTTTCACAGTATTTAGAAGCGTAAATTGCAAACTTGATTTCAAAGTCAGCATTTACGCCGACTACCTTTTTATGCCCCCTTTCGAAGAAAAGTGGGTATATAGTTTTCGCACTGTCCGTCAGTCTGTCACACTGTTCGTGTCCCCTCTCTAATTCAAATAGTTTTCATCCGATCTTTACAGAACTTGGTCAGAAGTTGTATCTAGACAATATCTAGGTCAAGTTCGAATATGGGTTATGCCGGGTCAAAAACTAGGTCATGGGGTCGCTTAGTGCATTTCAAGGATATAGCATGGTGTCCGCTCTCTAATTGAAGTAGTTTTCATCTGATCTTTTCCAAACTTGGTCAGAAGTTGTATCAAGACAATGTCTAGGTCAAGTTCGAATATGGGTCATGCCGGGTCAAAAACTAGGTCATGAGGTCACTTTGTGCATTTCAATAACTTCTATCAAAGCGTTTATTGGGGACATATGTCATCCTATGGAGACAGCTCTTATTAAAAGATATTTCTTGTTATATTTAGTTGTTTTTTAATATTCGGTTTTAGCGATTATAAAGCATTTTTGAGGTTGTCTATAGTATACCTGTAGTAATTGGTGAACTCATGTTCAACGTTTTATAAATTGAGAATATAAACAAGTGTAACTTTATACTATTGCGTTGTTTTCCCGAATCTATTAATAGCCTCAGATTATGAATGACCTGTACTACGTCATTAAGACACAGCAGATAGTGGACTATTTTAATCATTCATAAATAATTTCTTCCGCGACAAGTATAATACAAACATTGTTTTTTTATTATTTTCTATATAAGCTCCGTTCAAAAATATTCCATTTAACACTATATTCACATAATGTTTCAATTTGTGAATGAATATAGTTGGAAAACTCAAACCTCTTGCATAAATTATACAACTCTTTTTCGCGCGGATATGGCAGGTGTGGTGGGTAGTAGGCTTTCCGTAAATAAGCCAAACTAACTTGAAATTCTCAGTAACAACATTAGCTGTTCGCTACGCAAACAACTAAAAACCACCATAGAATCTGCCTCTGAGCTATGATATTTCCGAGAAACTTCAGCCATTTGTAAAATAAAAAAGGAAATCAGTTTATTGTCTGTGTACTTTAAAAAAATGATGTATCACTTTAATAAGAAACATATTGTATGTGAATTGTGTAAGCTTTATAATATATTTTATTGCCAAATACATGTGCAGTTACCTGATGTGTGGTTATGGATGACAACTGAAAACTACATTTAGTGCTAAATTGATGGGCTTTGAAGGTCAGGTCCTGAAACCTAAGTGTGATTGTCACAGTATAAGTATAAAGTTCACTTAATGTATGCTTCATTAACAAAATTTTGTGGTAAACATTTTCCTGAGGCAACTAGAGTGTGAAAAGGTTTGTTAGTCTATTGGCTTTAGCCAATGTACTTTATAACTGCAAATGGAAAGGATGTCTTGTCCTTTGAGTGTAAAAATACAGTAAAAATGCAAGAGTGTATTAGGATGTTGGCAGACAAAATAGATAAGATAATTAGCATGGAATTTTCTAAATCTTACATTTTTTCACTTAGAAACTTTTTTTTTCAAAGATTTTCTTTAGAGAATTTTTCTAACACCATTTTATGTGAATTTTTCTAAGAACATTTTTAGTGTAAAAATGTTCTTAGAAAATTAAAAAAATCTTTTGTAAAAACAATTCTTTTGTTGGCAAAAGCTAGATAAGTTTTCTATACAGAAGGGGTAATCATGTTTTATATCCTTTATTAATTGTAATTATATTTTAAATGCTGCTCACCATGCCATGTCAGCAAAAAAGTTACTAGCATTGATTTCATATTAATATTTGCTCAATATTTCAACTTTACTGGCTGTGAAATTTCTTGGCAGGATGAACTAATAACTAAGAACATTTGCAAGGAGTAAAGTTGAGATATAAAGCATATTTTTATAGGAAATAAACACTCATCACCTTTTTTACTGACATGGCTGGAATTCGAGCGTCATTTTAAAATTAAACAACAGTAATAAAGGATATAAAACGTTGGAAAACATCTGACTCAGCATGAAAGTCCAACTTGACTATCACATGATATATAGTCTCTAGGTTTGGCTTGGGAATATAAAAGTTTGGGTGGTACTGTGGAAGCACTTCCCCTTACAGATCAAGAAGACACGGGTTTGAATACCAGCGACGTCAATTTTTTTCAAACTTGTTTTCTTTCTAGAAAAATTATATAAGTCTATTAAAAACATTAAAGGTTTATAATATCTAATGACATTTGAAAAAGAGGCCAAAATCTGTTAACAATTCCATTAAAAACATGGATAAGAACAAGATTTGGATTATATTATCGTAGTTCCACAACTTAATTCATATATGCCATCATTCAAATGAATCTAATAAAGAAGTTTCTTACATTTTTTGATAACTTTGTTCATACTGAGTTAGTTATGTGTTTTTAACGAGTGAATCTTGTTGTATTTGATTTTGAGATCACAATCATATTTTTTCAATGTATTTATTAATGGGGTACGTTACTTTTAAAAGTTTAAAAGGATAAATAATTATCTTGTTTCTTGCAGAAGACTTCAAGGTTTTTAAGCGCTGTAATATCGTTAAACTTGGAGATGGCAAACATTTACCTTGCGATTTTTGGCGGCAAGAGAGGGGTTCAAACTATAGTATTTTGATATTAACCCATTTATGCCTAGCGTCTAGAAAAAAGGCATTGGCAAACAGCGTAGACCAGATGAGACGCTGCATCATGTGGCGTCTCATCAGGGTCTTTGCTGTTTGCTTAAAGGAATTTCTGTAAGAAATATTCTTAATATAGAAATAAATATACTAGACATCCTTAATTTGGAAATAAATTGATCCAATTTAGAAGGACGGAAGAGTCCACTAGGCTTAAATGGGTTAATCTGCTGATTATTTGAAATTATTTAAATAAGGATTGAAAACTTCAGAATGTGTGCTCCAAAAAACAGAATGCGTGTAATATTTTGTATATTTTTGTGTATCAAAGTCTATACATATAACACAACAACAACAGAATTGTTCATTTCTGCTTAAATGAAATTGAAGCGATCGTAACAGTATAATGAATAGTGACAATCAAGACAAGAATCTTGTAATTTACTTGCTCTCAAAATACCAAGCTCCCTTAATACAAATATATTATTTTCCTATTGATAAAGGATGGTATGCAATATTTCACCACTTCATGTTTCATTTATTTGTACCTATCATAAAAATAATTATTAGATTTTCATTCAGTCAACTGTTCTTTAAACATTTTCTTCAGCAGAAACTTTCCTGTATCTTGCCAATGAACTGTCAACGCTGTTGGTGCTCTTGTCTTAATCTAGAATGTTAACCTGCAGCTGATTCAATTTGAGATGTTTTGAACATCATGTCATGTTCCTTTATCAGTTATCCTTTATTGGCACAAATTTATCACACTGTTATCTGAACACGCATCCTGATTTGCCTTTGATTTCAAGGTCTTTCCTCTGGTATTGATTGTGATATATTGGAACGATTAATTACAATTACAATAAATTACAATTTTTGTAGAAAGAAAACAAGTAATTTATTAAGATGTCTTTACAACAACACAACAATCAATCAAAGTATTGAACATTAAGTGTACATAGAGTTGCTTTTAAAGTTGCATACTATATGAAATGGAATCAATATAACAATTCTTAATTGGCTAATGTTAAATAAATATGTGATTGTCAAATTATTTGTTTATTCAATTATATAGAATAGTTATTTATTGAAAAGAAGCATACAATTAAAAATGCATTCAATTTGATATGTTTAAAGGATTACTGAGGTCCCTTAGCGAATGGTTTATATTAAGTGCTATTGTAGGGTTTAACTTTTCTGGTCATTAGTTTTGCAATACTGTTAACTCTTTAAGTGCTGGAATCAAATTTTGAAGGCCTTTGCAAACAGTTTGGATCCAGATGAGACGCCACAGAATGTGGCGTCTCATCAGGATCCAAACTGCTTGCTATTCTGATAGTATTCTTTGATTTTTTTTAAAGAAAATGCTAATTTTAGAAATTCAGCAGACGACATTTAAGCAGACAACAAATTTCCCAGCATGCAAAGGGTTTACTGTTTCCAGTGGTCTGATTTCTATGAAAGCTGAACTTTCCATAAGAATAAAACCATGTTAAACAAACAAGTTTAATGTTACATGAACTATACTGGGATTTCACTTTGTGTCAAGCCTCATTGTATTACAAAACATCCAAAGAAATTAAAATTGTGTCTGTAGAGAACAACACATCAATGTCTGGTTGTAGTCAGTTTGTCTAGGTTAAGCATTAAAACTAAGCAAACGTTAAAAAGAGACCTTTGAAAAGTGTTATTCTATTAGAGCATTGTTTTTATGGCTCCCTTCGAAGAAGAGGGGGTATATTGCTTTGCACATGAAGGTCTGTTGGTCGGTCTGTCGGTCGGTCCGTCCACCAGGTGGTTTCCAGATGATAACTCAAGAACGCTTGGGCCTAGGATCATGAAACTTCATAGGTACATTGATCATGACTCCCAGATGACCCCTATTGATTTTGAGGTCACTAGGTCAAAGGTCAAGGTCACGGTGACCCAAAATAGTAAAATGGTTTTTGGATGATAACTTAAGAACGCATACGCGGCCAACAGGGCGAACTCTGAACAATATAACTGAAGCAACTGGTCTGTAATCCTAACTCTATAATTATGAGTCCAATGAAACATCATCATTTGAGTAAAATAAAGTGGATCAGTAAAAATATCAGAATACCAGATTTTTTTGTATATTTTGTATATTAAATATTGTGTTAATGTTTGATTTTGTTGATTAATATAAATATAAGCAGGACAGGGGAGGTAATACACTATTATATCTTTCTTATATACAGGGGAAACAAATGCAATAAGTTTAAATTTCATGTTTAATAAATAGAGGATATTTGTTCATGTCAGTGTGAGATCATTTGTTATTTTTTCATTGTCCCTTGACATATTGCTTTTATATTTTGCATACTTGTTTACCAACATCACCCCAACCTATATTACCCCCCCCCAACCTCACCCCCCCAATTTTTTTTTAAACATCTAATAAATTACCACACCCCACATTATACCCCCCTCTCACCCCTCCTACCCCCCCCCCCCCAAACCCCCTCCCCCCCCAAAAAAAAACAAAAAATAAATAATTTTCAAACATAAATTACCACACCCCACATTATACCCTCTCTCACCCCCACCCCCCCACCCCATCCCCCACCCCCCAAAATTTAGTTTTTTTGTTTTTTAAACATCTAATTAATTACCACACCCCACATTATACCCCCCTCTCACTCCCCCCTACCCCCCACCAATTTTTTTTTTAAACACCTTATAAATTACCACACCCCACATTATACCCCCCTCTCACCCCCCTACCTCCCCCTCCCAACCCCCCCCCCCCCCCCAAAAAAAAATTTTTTTTTTATTTTTTTTATTTTTTTAAAAGATCGTCTAATAAATTATTGAATATGAACAATTTCCCCATGATGGCTTAGGTTATACTGTCAAGCACTCGAATAGTCGAGCGCGCTGTCCTCTGACAGCTCTTGTTAGGTCACAAAGTCAAAGGTCAAGGTCACAGTGACTCGAAATAGTTAAATGGTTTCCGGATGATAACTCAAGAATGCTTACACCTAGGATCATGAAACTTCATAGGTACATTGATTATGACTGGCAGATGACCCCTATTGATTTTCAGGTCATTAGGTCAAAGGTCAAGGTCACAGTGACTTGAAAGAGTACAATGGTTTCTGGATGATATCTTACATTAGGTCAAAGGTCAAGGTCACAGTGACAAAAAACGTATTCACACAATGACTGCCACTACAACTGACAGCCCATATGGGGGGGCATGCATGTTTTACAAACAGCCCTTGTTTCTTAATTAATTGGGTATCCTGTATATTCATAAGTATTTAGAAATCTTACCACCGAATAGAAAATAATAATGATCATGATAATTGAAACCATTGTTGTCATTATTAATGGAGTTATTATTCTTTGCATAATTATAGTTCATTAGAAATTATTCTTTGTTTGGATGGATGCATAATTTTATGTTCTTCCAAGTTTTTAAATGTGACTGTTGTGATCATTATAATAATGAATGGGGCAAACGCCTGTACAAATTATAAGAGCGATATTTACTGATATATTTGCATTTTGCATGTCTGTTTAGAAAAAGACAATAACACCGATGTTTGTATATATTGAATAAATGTGTAAGCTATTATTATGCAATATACGATTTACATTGATCTATTAATAGATCTCATCCTGGATCCTGGTGATGTGGACAGCATGTCGCCATGGCAACTGCACTTGATTGAAGGTCACACATTCCCACACCACATTCTGCGCACCTGGTACCGCCACTTTGATGTCTGCATGGACACCACAAGTGTAGAGGACATGTACAAGACACTGTGTCTGCTGCATGCTGGGAGACAGGCACAGGTGGAGCAGGCACAGGTAAGGGGCTGGGAAGATGACCCTGACATTAAGGCCTGGAGGATGACCTTGTCATTTGGGCCAGGAGGATGATCTTGACATTGGGGCCTGGAGGATGACCTTGACATTGGGGTCATGAGGATGACGTTGTAATTGGGGCCAGGAGGATGATCTTAACAAAGGTACCAGGAAGATTACCTTGACATTGGGGCCAGAAGCATGACCTTGACATTAGGACCAGGAGGATGATCTTGGAGTTTGGGCAAGGAGGATGCCCTTGACTTGGGGACACATATAGTTAAGGGGGGAATAGAGGATGGCATTGACATTGAAGCTCATAATCTCTACTCTATGAAATGCTGTGTTACATGCTCATACCATGTGGCTACCTTGACAATCAAGGTCATGTTTTGATGTTAAAATAAGGACTTAACTGCAAAATATGGCTTTTTAGCTCCATTACTTTACAATGCAAAGTCATTAAGGAGGGGGGTGGGGGGGGGCAATTAATCACATACAGTGAAAGCTGTAGTTTCTTCTGAAATTATCCCCTTGAAAATTGAAACCTGTCTTTATGGAAGATTGTCAGAATCTGGCAGATCATTCGTTTTTAGCTCTACTGGCCTAAGGCCTGAAGAGCTTATGTCATGGCGTGGTTTCCATCGTCCATGAGTGCGTGCGTTAGACTTTTTCTTTGTTTACGCGATAAAGTCCACAGTTTTCATCCAATTCTTTTCAAACTTGTTCAGTGTCTTTATATTAATGAGGAATCGAACTCTATTGAAAATGGGTTACATAAGAGTAAAAAGTCCAGAATTATCTTCCTTTGAATTTGAGAAAATTGTGAAATAAGGCTTGTTTACGCAATGAAGTCCACAGTTTTCATCTAATCATTTCCCAACTTGCATAGTGTCTTTATCTGAATGATGACTCAAACCCTATTGAAAATGAGCAATACTGGAGTTATAAGTCCAGAATTATCTCCCCTTGAATTTGAAAAAAAAAATGAAAATTCATTTTTTTATGTGATAAAGTCCATAACTTTCATCCAATTCTTGGCAAACTTGCACAATGTCTTTGTATCAATGAGGACTCAAACCCTTTTTATGCCTCCCTTCGAAGAAGAGGGGGTACATTGTTTTGCACATGTTGGTCGGTCCGTCGGTAGGTCCACCAGATGGTTTCCGCATGATAACTCAAGAATGCTTAGGCCTAGGATCATGAAACTTCAAAGGTACATTGATCATGACTGGCAGATGACCCCTATAGATTTTCAGGTCACTAGGTCAAAGGTCAAGGTCACAGTGACTGGAAATAGTAAAATGTTTTCCGGATGATAACTCAAGAATGCTTAGGCCTAGGATCACGAAACTTCATAGGTACATTGATCATAACTGGCAGATGACCCCTATTGATTATCAGGTCACTTGGTCAAAGGTCAAGGTCACAGTGACTCCAAACAGTAAAATGGTTTCTGGATGATAACTCAAGAATGCTTACGCCTTGGATCATGTTACTTCATAGGTACATTGGTCATGACTGGCAGATAATCCCTTTTGATTTTCAGGTCACTAGGTCAAAGGTCAAGGTCACAGTGACTTTAAACAGTAAAATAGTTTTAATAGCTTAATTACGTTACCTGATATCATATGCTATTTACTCCGATAGGATCGTAATTTATCCGGAATTTTTCGCCCGAGGAATCCCACACTTTTTGAGAAACCCGTCAGGTAGGTCAGAGCGGTCATATTAGTGCCGCGTAGCCGCATAACAAAAACGGGACAATACCCATAATTCACTCTTATTCCGGATGGCGATATACAAAGGCCGACATTTTGTTATTAACTTAATTGTTGCTTCTGTTTCGCTGGATTCTTCTGCTTAACAGAATAGAGAAGTTTTTGTATTGCGTTAAAACATTCTCCGTATATATATCCGTGTATTTCTGTATCGTTTTGTGTATTTGTTTGTTTGTTCAAGGCAAAGTATGCCTCAAACACGTGGCTCATGTGGACACACAAAGGCAGCATGGGACAACCATGGTAGCTGCCTGTCGTGTGCAGGATGTACCCAGGATAACTGCTGCCCTTCCTGTGAGCATTGGTCTGCAGATACCTGGGCCATTAAGCGTCGACCCTTCAAGAGTCGTGGAAGCAACAAGAATAGTTCAGATCAAAGTAGGGAAAGTTCCGTGTGTCGGGACTTTTCACCACACGATCTTGACCATACTACACCAGTAGCTGCTAGGCATCGGTCCCTACCCCGTGACGAAACCGGACAAAATTTGCCCGGTCCGTTCATCGGGAATGACCAGTTGAATGACTCGGCATTAGATCAACGTAGGAAAAGTTCCGTGTGTCGGGACTTTTCACCACTCGATCTTGACCATATGCCACCAGTAGCTGCCAGGCATCAGTCCCTACCCCGTGACGACACCGGACAAAATTTTCATTGGGAATGACCAGTTGACTGGTCCGGAGACTTCACTGGTCACCGGTCAACATTGACCGGTCCGGTCACCGGTCATGCTATGACCGGTCACTGACCGGTCTGGTCACCGGTCATGCTATGACCGGTCTGGTAAACCGGTCATTGACCAGTCCGGTCACTGGTTATGCTGTGACCCTTCCGGTCAACCGGTCATTGACCGGTCCGGTCACCGGTCATGTAATGACCGATCCGGTCACCGGGTTTCGGTCTGTGCCACAGACCGTTCCGGTCACCGTAGATGTTGACACTACCTTGTCAGTACTCCACAAAGGTAGACGCAGCCGCGTTTCTACTGTGAGTCACAGACGTAAACGTGTAGTGTCTAATGTTTCCGACTACTCCTCCAACTCGGGCTCTTCGTCGTATGACTCATCGTCTACTTCAAATAGCCCTCATCATTACCGGAGGGGACGTCGTTCACGCTCACCGAGTGTTTCTCGGCGTAGAATGCCGCGTAAAGAGCGATCACGCGAGCGCTCGGGGAGACGTTCGCTCAGGAAACATCATTCCCAGCGCCGCCGAACAGTGTCTCGGCGTCGCAGGGATAAGGGACATAGACCTTCCTCTATTAGGCGCTCTAGGTCTCCTAGTCGATCCTTCTCTGAGGAATCTATTGACACCCTTCCACGTGTGTCTGCCTCTTTTTTGGCCTCAACACACACTTCAGCCGTTCCTACAACCACTGAGCATAATTTGTATTCAAACAATAGTTTGCATACATACCAGGCTCAAGGTACAGGGGTTAATCTAACCACTTCGGCTGCGTTTTCAGCCCCACGGGTCTCTTCCACATTGCATAGAAGTATACCCCGGGCTGCCGCTACACTATCAAATCCCAATACTTTGTGGATCCAACAGTCGCCGGGAATCTTTTTCCCTTTTTCGACTGATCCTTTACCAGCGACCTTTGGTATTCAAAGTGAGTCTGCCTACTTGATCTCTGAGAGACCTAACTCACCAGCTATATCTTTGATGGTGCTGGAAAACGATTCTCTCATGATAGAAGCGAATGAATCTATTATTCCTTCTCCTATATCCACCGGTTTCAATCAATCCAATGCTCCCGCAGATGGTTCGATTGAGGCGGGTTCAGAGTCTAATGAGGCCGAACTTTATTATTTGGCCTCCATCAATCAGGTATACGAACTTATGTTCAATACCTTAGATGAGGACTTCTGCCCCCGCCCTTCCTTGTCTCTCACAGGATCTGCAGTTACCGTTACAGAACAGGTAGCACGCAGACGAGAGCCCGGCAGGATAAGTAAGGCTACTTCCCGAGTGGATCTACGCCTTCCTATTGGCTCTTCCACAATGGCTGTTTTCCAGTCACTTGAACCAGCCAATAAGCCTTCGCCATCTCCATGGAAAGCCCCTAAGGAGCTGACGGAGCCTAAACAGATGGACGGCGGGAAAAGTTATAAGGCCCCGGTACCCGACCCTGCTACCAGTTTGGACCTTTCCAAACTTCCGGTTCCTGATGCTGACATTAGTAAGCTGTCACTTACAATGCCTTCATCATCTACCCATACATCAGTCCCTCTTTCCTTGTTGGAAAATTGGGAGCTGAGAGAATGCTGTTCCATAGGTCTGGCTAACCAGCTAGATCTCATGGCAGCCACAGCCTTAGACTTGGTTTGGGAGCTCTCTGATTCAATCCCAGAGGAGCTCCGGGCCTTGTTGATACATCTTTCACGTACTACGCAGTGTTTATCTCACAATGCTGCGTCTTCTATGTCTGAGATGTTAAGGCTTCGGAGAGACCTCATCCTCTCTTCCTTGCCTAATAATTTCCTTTTGGAAACAGGCGTAAACTCCCTTCGAACTACTCCACTAACAGCAGAGTCTCTTTTCGGAGGGAGGATACAGTCGGCACTTACTGCTGATCGTGAAGATCAGATACATGCCTCCCTAGCTAGGAGCAACTCTGGCCAGCGCCCTGTGGTTTTTAGGCGCCCTGCTTCTAAGCCCCCAGGAGCCCCACCGGCCAAGAACGCTAAAAGGGACAGTTTCCCTACTAAGCGTCCGTCTGCTCCACGTCAGCCTCCTTTTCAGAACAGAACAACTTCCAATCGGAAGCCTTCTGTAAAACAAAATTGGAGTAAGGGCAAACCCAATGCGGACAAGAAGTCATTTAATCCTTCTTCCGGCAAGGGTGGACCTCCTAAAGGTCAGCCCTAGGTCATACCCCTTTCTACCGCCACAACCTCTGATGCCGGAGGTACCAGTCGGGGCCAGACTTATGCACTTCGCAAATCGATGGCTCCAAATAACTTCGGACGCGTGGGTTCAATCTCGTCACACAAGGCCTCACTTTTCAATTCGTGAAAAGGCCCCCACTCTCTCGCGTCCCAATAGATCTGGTATCTCCGCATCCACAACTTCCAGACTCCATTCTCGGACTCCTGGAAAAACAGGCGGTAGAAAGGGTTCACTACCATTGTTCTCCGGGATTTTACAGTCGCCTTTTCCTTGTTCAAAAGAAAAGCGGCTCCTGGAGACCAGTCATAGACTTAAAAGTGTTCAACACGTTTCTAGTCAAACCTGCTTTCAAGATGGAGACTCCTGCCTTCATTGGGCGCTCCATCAAACCCATGCAATGGGGGGTTTCCTTGGACCTGGAAGATGCATACTTCCATGTTCCTATCCATCCCAACTACCGGAAGTACCTGCGCTTCTCCTTTCGAGGCCAGGTCTACCAGTTTCGGGCGATGCCCTTTGGATTGGCCACGGCTCCACGAGTTTTCACCAAACTCATGGCCGCAGTGAGTGCACACACACACACTCTTACACCAGCTCGATCGTCAACTGCTTCTGCTACACCTAGAGTTCTCTTGGAAGGAGCTCCTCTCTTTAGGACTCTTTCTCAATGTAGCCAAGTCAGACCTCATTCCCTCTCAGGATTTCATATTCGTGGGAATGAATTTTCTGACCCACATCAATCGGGTCAGGGTCTCACCGCAACGTATATCAGACCTCCTTTTGAAGGTCAGATGGGTGCTGTCCCAATCTCATATCACAGCTCAAGATTTCCTCTCACTCAATGGTATCCTGAGCTCTGTAGCAGACTTCGTGCAGTTGGGACGTCTCTTCCTACATCCTCTTCAGCACTATCTCTCAGCTCGATGGAAATGGTCTCCAGACAATCTGCTAACACAGATTCCCATCCTTCCGTCCTTAGTCCCCCACCTTCTATGGTGGCTAGACGAGGAGACCCTGTTGGCAGGAGTACCGCTTCTTCCCCCGCAACCGTCTTTACATCTCATAACGAATGCGAGCATGGAAGGTTAGGGCACTCACCTGGAACCCCGCAGCATGACATTATCAGGATTGTGGTCTCCTCAGGAGTCTCTCCTGCACATAAACAATCTCGAAATGCGAGCAGTCTTTCTAGCTGTTTCTCAATTCCAATCACATCTTCGGGACTCCTGTGTGATGGTATCGACAGACAACACATCAGTCGTGGCTTACATCCAGAAACAGGGCGGGACACACTCTCACTCCCTGTATCTGGAAACAATGAAATTACTTGTTCTTTGCAAGAGCCTAAACGTCTCTCTCTTGTCCAAACACATACCAGGTCGTCTCAACGCCCTGGCGGACGGTTTGTCTCGCAAACACCAGTTACTTCCATCGGAGTGGACACTTCATCAGGAAGTGGCCAATCAGATATTCCTCAGATTCGGTTATCCACTGGTCGACCTGTTTGCGACCAGAGACAACCACAGATTTCCTCTGTATGTGAGTCCAGTGTACGAACCAGCAGCGTGGGCGGTAGACGCGCTTTTGTTCGATTGGGATCAACTGGACGCTTACGCTTATCCCCCACCCATTCTAATTCCCCAAATCTTAGGGAAAATCAGGATGAGCTCTTGCCGGATCCTCCTGATAGCCCCTTGGTGGCCCAGGAGATCCTGGTTCAACGACCTTCTCGGTCTCCTGTGCGAATTTCCCAGGGAACTCCCGCACAGGTCAGATCTCCTATCTCAGAGAGGCAGACTTCACATGGATCCAGACCTGTTTCACTTACACGTCTGGCCGTTATCAGGCAATCTCTGCAGAAGAAACGCTTTTCTGTCAGGGCTTCAACGCTCGTTGCCTCTGCAAGGAGAAAGTCCACCAGAGCAGTCTATGATGCTCGCTGGAAACTCTTCTCTAATTGGTGTGTTCGAGGGAAAATTGATTCCCTCAATCCCTCTGCTAGACGCATAGCGGATTTTCTAATCTATCTCTTTGATGATAAGAAACTTTCTCTTAGCTCCATCAAAGGATACAGATCTGTGCTTTCGCATACCTTGGCTTTTCGTAAGTCATCAAAAGTCTGTGCTGACCCAGCCATTTCGGAACTGATCCGAGCCATGGAACTTAAACGTCCTGTGTCTCGTTCTCTTACCCCCAAATGGGATTTGGCTTGTGTTCTTGGATCGCTTATTAAAGCTCCCTATGAACCCCTTAATCAGGCTTCTTTACAGTTCCTAACTTGGAAGACCGTTTTCCTTCTTACCATGGCTTCATCCAAACGTAGAAGTGAAATTCATGCTCTTTCTATCGAAGAAAGCCATCTTCGTTTTGATTCCTCCGATGGCTCTGTCACCTTGTTGTGTCAGCCAGCATTCCTTGCAAAAAATCAACTCCCCTCAATGGCTTCTAAACCCTTCAAGGTCCCAAGTCTTTCTAGAACTTGTGGTAATGAAGATGAAGATAGACTCCTCTGCCCTGTCAGGTCTTTGAAGTTCTATCTTAGTAGAGTTAAGTCTATTCGAGGTTCTCGCAAGAGACTCTTCATTCCCTTAAAAGGGGGGGCGATGTGTCTGCGGCTTCTATTTCCCGTTGGGTAGCCGCGACTATAAAAAGGGCTTACTCTTCTCTTTCTTCAAGGGATTCATCCCTTTTTAAGATTAGACCGCATGAATTACGAGCAATGTCGGCTTCGTGGGCATATATTAATCATACCCCACTCTCTGACGTGCTTCAAGCTGCTTTCTGGAGGAATCAGACTACTTTTTCATCTTTTTATCTTCGTTCTCTGGAGTGCCAACAGGACAACTTGTATTTGTTGGGCCCCCTTGTGGTTGCACAAACGGTAGTATCTTCTACGGCATAGGTATAATACGCTTATCCGTGAATTAAGTTAATACCGTAATAACGAAGATTAGCTGAGAACCCGATATATGGGTTCCTCTGTGATGGGGAGATTTTCGCGAACCTTCCCGCCTCAGCTGCAAATTCAGCATATGATATAAGGTAACGTAATTAAGCTATTAAAACAAATTTTTCTAGTAAAATTCGTTTTAATTAGTAATTACTTACCTGATATCGGTAAGTCCCACCTCCAACCCCGCTCTTCGTCTAATATTTCATATTTTTTATTGGAATAAGAGTGGATTATGGGTATTGTCCCGTTTTGGTTATGCGGCTACCCGGCACTGATATAACCGCTCTGACCTACCTGATGGGTTTCTCAAAAAGTGTGGGATTCCTCGGGCGAAAAATTCCGGATAAATTACGATCCTATCGGAGTAAATAGCATATGATATCAGGTAAGTAATTACTAATTAAAATGAATTTTACTAGAAAAATTTGTTTCAGGATGATATCTCAAGAATGCTTACGCCTGGGATCATGAAACTTCATAGGAACATTGATCATGACTGGCAGATTATCTTTATTATGTCCCCCTTCGAAGAAGAGGGGGTATATTGCTTTGCTCATGTCGGTCTGTCGGTCCGTCCACCAGGTGGTTGTCAGACAATAACTCAAGAACGCTTGGGCCTAGGATCATGAAATTTCATAGGTACATTGATCATGACTCACAGATGACCCCTATTGATTTTGAGGTCACTAGGTCAAAGGTCAAGGTGACCGAAATAGTAAAATGGTTTTCGGATGATAACTCAAGAACACATACGCCTAGGATCATGAAACTTCATAGGTAGATTGATCATGACTTGCAGATGACCCCTATTGATTTTGAGGTCACAAGGTCAAAGGTCAAGGTCACGGTGACCTGAAATAGTAAAATGATTTTCGGATGATAACTCAAGAACGCTTTTGCCTAGGATCATGACACTTCATAGGTGCATTGATCGTGACCCGCAGATGACCCCTATTGATTTTCAGGTCACTAGGTCAAAGGTCAAGTTCACAGTGACAAAAATCGTATTCACACAATGGCTGCCACTACAACGGACAGCCCATATGGGGTGCATGCATGTTTTACAAACAGCCCTTTTTAATTTTCGGGTCACTAGGTCAAAGGTCAAGGTCACGACTCGAAACAGTAAAATGTTTTCAGGATGATAACTCAAGAATGCTTACGCCTAGGGATCATGAAACTTCATAGGTACATTGATAATGACTGGCAGATGTCCCCTATTGATTTTCAGGTCACTAGGTCAAAGATCAAGGTCACAGTTACAAGAAACAGTAAAAAAGTTTCCGGATGATAACTCAAGAATGCTTACGCCTAGGATCATAAAACTTCATAGGTACATTGATCATGACTCGCAGATGACCCCTATTCATTTTCAGATCACTAGGTCAAAGGTCAAAGTCACAGTGACTCGAAACAGTAAAATGGTTTCCTGATGATAAATCAAGAATTGTTAGGCCTAGGATCATGAAACTTCATAGGTACATACATCATGACTAGCAGATGACCCCAATTGATTTTCAGGTCACTAGGTCAAAGGTCAAGGTCACAGTGACAAAATCGTATTCACACAATGGCTGCCACTACAACTGAGAGCCCATATGGGGGGCATGCATGTTTTACAAACAGCCCTTGTTTAAAAAGAGCAATATCGAAGCAATAAGTCCAGAATGACTTTCCCTTGAATATGAGAAAATTTTGAAATCCTGCTTGTTAACACAATTCCACAGTTTTCATCCAATTATTTCCAAATTTGCACAGTATCTTTATATCAATGAGGACTTGAAACCTATTGAATATGAGCAGTATCTGAGAAATAAGTACAAAATAATCTCCCCTTGAATTTGAGAAAATTCTCCTTGCTTGTGCGATTAAGTACACAGTTTCCATCTTATTCTTGCACAGTGTTTATAGCAGAAGAGCGATTCAGGCCCTGATGGGCCTCTTGTTCATAGCTTTTTGGATAATCTATGTTTTTTATGCCCCCGGATCGATAGATCGTGGGTATATTGTTTTTGACCTGTCTGTCTGTCATTTTGTCCCAAAACTTTAACCATACAGTAAAGTTTTGCAATAACTTTTGAAATATTAAACATAGCAACTTGATATTCGGCATGCATGTGTATCTCATGGAGCTTCACATTTTGAGTGGTGAAAGGTCAGGGTCATCATTCAAGGTCAAAGGTAAAAAATTTAAAACTTGAATATAGTGAAGTTTTGCAATAACTTTTGAAATATTGAACATAGCAACTTGATATTTGGCATGCATGTGTATCTCATGTAAGGGTGTCACGTTTAAATGGTCGCGTTTCGTGTTTTGCGGAAAAACGTTTTCCAAAACAGTAAACGTTTAAACGACAGTCAATATTAATATAATAAATATTGGGGTGCAAATAACGTAGCCGACTAGCCGTACGAAGTATATCGATGACAAACTGCGAAACCGGGTACTTGCGGTAAATCCGGGCTACCGAATTCGTCAATAATTTATTTCTTATTGGTTAGCGGATGGCACAGACATGAACAGAAACTTACCCAAAATCTTCGTTACTTTCCGAAAATCTTACAACTTGGCAATGAAACAGTGCATATGCCGCCATCTTGAAATATTTTAAGAGATTGATTAACCAAGTCAAACACTGTGGTAGCATGTTGAAAAGCAATATTTTAACCAAATTAGATATTTATTACGTTTTTGCTAGTTAACTGGTTTTTCATTTTCTGCGGTCAAACGATATACGCATTGTATTTCATATGCAAAATACGTGCATTTGTTTCGGAGTGTCGTTTTCGGAAACAGTATTTTTCATTGATTTTACATTATTTTTGACGTTCTTTAAATTGTTTTTATAGAATGATGAATACACATGTGGTGATTCGGATGCTCTGTTTTATAATATTTTTTGGTTTTAATATGAAGTCATTGTGCGAATGGGATATGCACTGAATATTACTTCCGGAAATAAAATACTATTTTCGGTTTGGAAATGCGATGGTACTGATGCTTATTAAACGGACATAGGGATACCGTTTAAACGGTAACGTTCGTTTATTTCATTTCGTTTAAACGTTTAGAAAAATCTGTAAACGTGACATCCTTAATCTCATGGAGCTGCACATTTTGAGTGGTGAAAGATCAAGGTCATCCTTCAAGGTCAAAGGTCAAAAATTTAAAAATTTAATATTGTAAAGTTTTGCAATAACTTTTGAAATATTGAACATAGCAACTTGATATTTGGCATGCATGTGTATCTCATAGAGCTGCACATTTTTAGCGGTGAAAGGTCAAGGTCATCCTTCAAGGTCAAAGGTCATAAATTTATAAATCTAATATAGTAAAGTTTTGCAATAACTTTTAAAATATTGAACATAGGAACTTAATATATTTGGCATGTATGTGTATCTCATGGAGCTTCACATTTTAAGTGGTGAAAGGTCAAGGTCATCCTTCAAGGTCAAAGGTCAAAAATTTAAAATTTAATATAGTAAAGTTTTGCAATAACTTTTGAAATATTGAACATAGCAACTTGATATTTGGCATGCATGTGTATCTCATGGAGCTGCACATTTAGAGTGGTGCAAGGTCAAGGTCAAGGTCATCCTTCACTTTAATATAGTAAATAAAGTTTAGCAATAACTTTTGAAATATTGAATATAGCAACTTGATATTTGGCATGCACGTGTATCTAGTGGAGCTGCAAATTTTGAGTGGTGAAAGGTCAAGGTCATCCTTCATGGTCAAAGGTCGAAAATTTAAAACTTGAATATAGTAAAGTTTTGCAATAACTTTTGAAATATTGAACATAGCAACTTGATATTTGGCATGCATGTGTATCTAATAGAGCTGCACATTTTGAGTGGTGTAAGGTCAAGGTCATCCTTCAAGGTCAAAGGTAAAAAAAAGCGGTGCATTAGGGGGCATTGTGTTTCTAACAAACACATCTCTTGTAATAAAATAATTTAAAATTTCAATATATTTTTTATGTCCCCAACTATAGTAGTGGGGGACATATTGTTTTTGCCCTGTCTGTTGGTCTGTTGGTCTGTCTGTTGGTCTGTTGGTCTGTCTGTTTGCGCCAACTTTAACATTTTGCAATAACTTTTGCTATATTGAAGATAGCAACTTCATATTTGGCATGCATGTGTATCTCATGAAGCTGCACATTTTGAGTGGTGAAAGGTCAAGGTCAAGGTCATCCTTTAAGGTCAGAGGTCAAATATATGTGGCTAAAATCGCTCATTTTATGAATACTTTTGCAATATTGATGATAGCAACTTGATATTTGGCATGCATGTGTATCTCAAGGAGCTGCACATTTTGAGTTGTGAAAGGTCAAGGTCATCCTTCAAGGTCAGAGGTCAAATAAATGTGGCCCCAATCGCTTATTTTATAAATACTTTGCAATATTGAAGATAGCAACTTGATATTTGGCATGCATGTGCATGTCATGGAGCTGCACATTTTGAGTGGTGAAAGGTCAAGATCAAGGTCATCCTTCAAGGTCAGAGATCAAATATATGTGGCCCAAATCGCTTATTTATGAATACTTTTGCAATATTGAAGATAGCAACTTGATATTTGGCATGCATGTGTATCTCATGGAGCTGCACATTTTGAGTGGTGAAAGGTCAAGGTCATCCTTCACAATGTCAAGGTCTTCCTACAAGGTCAAACATCATATAGGGGGGACATTGTGTTTCACAAACACATCTTGTTTGACTGTTTTAAACCAGCATTTAATATATTATTATGATTGTACATTATTGTTGTATCATTATTAGATATTGATTGTATTACTGTTGATATTGATTGTATCATTGTTTGATATTGTTGTATCATTGTTTGATATTGATTTTATCATTGTTTGATATTGATTTATTGTTGTTTTATATTGATTTTATCGTTGTTTGATATTGATTATATCTTTGTTTTTTTTGTTATTGGTGTGTACAAAAAATTATAATGTACATAAAACCACAAAACAATTATGATTAAACAATTTAAATAAATTTAGCAGCGCAATATGTAGTCAGTCAGTGTGCACAAACTAAATTTTGTGTCTTTTTAGCCGATGGGCTATTAATTTTCATCATTTAAACACCTCGGGCAATTTTTTACAATTAAATCATCTTGAAATTAAGACGGCAGTGCGTTACAAATAGTGGTTTATGTTGTGAATAAGTAGTAGTTGTTCACACATTTATTCATTATTCAAATTTATTTAAAAGGAGTAGATGAAAATTAAATGAAATAATGTAAATGTTCTTTCATGCTTTAACATTGAACACTGTGCAGATTCAACCAAAATAACGTTTATTTCACTGCAGCTTTTATTGATCTTTATCATATTTATTAATGACAATTCAGGTTGAGATTATTTTGTAGTTGTGAAGCTATCAATTACAAAAAGCCAACCTCTTTATTACTTTAATCAAAAGCATTGTTATATTATTGTTTTTTCCTTATCAACTTTCAATACAAGTTAAGCTTATTATCCCCCGCCAGAGGTGGAGGGATATTGTTTTGGCGTTGTCCGGCTGTCCGTCCGTCCGGCACTTTGTGTCCGGAGCCATATCTTGGAAGTGCTTTGGCTGATTTTATTGAAACTTTGTATGAGTATATATGCATAAGAGGATGAGCACGCCAAATGGCATTGTACACCATCTGTTAAAACAGAGTTATGGCCCTTTGTATCTTGAAAAAATGCTTTTTACTATAGGCACTTTTGTGTCTGGAGCCATATCTTGGAAGTGCTTTGGCGGATTTCATTGAAACTTCGTATGAGTATATATATGCATAAGAGGATGATGCACGCAAATGGCATTGTACACCATCTGTGTAAAACAGAGTTATGGCCTTTTGTATCTTGAAAAAATGCTTTTTTCTATAGTCACTTTTTGTGTCCGGAGCCATATCTTGAAGTGCGTTGGCGGATTCATTGAAACTTGGTATGAGTAGTATATATATGCATATGAAAATGATGCAAGCCAAATGGCATTGTATACCATCTGTTAAAAACAGAGTTATGGCCCTTTGTATCTTGAAAAATGCTTTTTACTATAGTCACTTTTGTGTCCGGAGCCATATCTTGGAAGTGCTTCGGCAGATTTCATTGAAACTTGGTACGAGTATATATCCCCCACCAGTGGCAAAGGGGTATTGTTTTGGCGTTGTCCGGCTGTCCGTTCCGTCTGTCCATCACTTTTGTGTCCGGAGCCATATCTTGGAAGTGCTTTTGCGGATTTCATTGAAACTTGGTATGAGTATATATATTGATAATAGGATGATGCACACCAAATGGCATTGTACACCATCTGATAATAACAGAGCTATGGCCCTTTGTATCTTAAAAAATGCTTTTTTAGTGTCAATATAACACTTTTGTGTCCAGTAGTATATAGGCGGGGGATATCAATTCAACGAATTGCTTGTCAGATTTGTTACATAATTTGAAAACCACCATCCCCACACTTAACACTTTCTCTAAAATCTAAGGAGAGAAACAATACTGACAAAAAATCTGTAAGGGAAGTTATTTCAAAATTGATTCTGATATGGCAAGCTGGTGTGAAAACATTGCTTGAAATTGTATTTGAGAAATTCTGGATCAAGGTCACTTGCTAAAATTAAATAAAAGTTGAGTTTTAATGGAGGTATTTTATTTAAAGTAAATGGCTCCTTATATGCATTCTGAATATAACAGTCCATTTTAGGCCAATAAGTACTGGTAAACCACCTGAACTGTTGGGTCATCTTGTCATTCTAGAAAGTACACATTTTATTTCATACAATCACTGAAATTTGGGTGTATATCAATAGTCACCAGAGCGCAGTAAATAAACAACATAATCTAGACAGTGTTTTGTAATAGTTGCACATTTTGAGTGAAATCATTCATGTGCCAAGTCAGTGTATCCTCATTGAGTTCTCATATCCATCCCCTCTCCCCAGCTGCTGATCCAGTGTGTACAGACCTTGACCCTCTGCATTGTCATGTGATTTGTCAGAGAAGCCCACTGCCATGTCCCACCTGCTGCAGGCGGTGGGCAGTCTACACGAGGCAGGACACCTTCACCTGGTACGGGGACTCCTCAGAGATTCCTGCCTCAAGGTATGCCAGCGGTTGACTTTATGACATGATTATGTGCAGTCCTTGTAGTCGTTCGCAAAGGTTTGACAGACTTTTCATGTACATGAGCCTCCCTCTGGATTAACCCTTTGCATGCTGGGAATTTGTTCTGCTAAATGTCGTCTGCTGAATTATAAAATCAGCATTTTCTTCATTTTTTTTCAAAGAATACTATCAGAATAGCAAACAGTTTGGATCCAGATGAGACGCCACGTTCTGTGGCGTCTCATCTGGATCCAAACTGTTTGCAAAGGCCTTCAAATTCGGTTCCAGTACTGAAAGAGTTAACTGGGTTAGATACTTCTGCTGTACATGTCACCCAGATAAGCTTGTGCAGTCTGCACAGGCTAATCAAGGACGACACTATCTGCTTTCACGGCTCTCGCTGGGTTAAAATGGGTTTTTTTTTGCCACCCATTTATTTATCGCCACTTGACTCATTTTGTTACCATTTTTAGCTCGGCTGTTTTTGGAGAAAACCTGAGGTATTGTCATAGCCAGCTGCCGTCCACGTCGTGCTTAAACCTTAATGTAGGCTCTAAAATCAAAATGCTTCCACATAAACTTTGAAACTTCATATGTAGATGCACCTTGATGAGTTTTACACGCCACACCCATTTTTAGCTCGACTATTATATGTAATATATATAGTGGAGCTATCCTACTCACAGCGTCGATGTTTTTCTGTTAGCGTTAGCGTTCAAAATGTTAAAGTTTTTTCGTACTACCCAATAATTATCATTGTCCCTTGACATATTGCTTTCATATATTGCATAATTGTTTACCAAATGACCCCAACTATAAACAAGAGCAGGACAACTCTATAAGCATTTTTCCATATGTATGGCCCCTTTTCCACTTAGAATATGCAGCAAATGTTAAAGTTTGTGTACTACCCTGAATATTTTCAATGTTCCGTGACATATTGCTTTCATATTTTGCAAACTTGTTACATCATGACCCCAACCTATAAACAAGAGCAGACAACTGTATCAAGGATTTTGACAGAATTATGGCCCCTTTTATACTTAGAATATGCATATTATTGATAAATCTATGTTAAAGTTTGCGTACTACCCCAAATATTTCCTGTGTCCCTTGACATATTGCTTTCAATTTTGCATACTTGTTAACAATCATTACCCCAACACTATTAACAAGAGCAGACAACTGTATAAAGATTTTGACAGAATTATTGCCCCTTTTATACTTAGAATATGCATATTATGATAAACCTATGTTAAAGTTTGCGTACTACCCCCAATATTTCCTGTGTCCCTTGACATATTGCTTTCATATTTTGCATACTTGTTTACAACATATGACCCAACCATATAACAAAAGCAGACAACGGTATTTATAAAAGCATTTTGACAGAATTAGGCCCCTTTTATAATTAGAATATGCATAATATTGATAATCTATGTTAAAAGTTGACAAAAACAACTTGCAACAATGCACTTCACCCACTCCATCTCCCAGGGCCCCCCCCCCTAAAAAAAATAAAAAATGTTTTTTTCTATTTTTGAAAGATCATCTATAATTGATCACAAACCCACATTATGCATGTACCCCCACCCACCCCCCCACCCCCCCCCCCTCTCCATAATGGCTTACGTTATTCTGTCAAGCACTCGAAAAGTCGAGCACGCTGTCCTCTGACAGCTCTTGTTGGGTCACCAGGTCAAGGTCAAGTCACGTCTGACAAGCTTTCATTTATGCAAAACTGCACCCACAGCAAGTGTTGATACCAGCTATGCGGTGTCTTTGTTAAATAATAGTTTTCGTGCCATAACATTATTATTCCCCCCTTTGAAGAAGAGGGGGGGATATTGTTTTGCACATGTCGGTCCGTCCGTATGTCCGTCCACCAGATGGTTTCCGGATGATAACCAAGAATGCTTAGTTAGGATCATGAAACTTCATAGGTAATGGATACTGACTCGCAGATGACCCCTATTGATTTTGAGGCACTAGGTCAAAGGTCAAGGTCACAGTGACTGGAAATAGTAAAATGGTCTGGATGATAACTCAAGAACGCTTATGCCTTG